>NW_016808764.1:1458015-1498542 GCF_001698545.2 Rhinopithecus bieti
CTGCAGGAAGGGCCTGTGCAGGAAAAAGATGAGCCTGAGGACAGGACCAACAAAGAGTATAGAGAAGGGGCTGTGACACCAAAATCTAACGTGCTCCAAGGCAGCATCAATGGAAGTAAAGGGGCCCATTTCCTTCCAAGGAGACTAGACCCAGAGCTGCTCCAACTTAAGCATGTATGTGAACCACCGGCCTCCTGATCCAGGAGGTCTGGATGTGGGCGTGAGAGTCAGCAGTTCTCACAAGGCCCTGGTGGCTGCCTGTGCCACTGTTCTCTGAGCCATACTTTGAGTAGCAGGGTGGAGGACCTCAGAGCCTAGATTCCTAGGTCTTATCCCAGCTCTACTCCTCATTTGCTATGTAACTTTGAGCAAGGGAGGTACTTAACCTTCCAGAATCTCAGTGTCCTCTTTGATTAAGTGGGAGGTAACAATATTGACTTCAAAAGGTGATTGTGAGATTAAAAGAGAAAATGAACATGAAGTATGTGGATAGAGTTTGAGCTCAATAAAAGCTCTTAGCTGCTATCATTATTATGGGCACCTGATTTTTAAAGAGTACATGTTAGGTAGGATATAAATAAATCTTATATTTGGTGATCCGCATGAGGAAAGGACCTAAACATACAGCCACAGGAAGAAACGTTGATAAAATTGAAACCATTCACCCTGGAGAAGAACAGATGTAGGAAGGAGGTGGGAGGGAAGTGGAGGCCCAAAAGAGGTGATGAAAGGCTTCCTGAACATACTTGAAATGGAGTGTTCATGGAAATAAAATGAGAATTATCCTCTCCATGAAATTAACAAAGATCAAGATGTGGAGCTTCCTGGTAAGTCAAAATGAGATCAGTGACAAAGCCTGGGAGTATCCAAATCTGACCAGAAATGAAGAAGGTTGTGTGGACTGATTTTCCACCTACCACCAGAGGCACAGCAGCAGACTGTGCCACCACCCCTTCACCAGAAAGCCAACAGGCTGGTGCAACAGATTCGTGTGACAACTGCCCACACCCTCCAAGCACTTCCAGAACTCCAGAGCAGCTCTGTCGATGGCTCTCCCAGAGCATGGCCTCCTTCCTGCACGCAGAGTCCCAGCACTCCAGCTCTGCTGTCCAAGGGCCACTCCTGGGGGACAGTTGGCACATTCCAAGCTTAGTCATGATGCATCAGACAATTCATTCAGATATCTTCAATTCCATTACCAGGCCCTGTGGGAGCCAAATGGGAAAAAGAATCAATGCATATGTTGGCCAGGGAAGTGGCAGTGTCCAAACAGCCTGCCCCCCATGAAAACACTGGCCTGTCCTTTCCCCAGACCCCCAGGCCAGGGCTACCATGTTGCCAGGACAGTCAGACAGTCACACTATCCCATCTGACAACCACTGCTACACAGACCATCTGCTCCATGGCCTCAGAGTTGCCCTTAGGCCTCCTCCCATGCTTCAGCAGTAGCAGTGGCCCCCAGGAGCAGCCCCATTCTGCTCCCCTCTCTGGAGCCTCCACATTGCTGCGCATTGCCCATGTACTTGTGAGGTCATTGAACCTCTTGGAACCTCAGTTTCTTCATCTGAAAAATGAGAACAAGAATAAGAATAATACCTACCTCACAGGAATGCCATGAGATTAAAAGAGAGAAAGATACATAAAATATTTAACCTGATTCTTGGCATTTGGTACTGCAGAAATGTGGGCGTTACTCCCCGTGAGAGATACCCTACCCTGCCACAGAGAAGGCTCTAAGCAAGTGTTAATCAAACTGAATCATGCTGGAGAATACTCACAGCTCCCGGGTCAAGTCCAAATGCAGTTTTCCGGCAGAAATCCTTCTTCTTCAGTCTTTTTATATTAAGGGAGAGGTCAGTTTTTTTGTTTTTGTTTTTTTTTCTATTAAGGCCTTCAACAGATTGGAGGAGGCCCACCCATGTTATGGATGGTAATCTGTTTCACTCAGTCCACTGATTTAAATGTTCATCTCATCTAAAAAATACCATCATAGAAATATCTATAATAGTGTTTAATCAGGTGTCTGGGTACCATGGCCTAGCCAAGTTGACTCATAAAATTAACCAGCATACTATCATTCCGACAAAATGTGCCTCCTGCACATTTTACAGATACTGGCATCGGAGAGGCAGTCACCTCCCTCACCTCCTCACCCTTGTCAGCAGGAGCCAAGGCCAGGAAGCTGGGGCCTCACCCTCTAAGCCCTACCAAGGGAGACAGGAGCTCTGCAGGGTTGCAGAGGCCCACAGCTTATGCCAAGGAAGCTGCTTGCAATCACATCTCCTTCCAGGCACCGCCCCAGCAAGCCTTGCTCCCAGCTCTGTCAGGCTCAAGTAGCTTTAGTCTGAACATTCTAGCCTCTGCCTGACCCTTCCCTGCCCTCAATTAAAGGGCCACCCCCACCCACTGTCAGACCTATGGATTGGGACAGACCTGAGGGTGGCTATGGCCTTGGACCCCCTAATCCCCAGCCAGCCTGGGCTCCTGCCACTAGGCTTATTTGGGACACTCAGTTAACAGTTGGACATCTGTCATGTGCCAGGTTGTGTGCTAGGAACAGGGGAGAACCAGTACTTGGGGTGCAGACGGAGGCAGGGAGATGGCAGCGCCAACACCTGTTGCCTGGGGTGGCTAGGCAGGGCCACAGGGACCTCTCACAGATTCTGAAACAACGTGGATTCATAGGGCTCCTGGAAATGCTTCCGTGAGGATACAGGGCACGTTCCTCAGAGAGGAACTTACAGACTGGTGGAGGAGATGTGCTCCTGGCAGAGGACAGAGACAGGGAAACATGGGTCAATACTGGTGGGGTGGCAGGCGTGAGCATCTGAAGCAGGGAAACATTTGTGGAAGGTCCTTCAGTGCCTGGAATCTGAAACTGGCAGCCCAGGATGCTCAGAGAAACACTGACTGGGAAAGGAAGACATGCGCCTGCAGGTGCTGGTGTGTCCCGGAAGTTTCCATGGAGTAGAGGGCGATCTTAGAGCTCACCACCTCCACCAAAGCCCACCCCGAGGGGAAGGGCAGGCATCATCTCAACATCCTCCCTCTTTCAGAGCTGGAGAC
This sequence comes from Rhinopithecus bieti, assembly GCF_001698545.2. Lineage (NCBI taxonomy): Eukaryota > Metazoa > Chordata > Mammalia > Primates > Cercopithecidae > Rhinopithecus > Rhinopithecus bieti. Next base: position 1,461,082 of record NW_016808764.1, read on the forward strand.
TCCAAATCACTGACACCCACCCTCCTCTCTGCACAAGCCTGCCAGAGGGCCACAGGGACAGGGCTCCTTGTAGGGGGCTGGGCCATCACACGCACATCTGAACGCTGCACCCTGGGGGTGGGCATCCCAGGGACAGAGCTGAGAGAGCCTCGGGTTGGGTGGAGCTGGAGCTCCTGAGCCTGAAGGGGGAACCTGGACTCCTTGCTATGAGCAACGATAAATTTCCTCACTGACTATGCCCCTTGACTCAGGGTTTTCTTACTGATAGCTGCAGGCCTTCTGAGAGATATGGGGACCCCATCTCCTCTTCTCTCCCTATGTCATGCTTGAGAAACATCCAGAGCCTATCCAAACTAGGGTTGCCAAACAAAACTAGGTTTAGCAAATGAAAATGCAGGGTGCCCTGTTAGATTCAAATTTCGGGTAAACAATGAGTGATTTTTCTAATATATTATGTTTCGTGCTATACTTGAGGCATACTTATACTAAAAACATTACCCATTGTTTATCTGAAATTCTATTTTAAGCAGGCACCCTGTATTTTATGTGGCACCCTACCCCAAACCCCTCCTTTCTCTCACCTGGCAGCAGACTACACTCCAAAATGGTTTGTCACCCAGAGAGGCTTCTGAGATGGCACTCAGGCATCTCCTGAGGTGGCCTGGGAGGGGTCAGAGAGCCCCACTGACCCCTCAGCACCTCCTCATTGCTGTGGGTTAGGGCTGGAGGGGGACCAATAAATGGCCTTCTCTTGCCTGCTAGGTCCTAACAATGGTGAAGAGAGAGAAGTAAAGAGGAGAGACTGAAATATCACCTTAGCAGCTGAGAAAGTTGATTTGGGGGAATAGGGCTGAGAGCTGCAACCACCTGGGTCTTCTGATATTGAACCCCAGAACTAGACAAATCACCTACTCCATTCCCGCAGCCCTGAACCCTCCCTCCCAGTCCTGCTCCAGGGCAGCTCCAGCAGGAGAGGGAGGCTGCCATTCTCCTGGCTCACTCCGTGACCAAGCACAGTAGCAACCCAGGCACCCTGCAGGCAGAAGAAAAAGGTGAGGGTTCCTGAGACCTGTTTGTTCTCCCAAATCCACCTATCAGCTAAATCATTTATCCTTCCTATTGCCTTGGCAGAAGAGAGGTCAAGAATATTGGGCTAATGACTCCACGTGGAGGCATCCACCGCTCTCATTGGCAGCACCAAGGGAGCCCTGTCAGTCCCCACTGGTGGCAGGCCACTCACAAAAGCACCCTGTGATGAGCCAGCCTGAACCATGTAGTCAATGATCAAAATAAGTCCTGGCCAACAAACACAGCTCACTTCCCAACCTGTGCACGCCTCAGTTTCCTCATCTGTGAGATGGGGAGAAGAGCACTCACCTGGGCTCATTCATAGATATGCCTGCAGCACACCTGCCTGGCACACAGAGAGGGCTCACAAGGGCTATGGCCATTACCATCCCTGGCTCTGGCATGGAGGGGAAGTGGGGGTGACGAAGCAAGCACAAGGCCCCTGAAGGGGAGAGAAGAGAGGAAGAAAGGGAGAGTTTAGCTGGGCTAGTGTAAGACCTCTGCTTGGAGGGCTGCTGGGGATCATGCAGTTTCAAGGATGAAGAGAGATAAACAGATGAAGACACCAGGCTGGCCTCCCAGGTGAGGTTGGTGTGGAAGCAATGAATGGGGAAAGCGTCCTGTCCCCAACACACCCATAGAACCAGATGCTCTCAGGGTGCTGACCAGCTCGAGATACAGGAGCTGAGGCCACTTCCTGCGGAAGTGCGGAGACTGGCACAGCTAGCTGGGAGCTTGGAACCCCCACCAGGCAGGCTGTGACTCAGAGGGTGGCTCCAGGCCCAGCCGGAACAGGGATGTTCACTGGGACCCAAACAGAAACCACAATAGACTAATGGGCAGAGACAAGGAAGGAGGATAAAGGGCAGCGGTTGTCACATGGATACCCTGAGTTCATGCTGGATTTCAGGCCTACTAACACTTACCCTTGGTAGTCCATTCAATGAAAGTTGATTGTCTCATCTGCTGTGGGCTATGGGGATAAAAGAGTTGCAGCAGCCATGGCCCCAGCCTCTGTGGGACAGCGTTCTTACACATGAAGCAACTGCACATTGTGGAAAGTGCCTGAAGGAAACGTAAGTGCTGAGATAAAGAATCATAGGGAGTGTAGCTTTCTTGGGTGGTCAGGGGCCTCACCAAGAAGTGACATGTGCACTCGTCTCTAATGGAAATGAAAGCTCCAGCGCTGGGAAGAACTTTTCAGGCAGAAGATGCAGCAAGTGTGAAAGCCCTAAGGGGGAAAAGGGCAGGAGGATTTAGGCAGCAAGGCCGGTGCCCAGCCCTGTGCTGGTGTGAGGAGCAGCTCAGCCCAAGGCTGGGGTGACACCTGCTGGGCAAAGGGCCAAGAGTGGGATCAGGGGCATGGTCAGGACGATGGCTCCTAAGCGTCCACTCATTCTGAGGGAGTCAGTCACCACAGGGTAGGAAAGCATGGTGGGACAAAGTGTTGCTGAGAGACAACTTGTGAGGCCGAGGTCCTCAGAGGTGGACAGCTTGCTGAGGGCTGGAGGTCTCCAGAAGGCTTCTTGGAGAAACATTCCAGGGAACCCCATTTGGACAGGTTGGAGGTGTCAAACGGATGTGAGCAACAAAAGACAGCAGTGACCCCTGGCTGTCTGTGCAGCAGAGAAGAAACTGGTTCGCCACAGGGTAGAGATGGGGTCATAGGAGGAATCTTCCTTGTACTTTCTAAAGAAAAGGGAAAGGATAAGAAAAACCACAGTATTTGTTAGCTGCCCACTCATCTCCCAGCCCTCTTTTCCTCTTCCTAACTGAACCCTGGTTGGCCCTGGACCAGCCACCTGCTTTCTATGTACACACATACACACACTCGTGTTCTCTGGAGGAAATGAAGCCTCCAGTTCAAGGGGTAGGCCCCACTGGCTCACACCAACTGGCATATTCCATCTCCTGGCCAGAGTCGTCAGTCCCAAAGACAGCCTGTGACTGAAGCCCGTCTACTCAGAAGGATCACCAGGCCCTGGCTCGGTCTATGAATTCAGCCATGAAGCATGGGGCTACTGGCAGTCATTGTAGACAAGAATAGAGGGGTGGAAACAACTAGGTCTCTGGTGACATCACTGAGGCCCTGGACCAACCAATCCTGCAACCCACCCACCTCTGGACTTTCCAGTTGCATGAACCAAACACCACCTTTCATGTGATTAAACCTGTTTGCGTTGAGTGTTCTATTCCTTACAATGACAGCAACAGTTTGCAGATGTCTAGTATGTACTGGGCACTGAATTAAATCTTGATGCACACTGTTTCATGCAGGAATCATCCTTCTCACTCTTCAGAAGGGAAACTCTTCAGAAGGGAAACCTAAGGAAACATGCAGTAACCTGCCTCAGGTCACACAGCTGGACATAGAAGGGCTGACTCCAGGCCTGGATCTGGGCCTGGGCTCCTACCCTCCGAGTTCCTTCTGTCCCTCAGGGACCAGCTTTCAGGGACCCATAACTGAGGGTCTGAAGCCACCCTAAGTCAGAGACCTTACATCAGACACTACTGAAGGACTTTGAACTGAGGATTGTGAGAGCTCTAAGCCTTGTTCAGAGAAAGTTGGGCAGGGCAGAGGCCTAGGCTTTGGGCAGCAGAGACCTAGGTTTCAATTCCAGAACCCCACTTAGTGGCCATGTAACCTTGGGCAAGTCACTTGCCTTCTTCAGCCTTAGTTTCCCCATGTGTCAAGTCAGGTTGAATTAAGTCCCTATTATCTCATCTATGAATTACTTTAAAATACTTAAGTATAAACAATGTGAAGGAAATGTAGACGTGTGTATAAATTTACTTTCATCTTTACCCTAAGAAAATGAATAAACAGTTGAGGTTCCCTGTCAGGAACACATGCTCTAGAAGGTGCTATCAAGGACTTCAACTACCTTTATCTAAATTCAAACCATAGGGTTTATAGCCTAACCTCATGTATGTCAGACACACTTGTCCTGGGTAAATAACAGGGGTCAAGAATCGGGGCTGGTTAGAAAGACTGTCCAGCATTCTGGTCTTTGCATAAACAGGGTTCAAGCATGCAGAAACCCAGAGGCCCAGCACAGCTCTGGGACTAGAATTCCCTTTGGTTCTGTGTGCCCCAACCCGTACGTGATGGAGGGGTCTGCCACCTGGTGTTCCTAGAAGGATGGCAGGTTCTGCCACCAAAACACTGTTTCCTTCTCCTGGAGTGTTCTTACACATGGTGCTTGTCCAAATGCCAAGGACTTTCTGCACTCACAGGCATGAGGGTGAGGCTTTGGTGGACACTTACCTCTTATTCTTCACATGGTGGAATCTGGCCTGAGACTGACTCTCACTGCTGCACATCTCTGTAGCAAGAGGAAGATGTCAAGCTCCAGCCCAACAGGGTTTATTGAAAGCTATGCATCAAAACCAAAAATCCTGACAACTGTTGAATGGTCACCATGATTTAGATTCCTCCCCAGCTACTCCTTCCAAGTTGTTGGGAGGATAAGACGCATGAAATGCCAGCAAATGTTGTTATTTTCATCATTCTTGCTATTATTCAGGCCTCTCTCTTCTTTAATCAAAGAATGTATCTATGATGAGGAGAGGTGCTGAGAAGTGGAGGGAGGAGGAAAGATGTGGGTTGTGTTTTGAGATTTAGAAGGGCACAGTGTCCAGCCAACACTCCCAGCCCCCAGAGGTTGCAACATGTGTTAAATCTCAGGACACATGAGGCTCTTCCACTGGAGACAAGAGGCCATAAAGGCCCTCCACACTCAATCTCATGGTCATAGACAAACTAAGCTACCAGAGCCCTTCCTTCTGCCACCCTCCAGTGACACATGACATTGAGATATGGCTGTTTTGGTGTGGGGACACTTTGTCATGGAGATACTCCAATAATGATTATCAGAATCATAACATCAGCAATAAGTGTATTGTACCTGGTACCTAGTAAATGAAATCAGGGTTAGCTGGGTTCTTTCTGTGAATATTTTCATAACAGGATACTGTGTGGAATATTCAATGGGGAAATTGAAGTTTTAAAAAACTAGGAAATTTGCCCACTCACAGAGAAAATGGCAATTGGGATTTGAATGCAGGCAGTCTCATTCCAGCATCTACATTCCTAACCACCGGTCTATAAAATACTAACACAATTAAGAATGGAGGGTGACATTACAGAAGTAAACAAGCTGATTTTAAAGTTCGTGTAGAAAAGTAAACCAACATATCCATAGAAACGGAAAAAGAGGAGCTATGAAAAAGAGCATGCTATCTATTTCCAGTAATCAGAGTGTCACTGGCATATCCTCAGACAAATATCCCAACAGAACAGAATAAAAATGTAAGAAATAGACCCTGCTATGTGTGGAACTGAGAATGTTATAAAGGTGACATCTCAGATCAGTGAGGAAAATATAGTTTAATCAATAAACTGTATGGGACCAACTGGGTGGCCATCTGGAGAAAAATAAGGTCGGATCCATACCCCACACTATATTTCAGGGTAAATGTCAAAGGGATCAAAGACTTAAAACTAAAAACTATGAAACTATGAAATGCCTGGACGAAGGCAGCAGAATTCCTATATAGCCATGGATAACATCTCTAGCCAACACTCAAATTCCAGAACTCATAAAAGACTGATCCACTTGATTAATAAAAATTAAAACTTCTGCATGGAAAACAAAATAACAAGCAGGCCAGGTGCAGTGTCTCATGCCTGTAATCCCAGCACTTTGGGAGACATAGGCAGGAGGTTTGCTTGAGGCCGGCAGTTGAGACCAACCTGGGCAACAGAGCAAGACTCTGTCTCTACAAAAAAGTTAAGACTTAGCCAAGCATGGTGGCACACACCTACGGTCCCAGCTACTCGGATGAGGTAGGAAGACAGCTCAAGCCCGGGAGGTCGAGGCCTCAGCAAGCTGTGATTGTGCCACCTCACTCCAGCCTGGGTGACAGAGTAAGACCCTGTCTCTCAAAAAAATAATAATAACAAGCAAGAAAAATCTAAGCGGACATATTTATAAGCCATATCACAAATTGAGGGCTAATCTTTATAAAATGTACAAGCTCTTACAAATTGGTAAGAAAAGGATAAACACACAAATGGATGTGAGTAAACAGTTCATAGAAAACAAATTTACAGTACCACAACCCCCATGACACAGGTTTACCCATGTAACAAACCTGCACATGTATCCCTGAACTTAAATGTTAAAAGAAAACAAATTTATAACTGACCCTTAACTCTACGAAAAGATGTTCAACCTTATTCATAATAAAAGGCAAATGAAAACTACACTGAGATAGTATCATTTATCTAGCAAAGTTGGCCAAGAGCCAAAAGTTTAAGAACTCACTCTGTTGGAGAAGCTGTGGAGAAACAAGTTTCCTCATACGTTACTGGTGGGAGAGCCTCCGCAGAGGGCAATTTGGTAAAATCTATCAAAATTGCAATGCTTATACCCTACCCCCAGTAATCCCACTTCTGAGAACTTATCCCATGGACAGACTTGCAAACATGTGAAGTAACATATTTATAAGGTTATTCGCTGTAGCGTAATTTATTATAGCAGAAGAAAATGGGAAACAAACAAACATTCATCAATAGGGACTGGTCGAATAAATTATGATGTTACAGTACATCCATCCAACAGAGTACTGTGCAGCTGTTTAAAAAAAAACTAAGAATCAGGAAGCTCTTTATGTGCTGACATAGAAAGAGCTCCAAGAGATATATTGTTTAGGGGCAGACCAGTGTTTACATTACACTGCTTCTGGTATAAAAAAACTGGGAGGTGAAAGGAGTTTTAAACTAAAATTTATAAAACAAAAAATGAAAGTGCTTGCCTGTTAAGGGTAGGGGGTGGTAATTGCACAGAAGTAAAACTGAAAGGGAGATTTTCACTCTAAACCTTTTCTCTAACCACATGAATATATTGCCTATTCAAGAAAATAAATTTAAAAATTATAATATTATGCTTTCAACTTTCTGCATGATTTACCAAGTACTGTGTGAAAACAAATATCCTTCCCCACTTCCTCAGCCTCCTCCTATCCCAAATCCTGGAGTGATGCTCAGGTACCATTTAAGTTAGGAAAACAACGACAACAACAACAACAACAACAACAACAAAACGGAAGGTTAAAATAACTGATGGGTGTGTTACTTGGAAATTACAAGGAGGGGCAGGTGCAGTGGCTCAGGCTTAGAGTCTCAACATTTTGGGAGGCTCAGGTGGAAGGATCGCTTGAGGCTGGGAACTCAAGACCAGCCTGGGCAATACAGTGAGACCCCATCTCTATGAAAATAAAACATAAAAAAAAAATGCGAGGCATGGTGGCCTGCCTGTAGTTCTAGCTACTTGGGAAGCTGAGGTGGGATGATCACTTGAACCCAGGAATGAGCTATGACCACGCCACTGCACTCCAGCCTGGGTGACAGAGCTAGACCTTATCTCTAAAAACTAAAAAAAAAAAAATTTTAAAACAGCAATTTTGCATTTTGATGGGGCTGTATCAGAATGTCCCATATACAGTCACACGGATAAGAAGAGAGGGGTGGGAGGGAGTGCTTCGGATTCTGTACCTGGGCTGCAGAGAGTACCCAGGAATAGTGTTCAAAGCACTTCCTCCCACCCAACCCCCACACCCACCACATGCCTCTCCCTCCACCACCCCCAACCCTGCCCTGCCCCTACTGGGCGGGCTTGTAGCCCTGGCTTGCACCTTAGAATCCCTGGAAGCTTGAAAAAAAGACACCCCAACCACACATCAAACCAAGCAAGCCAGCTGGCCTTCCCTCGCACCCAGGCACTGGCTGCGGTCGTAGTGTTTGATTAGTGCCTTACTCTCTTAGACAGTGAGCTTACGGATGCAAGGTTTACCATTGTATACCATGTACCAAGAGAACAGTTGGTATTCAATAAGTATTAGTTAAATGAATGAAGAATGGGAGGAATTGTGGAATCCATGAAACGATGAAAGGAAGATGACAAGGCAAAGAGGTGAGGCAAGGAGCAGGCCCCTCAGGGAGACCCCATTAGGCTCAGCAGCCTACAGTGGGGGGCCCAGGACCAGGGCTGATATCCACATCAAGCCCTGACCCCTTACTTGGCTGTGATAAACAACCTGTTTCCTCCAGGGAGCTGATGGATCCCACCAAGGGCTGAGGAAACACTGGTCTTCGACCCTAATCACTGAAGGCTTTCTGAATGGCAGACACTAAGCACAGCCCAGAGGCAAGAAGCAAGGCTGGGCCCCTCTGCTCTGGACAACACCACTTCCAGAGCTCCCATTGAGGACTGTCATATTTGCACATGACAGAAACTGGCCAAATGGCAAAATGCCATACAGGTTACCTTACCGTCTTTTGGCCTTTCTCCCAAGCATGCTAAAAGGAGTCACGAGCTGCCCCATGGATTTCATACACTAGATACCCATGATACAAACCAAGCTAACAAAGTGGTCCCCTAGGAGATCAGAAGTGTGGTCCTCTCCTTTGGAAAACACCTCCCCCTCCACCCACCAACATCATAGCCCGGCAGCTCGTTGCCCAGGGAGGTGTTGGGAGTCCTAGCAAGCCAGAAGGAATGGACCAGTAGACTTAAGGGCTGTAAGAGCTAATACCGAGGTGGACACAGGATCCAAGTTGAAGGAAAGTTGCTTCCCAAAGCCAAACCCAAAGTAGGAGAACTGCATACCCCCCAATCCTGCCTTCAACACTAGCAATATAATGAATGAGCATTTACCAAAGGTTCTCCTGAGCCTGGGGCTGTGCTAAACCCTATGTATGTATTATCTCTAAGTACTCTTATCATCCCCATCCATCAGATGAGAAAATTGAGGCACAGAAAGGCTAAATAACTTGCTTAAGTCTTTGAGGCTTTGCCACCCAATGCAATAGCTGCTAAGGACATGCCACTATTGAGCCCTTGAATGCAGCTAGTTTGAACTGGGATGTGCTGTAAGCACAAAATACACCACAGTTCAGACTTAGTATTTTTTAAAAATGTAAAATAGCCCATTAACAACTTTTATATTGCTTGCATGTTGAAATAACATTCCAAATAGATTGGATTAAATAAAATGTTTTACTAAAATTAGCTTCAACTTCTCTTCTTAGTTTTTTTTAATGTGGCTACTAGAAATTTTACAATGACACAGGTGGCTCCCATTGCATTTCTATCGGGCAGCACTGCTTTGAGGTGTAAGTCAGGGAGAAGGGGGCATGGGAGACCTTTTAGTCAGGCCATATACTATTGATGGCAAACGCATTTCGCACAACTTTCTGAGGATGTGCTTGTGTCCCAAATAGCTTCAGATTGTATCCAAACTGTATTATTTGCCTGTCAGTATTAATCTTGTTTCTCTACTGAGCTACGAGCACACAGAGGACAGGTAAACTCCAGGGCGTGGTGCCAGCCACCCCACATGGCCTTGGTCAGGGTCAGCAGAGAATAACCATGGCAGAGCCCCAAGTGAAATCCTTGCTGCCCCCTGGGGGAGACTCTGTGGGACCAGATTGAATGTGCCGACCTTCCTCGGCCCTGTGAGGCAGCCTCACCAGCTCAGTCCTGTGGGAAGAGATGGGGGAAGGGTCTGGGGACACTCGGAGTGGCCCGAACTCTTTCTGCTCATTACACATGCTCAGCCCCAGGGGGCCCACAGACTCCCTTCAAATCCCGGCTCTGCTTCTCATGTTCTGCCCTTCCTGGTCATGAAATGGGAGAGATGGTGGGCTGCAATGCTGGCTCTGCAAGTGTCACCCTCCCTCCCTGCCTTTCCCGTTAGCCAGAGAAGCCAAGTGTATTAGTCCATTTTCACACTGCTATAAAGACATACCTGAGACTGGGTAATTAATAAACAAAGGAGGTTTAATTGACTCATGGTTCTACATGGCTCAGGAAACTTACAATCATGGCAGAAGGTGAAGGGGAAGCAAGCCCTTTCTTCACAAGGCAGCAGGAGAGAGACAGAGCGCAGGGGAAACTGCCCCCTATGAAACCATCAGATCTCCTGAGAACTTCCTAACTATCACGTGAACAGCATGGGGGAACTGCCCCCATGATCCAGTCACCTCCCACCGGGTCCCTCCCTAGACTCATGCGGATTACAATTCAAGATGAGATTTGGGTGAGGACGCAGAGCCAAACCATATCACCAAGTGTGAGAATGATGACAGGGTCACAGCCAACTCTGTAGGGAAGCCTACAACATCAGTCACCTCCACGAGATGCCGTATTCCACACAGACACACAAATTGTGTCTACTAGCCACTCAAGAAAAGTAAAATCAACAGACCAGTGAACACTACATTTGGGGATGCAGCCTGGTGGAGCTGGGGATCTGGATGAGAAAGAAGCAGGGAACACTCCCCCTACTCAGCATGGCGCCCTGGGTGTGGTGGAAGTTAATGCACACAACTCATGCCCTGCACATGCTGTTCCCTGCCTGGAACAGCTGCCCCACCCGACTAACTCCAACCCTTGCATGTTGGGCTCTGGCTGCCCCTCTGTGGAACCGTCCATGCTCTGCCACCTGGGAAATGGTGTCTCCCACCTCCATCCCACTGCCACCCCTTATAATGCCCCCCATGACAGTGCCCAGCCTGGTGCCACCCTCCCCACTTGGAGGGGAAGATTAGACACTTAGACACGAGGCCCTGCTTGGAGAAGCCTGTTCAGCACTGAAACAAGCACTGTTTTATCTCAAGCTTCCCATTTTTATTCCAAACACAAAATAAAGAAGTTTTATCAAGCACATTTAATTACCACTCTTCCTCCTTTTCTCACATTCCAACAAACGCGATTTAAGCCTTGGCAGGCTCGAACAAATGGGAATCAAAATTCAAGTCACTTTACAATACATCCTGGAGTTCATTCATCCTCATGTTGATTGCTTCAGTCACCCCTCACCAAACGTCTTCTGGGAGCCAGAGGCAGTGCTAACACCGCGGCATCCCATGGTCGTCTCTGCCCTCCAGAGGCTGCCGGTCTAATGGGAAACAGCTTGCTGCGTCTTTAGCTGTCTGTCTATATGTCCCTGTGCTATGACAGAGAAATGAACAGAATGCTGTGGGAATACAGATGATGGAGGGAAGGACCAGACTAATCTGTCTGGAGGGATCAGAGAGGACTTCACGAAGGAAGTGACATGTTAGCTGGATTTTTTTTTTTTTTTTTAAATGATAAACCCAGGTTTATTGCTCTGGGTTGAACCTGTGAAGGTAGGACCTGGGAAGGGGGACAGGGGCAGATGAAGTTGGTGACTCTATCTTCCCGGCCATTGCTGGGTTCTCAGCACCCTAGGATCTGCTGCCCAAGGGCCAGGCTCCCAGTGAAGTTCTAGGTGAGACCCAGTGCTGGGGAGCAGGGTCCTCTTCCTGACAGTGCAGCCTGTGGGATCACCTGCAAGGTCCTATCATGGAGGCGGGGGCTGCGATGCTGGCCTGCGCTGGGGCCAGCGTCCTGTCAGGAAGGTTGTTGGAGGAGGTGGCAGCAGTCTCCCCTTTCTTCTTGGTCGGGGCCTTCAGCAGTGTCAGCTTCTTGGGCAGGCTGTTGCTGGCTTTCATCACCACGTCATGTTCGATCTTCTTCCAGATCCCGACTTCTAGGTTCTTCTTAAGCTTTTGCTGCTGGCCGACGCGCGCCTTCTTGGGAGCTGTAACACGACCCTCTTTCCTCCGGCCGGGGTTCCTTTCAGAGGCCGCCGCTGCCTCTTCGCTGGCTTGTGCGCCTGGAACTCGCGCTGCCTGTGTGCTAGGATCTGGCACGCGGTAGAAGAGGTCAGCTGGATCTTAAAGGATAAGAAGAAAGGAAGAGATGTTCCGGGCAAAGGGAACACACATGACAATGCAAGAACATAGGAAAGGGCACTGTGAATTCCGATCACAATGAGAAAAATTCCGCACACTTGGACTCTAAGGTGCACGTGCAGGAGTATTGCTGATGAGGCCGGGGAGGAAAGCTGGGTCCACGTGTTGAAAGGCTACGTGTGTTGCTGTAGGTGGCAAGGAGCTGATGGTATCTATTTTGTAGAGAATTCACTCTGGGCAGGGTGCAGTGGCTCATGCCTGTAATCCCAGCACTTTGGGAGGCCAAGGAGGGCGGATCACGAGGTCAAGAGCTCAAGACCATCTTGGTCAACATGGTGAAACCTCGTCTCTACTAAAATACAAAAATTAGCTGGACACGGTAGTGTGTGCCTGTAGTCCCAGCCACTCAGGAGGCTGAGGCAGGAGAATCGTTTGAACCTGGGAGGAGGAGGTTGCAGTGAGCCGAGATTGTGCCACTGCACTCCAGCCTGGCAACAGAGTGAGACTCTGTCTCAAAAAAAAAAAAAAAAGAAGAAGAAGAAAAAAAATTCACTCTGAAAGCTGGGTGAAAAGCAAGACCATTCTGGAGTGCGTAAGGTTCCCTACTGGGCACAGCATATTGGACCCTTGTAAAAGAGGATTGACTTTTTATGTTAAAGGTCTTCTTGCTACAGACTAGACAGACAGGAGTGGGGAAAGCAAATTTAATCTCCTAAATAGGGGATGGCACAGATGTCCCCACTCCTGCCTCCCATGGCCATGACAGGCATTGCTAATCAATCACAGCACTACTTTCTACTGAGTCTGGTCTCAGCCCCAGATTCTTCCCAATACAGAGCTCCACGTTGCCACCACAATTTAGCCCAGGCGGCACATGAAATGAAGCATATTTTCCATTATTACACCAGGAAAAAAAGACTATTATTGACGTTAGTCCAAACCAAGCAACATCAGCTAGGAAAGCTTAATGTAAAAGTTCCTGAGAAGTACTATTCAAAATAAACACAACGAGTTGGAGGGGAAGAATCAAGTTCACAGCCTTGAGAAAGTAGCATTTAAAAGTGGCTGGGGGCGGGGAGGTCTTGGGCCTCGAGATTAATTTTTTTCCAACACAGCAGACTCACAGGTTAATCATCATAAAGCTGTCACTCTCTCCACCCTGCACTTGGAGATGATAAGCAACATTCAAAGCCTTGCCGCCGCAGGTTTTACCTTCCAATTTGCCCTTTCACCTACAGGAGAAGTGGGTTGCAAAGTACAATGTCAAAAAGAAATCAATTAGGATTCCTAAAGTGGGTGAGGGGGTAGCCATATTCCTGGTCCAGCCCAACAAGTTGGCTGTTCCCCTGGCTAGAATGAGGCAAGAATCCATCTGGCCATGGCTCCCTGCCCTATCTCAGTCCAGAATTCCAGAACAACAGCAGGGCTCAAGTTCTGAAGATCGGGCTTTGTGCTCCAGGGGTGGCCTTTGGCAAGGAAATGGGACAAGTAAATACCACATGGGTCTTTTGATCCTCTGTACTTGACCTTTGCCCAGGGCCTGCATTTCCTTTTCACACCTCCCAGCCCCACCCCAAAAAGCAGAAGGAAAGCAATACTGTCCCCTGGGGTTCCCACCACCAAGTGCCCAGAAAAGCTGGAAAGGTGCAGGGAGAAGGAGTCCCACCCCATTCCCCTGAGCATGCCTCCACCTTCTGTGCAGGGTCCCACAAAACTGCCTTTTACTTCCTCCTCGCCTAAGTAGGAGGCCCCAGCAGCTATGGCTGATCCCTAATAGGGTGGGAGCCCAGCACCCCAGACCCTAAGTCAGCCGGCATCTGTGAATCCTGAAGTTCCCTGACCCACAGCAAAACCCCACAAGGACCCAGCAAGCAGGGCAGGACACTGGAAATCTCAGCCAGCGTGGACATCAGAACTGGAAGACATGCATGGGAGGGAGGGTCCTTCTAGACCAGGACTGAGTCCCCAAGCCACTAGAGGCAGAATCCTTAACCCCAGCCTCAGCTTCCTCCCCTATAAAATGGGAATTCTAATACTGACTTTGCAAGTGTATTGGAAGGATTAAAAACTGGGTACGGGAGGAGCCACCTAACAGGGTAGCTGGCACACAGCAGGGGCTCAGCACATGCACAGCTGGCTGTCTAGCTGGACCATCCACCTAGACCATGTGAATGGCAGGAGGCCAGGAGCCGTGGCTCATCCGTACTGGGTGGTGGGGAGGTGGCTGTTTTCACTACCAAGCAGAGAGCGGAGCTTGGGCCATGGAACATTCAACCCCTCAGCCCATGGTGACCCCTGAGGCCCATGAAATTTCAAGGAGATTCTGTAGGATTAGGAACAGAAGGAACTGGGCCAGCCTCCATCCAGCCTTTGCCTCTAGGACAGTGGCCTTTGTGAGACACATTCACTGCCAGCACCCCCACCTCCCGGGCCACCTGAATTCCTGGCAGGGCTTGTTTTCCTCTAAGCATGGCCAGGTCTACCCCAGAGCTGGGCAACCATTCAGGGAGTTCCCACAGCATCTGCCTAATGTATGTACCCCTATCACGTCAACCTCAGGCTGGGGTGGGACAGTCTGGGTAAATGGCTTAATAGCAGGACAGTCACATGCTGATATTCACTGCACCTTCCTCCCTTTCCAGCTTTCCAGACTCAGCCCAGACTCATGATAGAGAGACCCATGCATCCCCTGGCAAGGGGCTTCCCCAAGCCATTCAGCTTTGTCCCCAAATATACCCAGCAAACCGAAAGCTCATCAGATGGCTGTCTCCACCCTATTTAGGGACCATCTTGTGCTCTTGGCACTCACTCTGGGAGACTATGCTGTATCCCACACAGCTTATCCAAAAACGATCTTCCCATTTCATCAAACTTTCCCTGAAAGCACTTGGGTAAACATTGCCTGTGACATTAAATTTCCAGTGTTTTTTTTTTATGTGTGTGTCCCCTACAGATGGGACTCTAGACAGCTGCCCATTGCTTTGCTGAGGTGCCAAGATAATTTCCTTCTTAGAAACTCACAGCCCCACAAATGCCAGCCATTGTCCAGGTGATGCCAGGTCAGACTCCAGCCCATGGCGGCAGCTTCTCTTAATCCCCTTTCACTGCTGAAAGGACACGCACATCTCCAAGTCATTGCAGCTTCCAAAATGCTTTCCCACCTTGATCTCTTTTGGTCAAAGTTCTGGGATTTGGGGTGGGCAGAAGGCATCATCTTCCTCCTATAACTGAGGAAACAAATGGGCAGAAAAGTAGCCCAGGGGCTCATGGAGCTAGAAGTGGCAGAGAAATGGCAACGATGTCTCTTGGCAGATCCAGAACACAACAGACACGTCTGTGCCTTGAATTTTTAAACTATTTACATATTCTTTAAGCTTATTTGGCTGCAAGTTGAAAGAGATAACAGATGGGACCCTCTGGTAAGGAGAGAGGGGAAGACTGGGCAAGATACACAGAGAGATGGGACATCTGCAGCAAAAAATAGTATTGATAGTATGAATAGGGACCATATATTGAGCACTTACTACATACTTCACATCTATTGTCACATTCTACGCAACTTGTGAGATGATATCATCCCTATTTTACAGCTGAGAAAACTGAGGCTCAGAGAAGAGAAGTGACTGTGCAGATACTCACCCAACAAATGGAAAAGCCTGATATACATCCATGTTTGTCTGAACCCCTGACCCATCACATCAGCCACTACGCTGCTCCAGTTGCAGTCTGGTTCTGCCATTTCTAGCTCCATGGGGCACTGGGCTGTTTTTCTGGCCCTTCCTGTTTCCTCAATTGTAGGAGGCAGATCATGCCTTCTGCCCACCCCAACTCCCAGAACTTTGACCAAAGGAGATCAAGGTGAAAAAACACTTGTAAACCTGCAATGAACTGGAACTGCCAAGCATCTCCTGGCCTTCCTGCTGAATCACAGCAGATTCCTTCAACGGAGGACGTTGCCCCTCTTTTCTCCCACCACTCTACAGGGCACTGGTTCCTCCTCTTCTTCTTGGAAATGCTTCTAAAATCAATAAGATCGTCGGCATCGAGCCCCAGTCATGCCAACGTCAGGCGCCTGGAACCCTGAGCCCTGCTGGTCGGTCAGCTCATCGGCCCCCTTGCATGATCCAGAGCAATTACATGCTTAAAATTCAAAGCCAGGTTGCACAGGGCCCCAACGTGGGAAAATGTCATGATTTTTCCCATGTGAACAAGTGACACAAAACATGAAAATAGCAGAGGGACTATACCCCACCGCTGATTGGTCTCGCACAGCTAAAAAGGAGAACAGGGTTTTATGACGGGACAAGATCAACAATGAATTGGCTTGTAGGGAGGAAAAGAGATGATATAATATTTTCTTGAGCTAAAGGGACTAAAAATAGTGTGAGGTTTTCCAAGTGATGGTACTTGGTGGTGGTGGTGCTGGTGGTGGTACTTCAGGATGTGGCTGCTAATCATATATTGCAATAGCTATTGGCATGTTCAGAGCTATTCACAGGGACTGGCTGCTCACCCAGCTCCAGGAACAAGGAACAAGGAGAGGGCCACCTGTCCCCATTATTGTACCTTTGCTCCTGCAGTGCGCCTCCCTGAAATGCCCTTCCTTTAGCCCTCACTGAGTCCAGACATCCCATGTCCTGAGCTCCAGCCAGCTCCTCCAGGCGATATTTCTCAAACTCTTCCCCAAATCACTCCAACAGCAGAGGAGAAATTGCAGGGGGCTGGGTGAAGGGTGAAATTTGAGACGCGCCTATCGACACCAACACAAGCATGAAATTTCCTCCAAATCTCAGTTTCATCCCAAGAATTTATGAAAAGATGTCATTTACTGTAAAAAGTTTAAACTTGTTTTAGTATTTAAAAATCAGTTTGTTTCCCGACGTCATAGTTATGTGGTTACTCAGAAGGGCTGTTTGCCTTGTGCCGTCAAGAGCTCCTCGGCCCAGGGCTGCCAGTGTGGAGTGCCCCTCAGTGACAAAACAAAGGCTTTTGCTGAGGACCTCAGAGCTCCTATGGCCACTGAGGCAACTCATTCACTCATCCATCAATTCATTCATTTACTCATCCAATAT
Organism: Rhinopithecus bieti; assembly: GCF_001698545.2. Lineage (NCBI taxonomy): Eukaryota > Metazoa > Chordata > Mammalia > Primates > Cercopithecidae > Rhinopithecus > Rhinopithecus bieti. The sequence continues at coordinate 1,478,008 of NW_016808764.1, forward strand.
GTATTTACCAAACTCCTCCTAAATGCCTACTCTCAGGGACACAGCAGGAAGGAGTCTAGCCCTCCAGGAACCCCATCTCATGGAGGAGACAGACAAGGAGATTGTGTGTCACAGCTTGGTGACAAGTGCTCCAGCGGAGACTAATCAAAGGGGCTTTAGGAACTGGGCACTAGGGCTCAGGAAAGCCTTCCTTGCAGGGAAGGTGCAAGCCAGGGTGCAACCCAGCCTAACAGTGAAGAGCCATGTGTCATGGGGCAAGCCGGTTAACCACTCAGTTTCTTCATCTGTAAAATGGATATAATAGAATCATATGGTTTTCATGAGGATTAAATGTATTTAATTAAAGCAGTGCAAAGTGCTTACTATGGCACCTGATCCGTACTAAGTGTTCAATAAATATTACCTACTGAGCTGGGACCTGAGGAATGGGTGGAATTGGGACGTCGGGGTGAAGGACAGAAGGAGGGGAAAAGAGAAGAGTATGTTTCATACACAAGGAACAACACACTTAAGAACAAATATTCAATACATATTTCTTGAATGAATACATTCTATAAGGGAAATTAAAAGTAATGCAATCTTGATAAACCACACCCTTTGTCTATTTTTTCCTGGTGAGTGTGTGTAGGTGGCACTGAGTGGTACCTGAGCCAGGCACCCAAAGGCAAGCCCACTGCACTTTTTTAAGCAGGATGTGAACTCCTTAAGGGCAGAGATCACATCTTTCCCCTTTTGGGATCCCACATCTCTGAGCTAGGGTGAACTGCAGGGTCTTATTTTTTGATCTCCAAGGGTGACTCATTCACCCCTCTCCTCTCTCTTTTGGCTATTTCACCACCATTTCCATCCTGGGGAAAGGCCTTGGCCAAGATCTTTGGAGAGATCCAGGTTACCCACTTCATGGAAGGACCTGAGTAATGCAGGCTGGGGGCAAACAGCCCTGGATTTGTATTCAAGTCCTAGCTCTGCCAGCAGGAGGCTCTGGGTCCTTGGCTGAGTCACGTGGGACACCAATCCAGAGATGGTGCTCCCATAGGAGCAGGCTTCAGAAGTTTTGATGGGAAAGGATGACCAACCATCCTGGGTCTCCCTGGACTGAGAGGTTTTCTGGGATTTGGGACTTTCAGTGCCAAAACCAGGAAGGCCCAAGACAAACAGAGATAAACTGGTCACCCGGCAAGGTGGCCCCAGGGAAACCATTCTCACTCCCAAACTTGTTTCTCCTCTCCCACATTCTGCCCCCTCTACCTCCCCAGACCTGAGTCGCAAGTCAGTACCAAATAGCATCAGAGTCCTTTAGCTTCTTGGCTGACTCATGGATCTGTGTCTTTGCAGGAGAAGGAGAGAGGATGAGGAAGAAAAAGTGTCTGGCATTGCCCCCATGATGCTTCCACACTCGAGGTTGCGTCAATCCGCTGTTTGAGGGGGAGGACTGGGCCATGTTCTCTCAGAGAGTCCATGTAGGGCCAAAACCAGCTAGCCAGGATGCTGGCAGGGCAGGGGAATGGAGAGGTTGGTCCACTCTGCTCTCAAGAGGTCAGGGTGATGGAATTTATGACCTCTGGTGGCGCTGAGCCCACCACTCCTCCCCATGAGGGCTAATTGGACTGGTCAGTCTGATGCTGACCCGCTAGGCAGAGTGTGGGCAGGAGGCTGCAGGGGGGGTGCCTTCATCCAGGTCCCAACCCCACCCACACTTGGAAACCCAGGACGGTCCCCTGGGGACGCTTTTCAGATCCCCTTGGCATGTCCGCCTCAGAGATCACAGCAGGCTCTCCGTCATCCCATCCGAGAGACCTCTCGTGTTTTCAATAACCAATCCCCATTTACATCCTGGCTGGGGCTTGAATGCCAGGCTATATTAGGCCATGCAGAGCCAGGCCTGTTATGCTTTCTTGTTAGCCACATCACATCATATTTTTATGATGCCAGTTTCCTTCCTGAGTTCTCTAGAACCACCTCCGTTAAAAAAAAAAAAAAATCACACTTGAAGGTCCAAGGGCCCCTGTAGTTCCCAACACAGTCTGGAAAGGAACCCTCTGAGACCAGGGACAAAGAACTGGATAAATCGGAGGCAATGAGGGACGGTGCCTGTTTTTTCCATCCCCTGCAGCTGCCTGCATCCACCACCCCAAAGCCCGACTGAGCCTCTGGTTCCTTATGGCCCAGGGCAAGAAGACAAAGATCCAAGACTCTTGTAGGAACCAAATGCCCTTCCATGGAGCAGCGTCTTCTGTCCCTCCTTGTCCCTCTGCGGACCCCCAGCACTTCAGTGTGGGGCTCCTGTGCTCTGTCATCCACCATGTCCATCAGCACTGTGTCAAGGAACATTAGAATTTGCAAAGTGCTGCCTCACCTGTGGTCTCCTTAGATTTACCTTTGGAGTGAGGTGGTAGGATACCCATTCTACAGATGAAAAAGTAGAGACAGTGGAAAGGGAGATGGTGTGCTCAAGTCAGGAAGACAGTAAATAGGAGCATCAGAGCCCCTTTGCATGGCCCCTGGGGCTCTGCTCAGGGACCAGGCCCAGCTGCCTATACAAGTCTACACACTTGGTAACCCAAGAGGAGCTGCTGTACATTTGAGTTCCTTTCCCAAAAGTACACTCCTGGAGGTCAGAAGTCCTGGAAGCACTGTGCCCTCTGTACTGCACTCCCTTCCCAGCCTCCTCATGCCCAGGACAGGCAGCTTCCATAGGGTTGGGGACTGGGGCACCCAAGAGGGAAGAAGTGCTCTCTGTGACTTTCCACTCGTTCTCTGCCCCCAATTTTATACTAACTCTCTCTCTCTCCCTTCATCTCTCTCTCTCTCTCATACACACACACACACACACACAGACACACACACACATACACACACACACACAGAGGCACATCTGGGATCCAGAAAGAGACCCCAGACCATCTCAGGTGAGGGAAGGAGGGGCAGGGTCACTCCTCCGGTGAGCTGTAAGTTTCTTCCCTGGTCAACAATTGAGCATGCTGCCAATGTGTTGGGGGCTATGGTTGAGGAGGAGCTCCCAAGGAGGCGCAGCGGGCGAACTGAGGCAGAGGTGGTAGGAATAAGGGCCTGCTGCTTTGAGAGCAAGGCTAGGTCTTCCTGCCTCCATGGGATCCTGAGGATATGGCTACAGACAACAGAGGATCAGGGACCAACTCCAGGTGTCCTCCATGCTTCCCATCCAAGAAGAACAAGGGCAAGTCCTTTGCCCATAGTTCTTTGGCCATTAGCCCCTCTATGTCCTTCAGACCCCATGGGGCAGGACACAGACCACCTAACAAAACTGGCCCAACAGAAGGGCTGGCCCAGGGGAAGGACCCCACATCACCAGGGCAATGGACCTTGGTTAAATGGCCATGGTTGCTTCCAAGTCTCTAGCTCACCCTCAAGCCATGAATCCAGGTCCATTCTCAATGAAGCTAATGGGCCACATGAACCTTCCTCGTACAAAGAAGCAAGGTTCTAGCCCCCTTATTTCACTGAACCCCCACTCCCTGGGCCACCCCACCCACACCTCTCCTCCCATCCCTAACTTCTGCCCTCAGGCTCTTCCCTCACACCTACTGGCCAACCCCATCACCATGGCAGCAAAGGCCCAAGGGTCAACAAGACGGTACCCAACACCCTCGACATGTAGGCACTGTGCTAGACCTCGGGTGGGGAGCAGGATAGGCACAGCCTTGACCCACCCAGCACTTTCAGGCTAGAGAGGGAGGAAAGGCTTACATAGAGCAATAAATAATAAATAATTAAATAATATGGTAAGACAAGGATCCAGAATATATCCCCTTTCATGGTGTGATGAAGCAGCCCAAAAAGACTGTAAATGGGAAACATGGAGGAATTTGGTGAGCCAGTGACACCCCAGCTGGTTTTGGAAAGACAAAAGAAATGTGATCCCCAACATTCCTCTCTTCCTCAAGACAGACATTCCTCATTCCTCAGGTGAATGAGGAACACAGGTGTGCAGACTTCAGAGTCCACACGTTTGACCACAATGCTCCTTTATTTTTCACTGGATTCATGTACACACATAGATGATTTACAGAGATTATTGGCATTTACAGAATTTTGTGCCCAAATACTGTTGCATAGTTTTGAAAGCTGAACTTCTATAGAAATGTGAGGGGAATAAAGCAGAATATTTAAGTGCAGAAAGTTGGCAGCCCAAATGACCTATGCTCTCAGCTCATCTGGCTTCACTTTGCCAACTAGATCAAATAATGTCCCCAAAATGCAATGCACAAAAATACATACACATTCCAACAATGTCTAAACCCATTTCTGGAAGGTTTCACCATGAAATAAGTCACTTGGTGGCAACAGCTCCTGTTACAGGACAGCCAGGATTTGGGTCATGCCTCTGGGATGATGATGGTGTTGTGCTATTTGCAGAGCCAGGAAATAGTTGTGAGAACAACTGCTCTGTCCTCTTTAGAAACATGCAAATGGTAAGTTGGACCCTGAGACTGGAAGCCCAGATGGTCAGAAGTCCTCCACCTCCTATCCAATAACATAAGAGAATCCCAGAAATTGATGGATAACTGAAAGTTCCTCCACCCTCCCAAGGAGTTGTTCCAAGTAACCTTATATACTTGACCTGTTGGCCCCCATAAGACAGTATGTGGGTTATGGGTTTCTGACCTTGGTTTGATGGACCCTAGGTAAGTTCAAAGAACTGTTTAAGGCAGTGTCAACTTAGTTTGGATTAGAAAGTTGATCATAACACAAGGACAAAGTGACACCCAACTAAAGAAGCAAAACAAAGAAACTCACTTCAAATTCATGCAATCTTTGAGCATATTGATGAGGTGACTTTGACCCAAAGGTCACAGGACTATATCTGTCAGGACTTCCTTGTTGTAAGTGACATAAAACTCAACTCAGATTGGCTTAATTAAAAGAACAGGAATGTATTGGCTCATGAAATTTTTTAAAAATCTAGAGATAGGTCTCGCTTCACACACAACTAGATTAAGGACTCAATTGGTGTCATTAGGGCTCCATTTCTTTTCCTCTTTCAGAGTCCTTCCATCTTCCATGGTGGCCCAGGTTGTGGATGGACATGGCACATCCAGTGGGAAAAAACACTGCCTCTTTCTCAACAATTCCATTGAAAGTCTTCTGGCATCTTATTGGCTCTGACCAATTCAGGGATGGGCCCCTGGCCCACTCATTGTGGTCACAGTGGGGGATACAATGGCAGGCTACAAATCTGGGTTTAGCTCATAGAGTCACCTTGGAGCCCACCCCAAACACACCAACTGAGAGTAATACATAGATGGGAGTGAGGCTATTGCCAGAAGAGGGAATGATGGCTGGGGAGGCAAACCACAGACATTCACCACATAACAAGTGGGTTGATTTTCACGCGTGGCCTCTATCCCACACATGACCCTGATGAGCTACAGACAGAATCCAATCCCTTCAATACCATCACCATGGTTCTCTCCGCCCCAGGGAAAAGAGGTTGCTGGGAGTGCTGCAGAAAAGCAGGGAATATGCAGAAGGTACAAGAAAGTCTCCAACCCCACAAAGAGCCTGGAGCTGACACCTCACAAAGAGTGTCATATGTCTACTGCTTCCATCAGTTTTGCTCCCATCCTGCTCCCAGGCAGGGAAATTGTCCAGATCGCATCTGCAAAGCTGAGATCAGCAGAGCCTGAGTCATTCCTGCCCCATGATAGTAGGAGCCCAGGGCTGGGTCAGAGAAAATGTGCATAAGACATTCTTCATTGTATTGCTGGGATAGAGAGTGAGGAATCATTATCACCGAATAAGTATCATCATCATCATCATCATCATCATCATCATCATCACTAAGAGGAGACAAAACCCATAAGACAACAACAGCATGTACCGAATACAAACCAAAACAATTAAAAACTGAGAGCAAGTGACCACATTCGTCATCAGGACAACTGAAGTAAGATTGGGCAGCACGAGGCAAGTGAGTTGCAGTGAGTGATTCAGGACTAACACTGCGAACACTGAGCACACACCAGAGCTGCTGCAGATGAGCAAGTGTGGTGACGGGGTGCCAAGACCCTGCCCGACCCAGGCCACACAACAGAGAACCCAGAAGAAGTGGCTGTGAGTACACGCCCAGGTGACTCTGACTTTGAGGCTCTGCTTCAGCAGGTTCCATGGAGGGTGGCATGGAGGACAGGAGTCACCCAGAGAGCAAAACAAAGGCTGACCTTTGTTGCTGCACACACAAAGGATGACCAGGAATGGTACTGTGAAGCCCGGAGCCATATGAGCTGATTAGTTCTGACCCCCTTCCCCTTTCTGGTTCTTCCCTACAGATCCAGGGCCATCCTTACTTAATGAGCTGAGACCACCTTTTGTCTCCGGCCCAAAAGCTGGGAGAAGAACACCTTCCTCCAACTCCACTGTCCTGAGCACTGGCAAACTCCTAGATCAGGGTTCTGTTTTTAATCCCTCTCCCTGTGTTTAAAAGCTAAGACTTTCTCCCAACTCAAAGCACTCATTGCCATATATATAGATATATATAGAGAGAGAGGGAGGAAAGGCATATATATGTATAGTATATGACATGTGTGTGTATCCCATACACACACGCTTGTGCATGCACACACATCCACTCCTCCATATCCTCAAGATCCTGCACAAAGCTATTCTCTCTGAGGATCCTTCCACAACCCTCTAGGCAGTGCTTATCACAGCCTTTGACAGCCTATAGGTGTGTGATGGTTACTATTAAGTGTCAACTTGATTGGACTGAAGGATGCCTAGACAGCTGGTAAAGTATTGTTTGTGGGTGTTGTCTGTGAGGGTGTTCACAGAGGAGATCGACATTTGAGTCAGTGGCCTGGAAGAGGAAGACCCACCCTCAATGTGGATGGGCACCATGTAATCGTCTGTCTGCATGGCTAGAACAAAGTAGGCAGAAGAGGGAATAGCTGGCTTGCTGGGTCTTTTGGTTTCATCTTTCTCCCATGCTGAATGCTTCCTTCTCTTCCTCTGATGCCCTTGAAAGGCTGCAGGTTTTTTGGCCTTTGGACTCTTGATTTACATCAGTGGTTTGCCAGGGGCGCTCAGGCCTTGGGCCACAGACTGAAGGCTGCACTGTCAGCTTCCCTGCTTTTGAGGCTTTTGGACTGAGCCACTACTTGCTTCTTTCTTCCCCAGCTTGCAGCCTTTTGTGAGACTTTGCTTTCTGATCATGTGAGCCATTTCTCCCTTATACACTCCCTTTCGTACAGACATATATCCTATTCGTTCTGTCCCTCTGGAGAATCCTGGCTAAATACAAAGTGTATCCACACAAGTCTTTGTACATCCCATCTTCACTTTGTAGTTGTTTCAAGCCCAAAAATGCATCAGAGCAACAGCTCTTGGGAAGTCAAACACCTGCAGATCTCATCAGGTTTGGTCTTAGCCCTTGTACCAAATCAATCACTGATAATTTAAGAGCAAGGACTTTGCCAGCCAGGAGACAGGCTCTTCCATGGTGGACAGCACTTCCTCTGTCCTTAAAACCTAAGCACTTACGTTCTCTTTCCTGCGGAACTTAGCCCCCGTGAGGTGAGCGATTTCCTCTGTCTTTGTGCACACCCAGTGTGGAGCAGTCATATAATATGTGTGCTTTGTCACACTCAACACCATGTTCTCATTTTTGCATTCACCATTCCTGCATTAACGTGGTTCTCAATGGTCACATCTACTGACTTAGGTGTATTTCATCATATTAACTCATTCATCCACCAAATGTTTACTGGATGCCTACTATGGGTTGTAGGTGACTGAAACTCAGCAGGAAACAAAGTCCTTGGATGTGGCATCATAAACATGCAGCCACAAGCTATGGGAAGATCTGTGGACTGTGCTCCTGAAGAAGTGGTAGAGCAGAAACTGAACTCTGAGTAACCTTGGCGTGTCGCATAGATCTACCACAAAGTCAGAATGACAATATGCACCCACTGGTGGGACTGCATGAGAACTCAGATATGAAGAGGGCATTGCAAACAACCCTGATGGATATGTGGCGTTATGAAAATATGCCATGTCCCTATGAGTGGACATCAGATAGTTTTCAATGCTTGTTAACATAAACAGCCTTATTGTGGGCCTCTTTTTTCTCTTAATATTAGTTCTTTAGTGAGTGTTTTTCAAGAGTGCGACAATGGAGAAAAATAATATTGTGAGTAATGTTATGGCTCTTCTTACAATATTGCCAGATTTCTCTCCAGAAGATAAGGCCCAATTTGCATATCATACCAGTATGTATGAACACATGTGTTTCTAGAGGGGCCATTTAAAATATTAGCATCCAATAGAGCATGAGCATGCAGCAGTCAGAACAGACACCTGCTGTCGACCTCCAGCACAGCCATGGCTTTCCCGGCCTTGCATTCTGTGATTTCTCCTTTTTACTGTGATTTTATTATGTGACTTTATTATTTCCATATTTTATTTTACTGTGAGATATCCTACAATTGTTCTCAGGCTCATTTCTTTCATTGCTAGAAAGTTCTTCCATTAACCAAATGGAGATGCATTTATTTCCCTATGTGCCAACCATCAACATCGATATCAGACTCCTCTTATTATAAGGAATCAGTCTTAAATGTGCAGGATTGGAATTTTTTCTGAATATTTTCTACCTAATATCTTTTCCCATTGTGTTGATTTCCTTTTTGGTGAGACTGTTTTTTTTCTGCTGTAAACATCTATTTTGAATTTTATGAATTGATTATGTCCATCTTCTCTCATCACAGCCCTCATTTCTTCAATAGACAGTAACATATCTTCCCTCTAAACTGGAGACACTATAGTGTTTCCTTCTTGCTTTCAAAGAATTTTCATTTTGCTACAAAAGTTATACATGATCATCACAGAAAATGTAAGAAGAAAATTTTAGGAAAAAATTGACTGCAAAGGTAACTACTAACAGTTTGTTTTCCAGTTTTTTTGTCTTTTATTTTCAATTTCTCTGAGATCATACTCTATTGGTTATCATCTGTCTTTTTCTCTTAAATCTATATTATGAATAGTTTTCACATAGATTTGTTTTCTTCTTAAATACACAAAATATTCCAGTATATAAAAGAAATAAATGTTGCAGAGTTAATGCCCTATTATTGGTGAGAACTACTGATTCTGATTTCTTGCATTGTCTATAACACAATGAGTTACTCTCGTTATTTACTTTATCTCCAACATGAAACTCAGGACAGGAATTAGATCTTTCCCATTTTGTATCCTCAGGACTTAGCATAGTGACAAATTCACAGTAAGTGCCAAATAAATAAATAAATAATAGCTAACCATTATTGAGCAATTACTTTGCACCAGACATTGTTCTAAACACTTAACTTACATTAACGTGTTTGTTTCTTACCAAACAAAAAACAAAAATTTTTACATATGAGTAAACCAAAGCATAAAGCAGTAAAGAAATTACTCCAATTAGTTCCCTTCACTTCCTCCTATTTGCTCTGCCCTTTCAGAACTTACACTGGGACAAAAACAGGGAACCCTGGTGCAACCCTGAAGTGAAATATGGATCCACAGGCCACATTCCACACAGCTGGGGGAGCAGGAGGCAAGTGTTGGAGATGGGATCAAAGAGTGTCCAGAGATTACACAGAGGCAGCCCTGCCCCCAGACTTATAGCTCACAGGACCAAAGCCATCTTCTACGTCAAATGCTGAGTTATTACTGCAAAGTCATTACCTCGTTTAATTCTACAGCAGCCCCATGAGATAGGTAATATTTTACCCACTTTTACTTGATGCCGTGGGAAAGAAAACAACACATCCAGGGTCACGTGGACTGCCAGAGTTGAGGCCAGGATGCAAACCCCAGTCCATCAGACACCACAATCTAAGCTCTTCTTAGCCCCACGCTGGAGAGCTTTGGAGAACTCATGAGTTAGGGGCGGCTTATAGGGTAGAAACCTTTCCCTCTAAGAGGAAAATCTGCATTTCTCATGATTTCCCTTAGGTTTACGTTTTGTTTTGTTTTTCTTTTTTGAGAGAGTCTCCCCATATCACCTAGATTGTAGTGCAGTGACGCGATCTCCACTCAAGGCAACCTCCACCTTCTGGGTTCAAGCGATTTGCACGCCTCAGCCTCCCAAGTAGATGGGATTAGAGGCATGCACCATCATGCCCAGCTAGTTTTATATTTTTAGTAGAAACAGGGTTTCGTCATGTTGGCCAGGCTGTTCTTGAACTCTCGGCCTCAAATTACGCACCCGCCTCAGCCTCTCAAAGTGCTGAGATAACAGGCATAAGCCACCACACCCAGCCCTTTTGGTTTAGATCTGAAACTCTTCTGACCAAAAGCTCTCCAGCAATGGGCACAGAAGAACTGGGGAAGATACCAGTCTGTAGCCCCAGTCCATTTGAATGAGAAGAAAGAGTGATGAAAAGACCCTCCCTCAGAGCTTTCAAGAATGGGAGGGCAGGGGGCAGGCCCATGAACAGTTCCTCTCAGTGGCAGCATGGCGCCCTCCGCCATGTACCCTATTGGGCGTTTGCCACCTTTGGAGATGGGGAGTGGAACTGACAGCAAGACAGACCCAAGGATTAAGCCTCAGTATAACTGATGCCAAACCCCAGGTTCTTTCCACGATTAAAATTTTAAAGTGTGGTGGTGTAGCTTGGCTTTAAAGTTTGGGTGTGATTTTGGGAAGCAGCAGAGGGAGCATGTATGTGGCATTCCATATGCAGGAGAATCGAAGCAGTTACGGAGGCAGAAACGAGCATTATGTTCAGAAGATAGTTAAACCAACCTGTGGTGCAGCGAAGCAGCAAGGAGCACTAACCTGGCATCAGGAGACCCCAGTTTCAAGTCTAGACATGCATCGTGATCGTTCAGGTCTCGTATGGGTCTTGGAGTTCTTCTAGGCCCACCCTCTTGTGCTATTGAAGACACAAAGTCTTCCATCAGGCTGTAAAGAGAGAAAGCTAAGACCTAAGAGGTCAAATCTCTATCACAAATCACCCTAAAACACTGCCCAGCCCAGCCCCGCTCAGCCCAGAGCAGTTATGGGAGCAAAAGGAGCTGCCCAGCTTCCAAACTGGAGAAGAAAAGGTTAGCACTACTGAGCCCCTACCAGATGCCAAGCGTAGGCCTAAGCAACCTACCAAAACACTGGCAACTTCTTCTACAAGTTACATGTGGAGAAACTGGTGCTTAGCCATCTGTTCAAGGTTAAACCAAAGCTATGTGATGGAACCAGGATTTTAATTCAGAGCTTCCTGATTCCAAAGTTTCAGCTTTAAAGTGCCCTTCTCAGGAATACCAGCCATTCCCTCCAAGACCTGGGGCATGCACAGTGGGAAGCTGTCAGCACCTTCAGAAGAGGCGAGGTGCTACCCACACTATTGGAACTGGGACTTTGGGGAAGGATGCCTGGCAGGCACTGCTGGCAGAGGACCCCTGCAGCCATTGCTAAGCTGTGTCCAGACAGGGAGAGAGCAGGGAGAATCAGCACATTCTCCACTCTCACTCCTCCACCCTGATCTGCTGGTGGCTGCTCTTAGGCAGAACTCAGAGAGCACAGAAGAAAGAGTAAGGGGACAGCTCACAGGGCTCAGCCCTCCAGGGCCCAGCACGGACAAGGGCAGAGACTATAGTCGGAGGTGCAAGTAGAGAATATCTAGTGTAGAACCCAATGCTCCCTCCCCAATGCCTTCACCTGGGCCACCCTCTCTGGGAGCTCCTGGTGGGGATAGCTCCATTCCAAGCAAGTGTTCAAAATGGAAGGATTAGGTTTCAGGCAAACAAGCAAATGTGGAGGGTCATAGGAAAAGGCCCAGCCAAGAGCAGTGAGTTTGCTGCTGAGAGCTCCTCATGGCAGGCAAAGTAGACATCCCTGTCAAGTCACAAGTTCCCTAACTTCTTGGAAATGGATGACTTTTATCTTTGAGGGCCTGAACAGCCTGGCACAGGAGTCAGCAGTGCGAGTTCCAGATTTTGGGCTTATCAGATCTTCTGATTCCCAAGCAGAATCCATGGAGTTGGCAGGGGTGAGTCCTTGCAAGCTCTCATTCACCCTTGATAATCAACTAGTCTTTGGGGACATGACGTGCTTGTGCTCCACGGTCTCTCCTCAAATCTTCCCTGGCCTGTTGTGTCGATAAGACGATGATGTTCAGAAACAAGAAGCGAGTCAGACCAGGTCAGGTCCCGTGGCCTGTTAGGTCAATATACCACCACGACCAACTGAATTCACGCTCCAGGAGATGTTTGCATTTGACCATGAATAGGAAGCTCTGAGCCAAGGAGAAGATGGAAATTCACAGAGGGTAGGGGCAGTGGTATACAGTATTTTGCAGGAAAGGGAAGCTCTAAAATCCCAATATCTGGGTCTGCACAGAGACTGGCACTGCCACTGGGTGACCCTGAGGGAGTGAGGGTTCCTGGCCTTCCCTGTGGTGTCAGCACCCTAGTCAGGCTATTAACGCTCTGAGTTACTGCTCCCAATACCCCTCCCCTAACAGTCTCCAACCAGCAGCCAGAATGATTGTTCTGAACCAAAAAAAGAAAAAAAAAAATCTGATCATGTCCCTTCCCTGCCTAAAACACCTCTCACGGCTCCCCATGCCCTCAAGATAAAACCTTTACCTGTGGCTGCATGATCTGGACTGTCCTCCTCCAGCCTCGCCATTCTCACATCTCATGGTCCTATTAAAGTGGACTTCATAAGTTGCTTGAACATGCAATGCCCCCCACCCCTGGCACTCCCAGTCCCTTTGCTGGACCTATTCCTGCCCATCTCTCATCTCTCATCTGACTGCACACTTCTCCAGGCTCCCTCCCCAATGCCTTCACCTGGGCCAGCTTTCCCCATGGTGAGCCCATCCACCCTGGCGCCTGCATCACTAGGCTTACTACTTGCTGGAGCCCACAAAAGAAGCTCTTCCCCTACAAAAGAAGCTCTCCCCCAACAAAAGAAGAAGCCCTCTCCCCACAAAGGAAGCTGTCCGCCAACACAAGAGGAAGCTGTCCCCAATAACAGAAGAAGCTCTGTGAGGTAAAGATCCTAATTAGTTTGCTCCCCACTCTACCCCAACACCTAGTACAAGTAGAGTGATGTTAGTAACATTAGCTTGGGGCGGCTCCAAAACATAGTTGAATGAATAAACGAAGGAAGGACTCTATCATTCCTTCATTAAACGTCTCCGTGTCTCCTCTAAGGCTAGGGCATAAAAAACAATCCCTTAAGTGTGTCCAGCGAGCATGCTGAGAACAGAGCAGTGGACTCCCCAGTGGCCCCAGCCTCAGTGGCCATCACTGCTGGGCAGCTCTGAGCTCTGTCTGAGCCACAGATATGGGATGGGGATTACCCAGAGAACTGTGGCCAAGAGCCAGCCACATGCGTCCCTGGGGCTCCCTCTCTCTCACCTGACCAGGTGACAGGGAAGACAGGGAAGAGGATAGTGTGTGTGTGTGTCTGTGTGTGGTGTGTGTGTGTGTGTGTGTGTGTGTGTGTGTGTGTGTGTGTCCGCACACGCATGCGCACATCCTCACACAGTCTGGCCACACATAATAACCCCACACACAGCCTTGCATCTGCATAGTCAGGGAGGAAGGAGGGCCTGTGCTTTTCTTCTACAGATGCCCAGTGACCCAAGCAGCTGGCCCTTGGACAAACTGCAGAAAGGCAGCTGGCCTCTCTCCAGCCTGTTCCCCAAAGTGCTGTTACTCTGCCTTTCTCAGCCTTTGGGTTCTACACTAGATATTCTCTACTTGCACCTCTGGCTATAGTCTCTGCCCTTGTCCATGCTGAGCCCTGGAAGGCTGAGCCCTGTGAGCTGCCCCCTTACTCTTTCTTCTGTGCTGAGTTCTGCCTAAGGGCAGCCACCAGCAGATCAGGGTGTGGGAGTGAGAGTGGAGAATGTGCTGATACTTCCTGCTCTCTCCCTGTCTGGACACAGCTTAGCAATGGCTGCAGGGGTCCTCTGCCAGCAGTGCCTGCCAGGCATCCTTCCCCAAAGTCCCAGTTCCAATAGTGTGGGTAGCACCTCGCCCCTTCTGAAGGTGCTGACAGCTTCCCACTGTGCATGTCCCAGGGCCCTTGTAAGTTTCTCTTAACCCTGCCTGTACCTTGCAAACAGTCCGTTTTCAATTCCCCTTCTCTCATCCCTTCACAGGGTGCCATCTTGTTTTTCTCAGGTACAGATTTTAAAGAGGTCTCAAGTCCCTGCCCTTGAAAAACCTGGGGACAACATTAACAGCCTCTCACTCTTGCCTCCCATCCCCTCCAGAATTCTCTGTAGTCAGATAAACTGCCCCTTCCACGGAGAACAGGATAGCCTGGAGGATACAGAATATGCCTGCCAGAGAAGCAGGGTTGCCTGCCCCAGAATGTGCACATTGCATCATCCCATCCTCCTCCTAGATGGGCTTCATTGCCCTAGAAGGGGAGTGGCATTCCACCTCGGGGGAGCAGGCTCGCAGGCAGGGAGGGGCCAACTGACATGACAACCAGTGAGACACACCACGCTCCCCTTTAATTTCCTTTGTGACCTCTTCCCCCGGTGCATACATGTATACCCTCACATGTCAGGCCCAGGTGAGCAAAGTGGTCCTCAGTGACCATTTGTGCCTGTTTACACACACACAGATACATATACACACACACCCATAGACACTCACATGTTACACACACATATACATAGGCTTAGCTTATGTATGGAAAACACACCGAACCCTCACTTCTACCCCAGCCTCCATGAGGCCAATGGCCCTTAGCGCCAGCTGTGCCTACAGAGAGCACATGGCTTGGCCCTTCCCGGCGTGCCTCACCTATGACCTGGACAGAAGGAGAGAGCAGACCCGCATTTCATAGAATTATAAAATGGATCAGCAGAAAAGCCCCATGAGATCCCTTAACCCAGTGTTACTCAACAAGTGTTCCAGCAAACATGATTCACTGAGATGCTCTGTAAAAAAAAAAAAAAAAAAAAAATGAAATTCCACAGTCCAGGGAGTTTGGGAAACAGCACACCATGTCATCCTCGCTCAGACAATCGCAAACCACATAGGCACATCAAAGTCTCTGAGAGATCCTGAAGGAGAGGTACCTATTAAAGACTGCTTACCCCAGCATTTCACCAGATAGGTGGCAGACAGGGAAGAGATGATATGGAGGTGATAGACAGTAGAGACAGATAGAATGATAATGTCAATAGATAACGTAGATATTATAGATAGATTTTGTAGTTAAATTAACTGCACAGAACACACTTGTAAATAATATTAGACCAACCACTTGCATTTTATAAATGAAGAAGCAGGGACTCAGAGAGGGATTTGCTCAAGATCACATCACTGGTAAAAGACAAAACCCGGCCTAGAACCCAGGCCTCCTAATCCTCAGTCTAGGCTCTTTCCAATAGGCCCTGTTCTCTTTTTTTGTATTTAACTAACTCTCAGCCCCAGGATTTCTGGTAATCAAATAGATCAATGCTATTTCCAAAACAAATGCGAGTGTCAGTGATTTTGCTCCGTGACTTGACGTGGTCTCCCTCTCCGGCATGCCCTCAGCTGAGGAAGGTGCCCCATCCTGCACTCCAGACTCTCAGGCCCACTGTGAGGGGTGGCAGGGCCCAGGGCAGAGGCCCAAGGGCTAGCCTGGCACTGGGCTCTGGACCTGGGTACCTGGATCCTATTATGCTACTGAGTCAAGGAGGTAGACTTCCTTACAGGTGTCCCTGAATGGGGACAGGACCTTGTCATGCCATCCCCAAGGATAAAGTTGGATGAAAGCTGAGGTCTGACCTGGGCCCAGGTGCCACTGCCCAGGCCTGGCACTGGTCCCACAGGACTCAGCTGCTAGAACCAGAGCTTCCTTCACGGGCTTCCTTCTCAAAGTGTGGGCATCCCAACTCCCACATTCTATGCTCTGAGCTCCCAGCCACAGCCACCTCTCCCCCACCGCTCACTCACAGTACAGACGCCCATTATCCTTGGTAGGCACATGGCATCCTCTTCCCTACTGCCACACTGTCAGTGTGTGTGGCTAATTAGTGATTTTCACAGGCACATCCTGGCTTCCCATGTATCTCCAAAGCTTCCAGAGGGCAGAGGCGGGCCCTCATCTCACTCCACAGGGACAAGTGGTGAGTTTTGCACAGTGCATGCAGGGAAGGAAGAGAACTGCCCTGCAATGCCTAGGATGGTCCATGACACAAAGCAGGCACAGGGGGTCCTCTGGGGTGGATTAGCCACTCACCACATCCCAAAACAAAATAGAATTCATGTTGGGTGTATGTGGCATCAGACGGAGAGTCACAGGGAGGAGTGGGTTCAAGGGCTCCTGGAATGCTACATAACCAACAGCTGTTCTAGGTCCCAGGTCCCTTGATCTGCCAGTACAAGGTAAGAGTTAAGGACTGATGATGCTTCTGGCTCTAAATCTCTGATTTGATTATAGGGTCCTAGACAGGGGAAAGCCTAAGCCATGTTTTCATCATTCTCTCCTCCAGCCTTTTAGCACAGAAGAAATTGAACAAAGCCTTGGGGAGATCGTGCTTGTGCCCAGACTCAAACGAAGGCACTACCCTTCCCCCAACCCAGTGCACTTGCAGGAGTAAATCTAGCAAGACACACTTCAGACCCAAAAGCCAATGACTTTCAATATCCCAACCAAAGTCACATAAAACAGGAGATTCAGCCACGAAGACAGACCCTCTTGGCCCAGATACTCGGGAACAGATACTATGCACAGGAAAATGTGGGGGTTAGAGTCTTATCTCCTGCTCTTTAAGCCAAGATCCCTGTGGGAGCCATTTTGCCTCAATTTCCCTCCCCACCCCACACCTTGCCAGACTGTTGCTTGAGCCCTTTGCAAATGAATAAACAGTGATTCCTACTATGAACTCAGAAACCCATCCATGCCTGGGTTCCAGCCCTCTCTCCCCCACTTTCTGATGCCTCCATCCACCTCTGAGGCTTCTCTGCTTCTGTATGGAGGAGGAAGGAGCATGACACCAGAGGCCCCTCCGTGTAGCACCACAGCCCATGCTTCTGCCCCCTCTGGGGGTGGAGGCAAGGCAAACACTTCCCTGGCAGACAGGGCAGAGCTGAGAGTCAACAGCAAGCAGTGTTTGTATCTGCTCCTGTGGCTGGGACACACAGCCTGGGGCCTGGGGGCCTGCCAGGCAGGCTATTGTCTGGCACTGTTTGCCTTTGGGGCGATGGGTGCACTGGAGTGAGAAGGGACAAGAGAGGTTGGGGTGAGGGTGGGATGGGGAGCAGGCCACAGAACCAGACCAGGGAGCCAGCCTTGGCGCCACAGGCCAGGAGGCTGGTTTTTGAAGCCTCTGAGCCAGGGTCACTGGAGCCCAGCACCTGGCCATCCTCATGTCTGCCGGCTCAGAGGATCCAGGTGACAGCAGAAATTCCTCACCCCCTCAGAGCCATGGTCTTCCCTCTTCCAGACCCCTCAGTGCCCAGATCGTTTCTCAGGGCTCTCCACCCTCCCACCGCTGCATACACAGACACCCTCTCCTGCACCAGAGAAGCAAAGGAAGATGAGGAGATGCTGCATGTACGGCCCAGAGGGTGCAGAGGACCTGCTTCTGGGGGGAGTCCAAAGCTGATCCATACATATTACAGGTGGCTGGATTCACAAAAGCTGGCCTCCCCCAAAACCACAGCCTGATGCTTGGGTTTGCCCCTCAAACCCCCTCCTCCATGAGTGGCTATTCATCAGTACTGTGTCTGACTATATACACATCTCTCAGCTGCTCCCTAACCCAGGCAGCCTGGAGCCAGAGCCCTGTCACCTAGCGCCATGGGATCCTGAGCAAGTCGCTTCCTCTTGAATCTGCATTTGTCCTCTCATCTGTCAGATGAGGGGTTGGACTCCTGGATTGCTAAGGCCCCTTCCAGCTTCAAAGTGCCATAACCGTAGTGTGAGGACCATAAGCCCTCCTAGACCGCAGAGCAGACTTTGCTATTACAGCAATGCAACAAGAAGGATGCGTGCCTTCTGGCCAAAGACAATTCAAACCACAAACCACCAACTAATACATGGTTCTATTCAGGTGTTTAGACCATACTTTGTGCATAACCACACTATGGAGTATATGTTACATGTCATATATTACCATACTTTAAGGTGAGATATACATTTTGGATATATTCCACACTTGGTGCATATACCACACTTTGGAGTAGATACACACTTTGAGGTATATAGACGCATTAGGTCATATAGACACTGGGGTATGTATACACCTTGTGTATATTACATACTTGGGATATATCTCACACCTGGTGTAGATAGCACACTGCATAGACACCTCTCCACTGGGAGTGTTCTGAGAAGGGCTAATGCCAAAACTCTGGAAAGGTTCTGGGGTTAAGAGTACAGGCCCTAGAACGAGATAAAGCTAGGTACAATGCATTTCTACCGCTTGTTAACCTTGGGCAAGTCACTTGCTCTGAGACTCAGTTTCTTCACCTGAAAAATGGGGATTGTAATAGAACTTACCTCATAGGGTTCTTGAGAAAAGTAAACGAGGCAATGCCTACAACCAGTTCACCACAGTGTCTAGCATGTCAGAAACACTTAGGAAATGGTAGCTTTGTTATTGATCGAACGTTTAAAAAAATTTTATAATGTACATTTTTTATTTTAAAAAATCCATAAAATCAGATGTTCCCAAAGTCTTAAAGCTTTTGAAAACTCAGATAACAGACAAGAGGACCACTTCATTCATATTTATTTCACATTTGATCTGTAAACTTTTTTATTTAAAAAAAAATCCACTGTCATTAGCAACATGTGCTGACATTAGTTTTTCTTTAGTGAAATAAGAGTGCAGGCCTTAAATTGTCTCTGTCTAAAACATGTAGGAACGCAGATGTAAACACAAGGTCTCCGCCTTCCTCCCCTGACTTTGGCAGTTCATCAATGACATGATCTCAACCAGAAAAGTAGGGAGCGGGGAAAGGACCACACTTTGATACCTAACAGCTCTCGGGGCGGGAACTGTACAGTTTGGCAGGTCCATTTGTCTTTTCAAACTGTTTACCTTGGGCAAATTGTATCAGGTTTGCTTCTTCCACATAATTTCCACTCCTTGGTGTCTAAGCAGCTAAAAGATTTCCCCATAGTCAGCACTTTTGGGGCAGGAGGGGCGCACATACATACAAGACAGAAACATACATATTCTTCTTCAAGCAGTGGCCCTGCAGGGAGAGAGGGAACACTGAAAAGAGAGGTTTTAAAGTGAGTTACTGGGGCGAACAGTGCATCAGAGAATAATGGCTTTATACACAGGGCTGATGTGAGGCAGAAAGGTTCATTTACTTATGTCTTGATCCATCATCATAATATTTACATAGGAAAAGGCAATTATGCTGTTAGGCACAGGAAAAAAAAAATGGACAGAAATCTTTTCCTGTCAGGAAATCTCAAAGCAGGTCCGTGTCAAAGGGACAGTCACCAGTTGCTGGTGAAAAGGACGACATAGAGGGACATCATAACACCAGAAAGGGCTTGCATTGCAAATGGGGCTTGGCCTGAACCAGAGAGCTGTGTCTGCCTGGAAGGCATCTCTCCCAAGGCCAGGATTTCACCGTCAAAACCAAGGTCAAGAGATATGGAGTCCCCATGTGTACTATCAAAAATAGTGTCTATTTACAGTGTGGAGGGGGTGGTGGGGAGGGCAGGCAGGGCTGCCCTGAGTGGTTTTTAAAAAAGAGAGAGAGAGAGTTCGGGATGGAAGGGGAATTAGCCAGGGCTAGGTAACCCCGTAGGTAACCATCCATTGACCTTTTCTGAGCCATGCCCTTGTAGTCCAGTGCTTGCTCTGAAGAGCTGTGAGGGCTGTACCAGGGGAAGAAGGTGAAAATACCTTCAGGAAGCAATACTGATTAGGGGTGGCCCACCAGGAAGATGGCTCCAGGTCAAGAGTTGCCAAACCAACAACTGGGGATGCCTGGGTCTGGCAGCAAGAACGCTTCCCTTGTAGGAGCAGCAGATGCCCGCCCGCAGGAGGCTGCAGAGCCACCCCAGACGAGGAAACGCAGAGCAGACAGGGCCCGGGTTTCTGAGTGCCCTGGGGCTGAGCACCCCTCGGTGCCTCGCTGCCTGCAGTCGGCGTGAGTCCACGCGGGCGCCGGCGGAAACCTCACACGATCCGCTTCCTGTCCCCGCGGCAGAGGATCTTCTTGAAGGCGCGGCGGAAGTCGTGGTTGAAGATGGTGTAGATGACCGGGTTCAGCGAGCTGTTGCAGTAGCCGAACCAGAAGAAGAACTTGAAGAGCGTGCGCGGCACTGAGCACCCGACGGCCGTGAGCGTGTAGGTGAAGAAGAAGGGGAACCAGCACACCACGAACACTCCGATGACCACGGCCAGCACGAACGTGAAGCGTTTCTCGCGGTTCTGCCGCCCGCGCCAGCGCGACGCCTTGGCGGCCCCAGCGCGCTCCACCCCCGGCCCTGCCGCCGCCGTCCCGATCCCCGTCTCCCCAGCCCGCGCCGTGGCAGGCTGTCCCCGGCTTCACCTGGCTCGCCCGGGCCTTGCCCTTGCCCCGGGG
>NW_016808764.1:1498837-1504366 GCF_001698545.2 Rhinopithecus bieti
GGGCCCGCGCCGCGCTCTGGGCCCAGGCCGTTGGGCCTGCGCTCGGCGCCCCCCTGCGGCACGGCGGCGGCGTCTGGACCCCGGCGGCTGGGTGGCACGCGGGTGCGACGCTTGGCGATCTGGTAGATGCGCACATAGACCAGGATCATGATGAGGCAGGGAGCGAAGAAGGAGCCGATGCACGACGAGATGACGTACCACTTCTGGTCGTTGATCTCGCAGCGCTGCTCGGCCGGCTGCGGACCGCCACGGCCGCGCTTATTCTCGAAGGAGATGAGCGGCGGGAAGGAGATGACGGCCGAGATGACCCACACGGTGATGATGATGGCCTTGATGCGGCGCGGCGTGCGCTTCAGATTGTACTCGATGGCCTGTGTGATGGACCAGTAGCGGTCCAGGCTGATGGCGCACAGGTGCACTATGGACGACGTGCAGAAGAGCACGTCGAGCGCCAGGTAGATCTCGCACCAAGCCTTGCCGAAGTACCAGTAGCCCATGACCTCGTTGGCCAGCGAGAAAGGGATGACGAGCGTGGCCACCAGGATGTCGGCCGAGGCCAGAGACACCAGGAAGAGGTTTTGAGGCGCCTTGAGCGCGCGGCTTGTGAACACCGCGATGATGACTAGCACGTTGCCGAACACGGTGAGCAGCATGAGCAGGCCGGCCAGGCACACCAGCGTCAGCGTCACCTGCAGGGAGTAAGGGGTGGCCCGGGCGCCGCCCCCCGGCGCCTCGGTCCCGTTCCAGCTCGCATTGCCCGCGTCCGGCTGCAGGGAGCCCATGGGCGCAAAGCTGCCCTCGGCCAGCGGCTGCTCCTGGCGGAACATGAACGCGGGCGCCCGCTCGCCTGGGCCTGCTGCCAGCTGCCTTCCGGCCCGGCGCCCGTGGGTCCTCCTCTTCCTCCGGCGCCCCGCTCGCCTGGCTGCGGCTCACATAGGGAGGGGGCCGCAGGGAGGCCGGGCCCGAGCTGGGGGACCGCTAGCGGCCCATGGCCCGGGTCCCGCGAACTGCGCCTGGCTCGCGCTTCGGACGCTCTCGGTGGGCGCCTTCTCGCTCCGAGCTCCTAACACAGCCAAGTTTTATTTGTAAGCGGCGGGAGAGAGTAGGGAGAGCCGATGGGTAAAGAGATTTATTCTTCAAGAAGGGAGAACAAAAATCATCGGTGGCCTGATAACTTGGAAGGATGACAGGAAATTAAATATATATATACATATCGATATCTATATCTTGACTCTTGAGCCTGAGCGAAAGCAAGAGGTCTTACCGTGTGCGGGGCCCGCCCCCACCCCGGGAGGCAGCCGAGAGGTGCTGATGCGAGCTTGGGGTCCTATGTCTGTCTCCTTATATCACCGAAGCGATTACCGACTCTCTGGCTTCCCCCAGACGCTGCGGTTCTGGCCGGGCCCGGCCCGGGGCTGGGGCGCGGACCCTGCCGCCTCTCGGAGCGCCGCGAGACTTCCAAAGTTGTGCGCCCTGCTGGGGCTGGGGCGCACTGTGCGGAGCTCGGGGGCGGCGGCGGCGGCGGGGTGAGGAGTGTGGGCACCGCATGAAGGCACCCCCGTCCTCAGGCGGGCCGGGGCAGGTGAACGATCAGCTCTCCAGGAGCCGCGACGGAGGCAGGGTGTCTCCTGGGCGTCCGCCAGGTGGGCGCCGAGCGCGACTGGATGGGCCGGGGTCCGACGACAGCACGAGTTGGGCTTGGAGCGCAAGGCTGGGGGAAGAAGGCGCTGGAGCGGCCGGGCGGCGGCACGCTGGCTGCTGGGCGTCTGCACGGAGCCGGAGCTGCTGCTGCTCCGCTGCGCTCACGGTGGACTCGTTTTATAGCCCCAGGATCAAGCCGGCGTTGCTGAGCAGCCAGCGTCAGCCCCCACGTGGGAAGCCGACCCTCCCCCGCCCCTCGCACCACCCCTCCGCCAGTCTAGCGCCAGCGCCCAGCCCTGGACCTCGGGGAGAGTTGCCCTCAGGCGGGACCAGCCCTTTGGAGAGGCGCGTACCTTGAGCGAGAGGCTTAAAGAGGGAGCCCGGTAGTTGGGGGAGCGGGGGAGCGGCCCCTGCTGGGAGTTGGCCATGCAGCTCCGGGCCGACGGAGCAGAACGCGACGGGCACCCGTGAGTGCCCCCAAGGAGCTGGATCTTGGGAGAAAAGGGAAGAAAAAGTGGAGGAGAATCCCTGCCCAAATCGAGGGAAGTAACCTCCGGTGTGGGTTACATCTGGAGAAGCCCAGCTCCGGGCCAGAGCCGACCCGGTCCGCAGGTGCTCCTGGCGGCTGGGGAGAAAGGGGTGCTGGAGAGGGAGGAAGGCGCGGGTTCGGATGGAACCCCCGGCCGGAATGGACAGCACCTATGGGGAAGTGGCACAGGCTAGAGTTCGGACCTCGGCTTAGGGAAGAAGCGGCTACGTGTCCTCCCAGCCACGAAGCTGTCTGCGGGACACGCGCGACCGGGGGTCTGGACCGCGCCCCCTTAGACAGAGGTGGGAGGGGTCCAGGAGCCGAACGCCAGGGCAAAGCGAGGACGCACTGACACCTGCTGGCCGCTCGTGGTCACGTCTGAGAAGCGACCCGCTGACGCCAGGCGCCTCCTCCCATCTCTTAGGTCTATCTGCCTACAGAGCCTTCTCCTATCTCAGAACAAATTGGTTTCTGAGCTCAGGAAAGGAGAACCCAGATTTTGAATTACACCCTGTCGTGTTGTAGAAATCTTCCTAAAGCAGATACTCTTGTGTCTACCTCTGGCGGGAGTGGGGGTTTGTCTAATAAAGTCACATCAGGAAGGGCTCAGCAGGCACCGCCGGCCAGAACGGGCATCCCACCCTGGACCCGCACAGCCCACCCTTCCTGCAGATCCGAGAGAGGCCAGGATCCTGCCTCCTTGGTTGCCCCGCTCTGGCCTACTGGGAACCATTATGTTTTTGTTGAGGACCCAAAGCTAAACTCCACCCCCCGCATCCCACCCCCATTCAGATGTACGCACACCATCCTTCAGTAAGGGGAGGAGGGAGTAGCCAATGAAGGGAGAATATTTTCCATGTTCTCTCTGATAAGAATAGCGGGGGGTGGGGGGTGCGGCGAATGGCAAGTTTTTCTGTGCGTGCTAGCTGTCCCAGGATAGATTTTAACGGTCACTAGAGCACTAGTTTCCACCCTGCTAGCTGCACTTTTCAAATGAGAGCAGCAGTTTAACGGGTAAAGCCCAGGAGGGTAGGAAATTTCAACAGGAGAGAGATTAAACTTAAAGGAACGTCGTCTTATTTAAGGAACCACTAAACCAAAATGCCTTATGTAGTCACCTAAGCTGGAATTCCAAGGATGGAACAGGCTGCCTCTCTGTGCAGCCAGCTGCAGGCTTAGGTCTGGCTGGGGGCTGAGGGCTAAATTAAGGGCCCTGAGAATCACCTTCATTCCCAGCCGATGTCTGCAGCCTGCACCAGTGATACAGTTATTGATGCTGCTGCTGTTCATGTAGTCAGTCTCAAAATCTGTACTTTCCAAAGTATTTCACAGAAGTCTCATTTGACTTCAGTACCTTCGTCTCCCAATCTTTGCCCTAATGGTATAAACTCCCTTTCCAGTCTTAGTTCTGAGAACCCCTTCTAATCTCCCTTTCTGGACAATCTAAAGGAAGCTGAGGAGTTGGAGAATTTCTTCACTATGTTGAGTCACTCATTTTCCATCTTCTACTAAAGTCTCTGCTCTGAGGCTCTTGGCAGGGGCTGTGGACATCGCCATTAGGCTCGGATGGAAACATGGCTACACTCATGCTAAGAGACAAAAATCAGAGCCCGTGGCAATCTGGGGTTTGCTGTGTTGCTGTTTGCAGATCTTGGGCACTGAGTCTTGGGAAACCATCACTTACCATCTCCACCTCTGCTTCCAACACACTGCTCTCCTTCCTATCTAATTTCAGAATCAACAGGGGAAATAAAAGCAAAGCTAGAAAGAATAGACCCCAGAGTGAGAATCACTGCCCTGAGCCGGTGAGACTGCTATGACGGTGTCATAGCCCTCCAGGGAGCTGGGACAGAGCAAATAGTTGAGAGTCACTGTAAATATGGAGTTTGGGTTTGATGGCCTGAGAAGGAGTCATTTCTGGGGACCCAAATGGGGGTCCATTATTATTTATATTATTACTAAAAATAAATACTACTTATTAGCACTGACCACATGCCAGGCACAATGTCAAGCAGTTTATGTATTATATATCATATAATTCCCAAAACAATCCTGTAATGTAGATATTATTATCTGCTTTTGTAGATGGGGGAGACTAGGCAACAGACTAAGTAAACTGCCCAGCTAATAAATGGCAAGGACAGAGCCAAACTCCATTTTTCCTGGTGGTAAGCCCAATGAGCTTTTTAAGTTCCTTACTGTGAATCTCCAGCCTTGATCGCACTGCCAAAGAGAAACCTGCAAAATGTCCATCAGAAATGAGAGCATTGACAAGTTGGCAAATCCTCCTTCTAGCCCTTTCCTTTCAGTCCATTGATGGCTGCTAGATTAGGACAGTACAGGGCAAGATGTATTCCTTCTTTCTGTATCTAATGCCCACTCTTGGAGGCAACATCACATACACTCTAGGAGACTGGCCATTCCCCAAGCTGATGGAGAGCAAGTACTACACCAACTGGTTAGGCAACCCCTCCTCCTCCTAGTAGAAGCAACCTCTCTCTGTCATGGGTGCCATACATATTTTATCATGGCTTAGATGGACTTTTCTTGCTCTAGCTTATCTATTCATTTGTATGATGATCTAGCAGGGAGAAAGGACTGTCCTTTTCATCTCTGTATTCCTAGAGTACCTCTAAAACAGACTTTTTAAAAATCATTATTTCTAGTACCTACTCCTTGGAGATTCTGATTCAGTAGGATGAAGTCAGGGCCTGGGTATTTGCATTTTTAGCAAGTGCATGAGTAATTCAATAAATGCTAAAATATAAGACACACGAGCATGGATACTTGATACATGTTTGTGTGATGAATGAATGAATGAGTGAATGAATGAATGAATGAATTCTACTTACACTGACGCTATCAAAGAGGCAAGAGGGGCCCAAAGTTGGTGAAGTTGGTGACTATGATGGCTAGCATTTTATTCCAAAATCAGGATTTCTTAATAGTTGAGGTAGCTTAACTAATTCAAGGATATGAGTATAGGATTCTCTCATTCTCTTTTTTCCTAAAAGGAATATGTAAGTAGAAGAAGATAAATTTGTAACTATCAGCTAGGTAATTTACCAATAAAAGAAAGCTTCTTAAGATAAATCATCTGTCCTCGAGTTATATGTGAAATTAAAGTGTCAGGCAATACCAAAATTTGTCTTGACTTCCATATCTTTGATGGCGACTTCATCTAACAGAAGCAAGGGAGATGGCTGAGAGAGAATATTAGTTGCTTACTTTTTGAAAAGAAGAGTTGACTAAGAAAAAGAAAACATGACTCTATTAGCCTGGACTCCTAGGCTGTGACAAAATCCTCACAAATAGAAGCAATTTGGACACACACACACACACACACACACACACACACA
>NW_016808764.1:1507388-1521544 GCF_001698545.2 Rhinopithecus bieti
TTTTTTTTTTTTGCTCTTTTACCTTACCACTCTGCCCAGGGACTGAATTGGTCATGCAGAACTGGGTGGCAGGATCATGAGTAACTAAAACTCTAAAAGAAAACCTATCCTTCTGTCCAGAGGAATGGGACAATGGGTCCCTGGGAGACCAAGAGTACATAGGAGAACCCAAAAGAAAAGAGCTGGAGAAGGGAATCCTCTAAGCCTTGTGTCTGATCAGGTGTAAGTCCCAGGCCCACCTGTGACCTGTGCATGCGTGAGACCAATGGCAGGCAGGATAGCCAACATTCATACCCCCAACATCCAAATACTGGTTACGGAAGAGGAGATGAGACCTGTGATTTGAAACGAACTACTAGGTTGATTTCCTGTGAACATAAACCAAACAGATTTTCACAGGACCAAGAGTAATACTCATAATGTCCAAGACAGAATCCAAAATTGCTCAACATACAAAGATCCAGTTAAATACTGGGAAGGGGGAAACGATGAACAGATGTTTAACCTGAGATGTTAGAATTAATTATCTGACAGTTTAAAGCAACTATTATAACCAGGTTGCAAGCGGTAAAGGTAAGTATTCATTAAGTAAATTAAAAGATAGAAGTTCTCAGCAGAGAAATAGACATGCTAAAGAAGAACTGAATGCCAAATCTTAAAACTAAAAAAATCGTTCAAAAAATTAAATCTCACTGGAAAGGCTCTGTATGGGTTTCCTAGGGATGCTGTAACAAATTACCACAAACTGAGTGGCTTAAAATAATAGACACATATTCTCCCACAGTCTTGTAGGTTAGAAGTCTGAAATCAAGTTATCAGTGGGGTCACATGCCCTTCGAAAGTTCTAAGGCAGCATTCTTCCTTCCCTCTTCCAGCTCCTTGTGGCTTCTTGCATTCCTTGGCTTGTGGCAGCATCAGTCCAATCTGTCTCCATCTTCACATGGCCTTCTTCCTTCTATGCTTTTCCTAGCCAAATCTCCCTCTTCTTTCCTTATAAAGACAAAAAGTCACTGGATATAGAACCCACCCTAAATCCAGGACGATTTCATCTTGAGATCCTTAACTAATTACATCTGCAAAGATCCTATTTCCAAATAAGGTCATATTCTAAGGCTCTGGTTCAATGTGAGTTTGCGGGGAACACTATGCAACCCATTACAGGCTCAGTAGCAAAAACAGAGAAGACAGAGGAAAAATTCCGTGAACCTGAAGATAAATCAATAGAAACACTAAAGGAAGTTGCTCAGTCTGAAGGGCAAAATACGAGGGAAGCTTGAGACCTCAGGAATGAGGGAGTAACAACAGAAATGGGAAATATTTGGCTAAGGTTGGCTAAGGTTGCCGTAACAAAGTACCACACACCGGGTGACTTAAGCAATAGAAAATTTTTGTCTCATCATTCTGGAGGCTAGAAGTCTAAGATCAAGGTATCAGCAGAGATGCATGCCCCCGATCTCTGCCTTCATCTTCACATGGCATTCTCTCTGTGCTTGTATCTTTGTGCCCAAATTTTTCCTATTTCATATTGGGCAGAGGCCTCCCTAAATACCTCGTTTTAACTTGATTACTTCTATAAAGACCTTATCCCCAAATAAGCACATTCTGAGGTACTGGGGGTTAGGACTCAACATATCTATTTTTTGAAGGGCAAAACTCAACCAACACTTGGGTATCTATAGCGAGGGTAAATATATTTTTTCCTTATGGGTTATTTAAAATATGATTGATTTTAAGATCAAAATTACTACATCTGGTAGGGCTTTCAATGCACACAGATGTAACATATATGACAATTATAACATGAACAGTGTAAAGCAATTTATATAGTTGTAAGTCTTCTACATTTTAATTTTTCCAGCTTCATTGAGGTGTACGTGACAAATAAAAATGGTATATACTTAAAGTGTACAATATGATTTTGATATACATACACATTGTGAAATAAGAATGACAAGCCAATCAACGTATCTATCAACTCACGTAGTTGCAATTTTTTTGTGTAGTGAGAACAGTTAAGATCAACTATCTTAGCAAATTTCAAGTATATAGTATTAGCTATAGTCATCATACTGTACATTAGATACCCAGAAATTATTCATTCTGAATAACTGAATCTTTGTACCCTTTGACTAACATCTCCCCAGTTCCCTACTCCCCAGTTCCTGGCAACTACAGTTCTTTTTTTTTTTTTTTTTGAGACGGAGTCTCGCTCTGCCGCCCAGGCTGGAGTGCAGTGGCCGGATCTCAGCTCACTGCAAGCTCCGCCTCCTGGGTTTACGCCATTCTCCTGCCTTGGCCTCCCGAGTAGCTGGGACTACAGGAGCCCGCCACGTCGCCCGGCTAGTTTTTTGTTTTTTTTTGTTTTTTTTTTTTTTTGTATTTTGTATTTTTTAGAGACGGGGTTTCACCGTGTTAGCCAGGATGGTCTCGATCTCCTGACCTCGTGATCCACCCATCTCGGCCTCCCAAAGTGCTGGGATTACAGGCTTGAGCCACCGTGCCCGGCCTACAGTTCTTTATTTATACTTTTTTTAAATTGACACATAATAATTGTACCCATATATGGGGTACATAATGATGTTTCCATACATATGATGTATACAGATCAGATCAGGGTAATCAGCATATCCATCATCTCAAACATTTATCATTTCTTTGTGTTGGGGACATTCAATATCCTCCTTCCAGCTATTTGAAACTATGTACTGTTGTTAACTACAGTCATCCTACAGTGGTATAGAATATAGAACACTAGAAGTTACTCCTCCTATCTAGTTGTAATTTTGTATCCTTTAACAAATCTCTCTCTACCTCTTTATTTCCCCTATCTTTCCCAACCTCTAGTATCTTCTGCTCTACATTTTACTTCTATGAGATCACCTTTTGTGTGTGTGTGTGACATGGAGTCTCTGTCACCCAAGCTGGAGTGCAATGGTGTGGTCTTGGCTTACTGCAACCTCTGCCTCCCAGGTTCAAGCAATTCTCCCGCATCAGCCTCCCAAGTAGCTGGGACTACAGGCGTGTGACACCACACTTGGCTAATTTTTGTATCTTTTTAGAGACAGGGTTTCACCATGTTGGCCAGGCTGGTCTCAAATTCCTGACCTGGTGATCTGCCCACCTGGGCCTCCCAAAGTGCTGGGATTACAGGCATGAGCCACCGCACCCAGCTAAGATCAACTTTTTTTAGCTACCACCTATGAATGAAAACACGCTGTGTTCACTTTCTTTTCCTGGCTTATTTCACTTAACATAATGTCCTTCAGCTCCATGCCTGTTGCTGCAAATGACAGGATTTCATTCTTTTTTGTAGCTGAATAGTATTTCATTGTGTATATATACCACATTTTCTTTCTCCATTCATCTGTTGTTAGACATCTAGGTTGATTCTATATCTTGGCAATTGTGAATAAACATGGGGTGCAGACAACTCTTCAATATAC
Organism: Rhinopithecus bieti; assembly: GCF_001698545.2. Lineage (NCBI taxonomy): Eukaryota > Metazoa > Chordata > Mammalia > Primates > Cercopithecidae > Rhinopithecus > Rhinopithecus bieti. Next base: position 1,510,832 of record NW_016808764.1, read on the forward strand.
TGATTTCCTTTCCTTTGGATAAATGCCCAGTAGTGGGATTGCTGAATCATATGGTAGTTCTATTTGCAGTTTTTTGAGGAACTTTCATACTGTTTTCCATAATGGCTAGACGAGTTTACATTTCCATCAACAGTGTCCCTTTCTCTGCATTCTCACCAGCATGTGTTATTTTTTGTCTTTTTGATAACAGCCATCCTAACGGGTAAGATGATAATTCATTGTGATTTTCATTTGCATTTCCCTGATGATTAGTGATGTTGAGCATTTTTTAATATTTCTCTGTTGGCCATATATATGCCTTCTTTTTAGAAATGACTGTTGAGATTACTTGCCCATTTTTTCATCAAATAAATGGTAAGATTGTTTATTTAATTAATTAATTTATTTATTGGCTATTGAGATGTTTGAGTTCCTTGTATATTCTGGGTATTCATTCCAAGTCAGAAGAATAGTTTACTAATATTTTCTCTCATTCCATCATTCCATAGGCTGCTTTTTCACTCTGTTGATTGTTTTCCTTTGCTATGCAGAAGCTTTTTAGTTCGATATAATCCCCATTTGTTTATTTTTTGTTTTGTTGCCTGTGCTTTTGAAGTCTTGTTCATAACATATTTTCCAACACCAATGTCCTGAAGCATTTCCCCTGTTTTCTCCCAGTACTTTTATAGTTCCAGCTCTTACATTTCAATCTTTGATCCATTTTGAGTTGATTTTTACATAGTGTAATAGCTGGGGGATATGGATGTTTAGTTTTCCCAACACCATTTATTGAAGAGACTGTCCTTTCTCCAATGTCAAAAATCAGTTGACTGTAGGTATATGAATTAATTTCTGGGTTCTCTATTTCATGCATGGTCTTTTTCTGTTCTTACACCAGTTCAATGCTATTTTGGTTACTACAGGTTTGTAGTATATTTTGAAGTGTGATGCCTCCAACTTTTCTTTTTTCTTCAGGATTGCTTTGGCTATTCCAGGTCTTTTGTGGTTCCATACAAATTTTAGGAATTTTTTCCCACTTCTGTGAAGAATGTCATTGGTATTTTTATAGAAATAGTCTTGACTATTCAATACAATACATTGTATTGAATGTAGTCTGTTCATTTTAACAATATTAATTCTTCCGACCTATGGGCATGGGGTGTCCTTTCACTTGTTTGTATCTTCTATTTCTTTCACCTGTGCTTTGTAGCTTTCCTTTTGAAGATTTTTCCCCTCGATTAAATTTATGTGGTAGTTACTGTAAATGTGATTGCGTTCTTGATTTCTTTTTCAGCTAATTCATTGTTTATGTACAGAAACACTACTGATTTTTGTATATTGATTTTGTATCTGCAACTTAACTCAATTTGTTTATTGGTTCTAAGAGCTTTTTTTTGTAGATTCTTCAGGTTTTTTCTACATGTAAGATTATGTTGTCTGCAAACAGGAACTATTTTGCTTTCTCCTTTCCAATTTGGATGCCCTTTATTTCCATCTCTTGCCTAATTTGCTCTGACTAGGATTTTCAGTACTATGTTGAATAAGACTAGTGAGAATGGGTGTTCTTGTCTTGTTCCAGTTGTTAGAGGAGAAGCTTTCAGCCTTTCCTGTTCAGTATAGAGTTTGTCATATTGGCCCTTTATTATGTTGAGGTACTTTTTTCTATATCAAATTTATTGAGAGTTTTTAATCATGAAAAGATATTGAATTTTATCAAATGCTTTTTCTACATCTATTGAGATGATCATATATAGTTTTTGTCCTTCATTCTATGATGCAATATGTGACGTTTATTGATCTGTACATGTTGGAAAATCTGTGTACTCCTGGATACTTCCCAGGAATGCACAGATGATTAATCATGATATATCATGATCACTTCATCATAATGCATATCTTTTTTATACGTTGTTGGATTGGTTTGCTAGTATTTTGTTGAGGATCTTTGCATCCATGTTCATCATTGACCTGTAGTTTTATTTATTCATTTATTATTTTGGGGGGATGGAGTCTCACTCTGTCACCCAGGCTGGATTGCAGGAGTGTGATCTCTGCTCACTGCAACTTCTACCTCTGGGTTCAAGTGATCCTCCTGCCTCAGCCTCCCAAGTAGCTGGGATTACAAGTGTGCGCACCACACCCAGCTAATTTTTGTATTTTTAATGGAGATGGGTTTTCACCATGTTGGCCAGGCTGGTCTTGAACTCCTGACCTCAAATGATCCACCTGCCTCAGCCTACCAAAGTTTTGGGATTACAGGTGTTAGCCACCACGTCCAGCCTAGTTTTCTTTATTTGTTATGTTCTTGTCTACTTTTGGTATCAGGGTTATGCAGGCTTAGCAAGAACTCCCTCTGTTTCAATTTTTTGGAAGAATTTGAGAAAAATTGTATTAATTGTTCTCTAAAGGTTTGGTAGAAGTCAGCAGTAAATCCAATGCAGTCCTGGACATTTTAGGGGGGACACTTTGTATTAGTGAGTCAATGTCATTACTTATTATTGGTATGTTCAAGTTTCCTACTTCTTCTTGGTTCAATCTTGGTAAGCTGTATGTGTCCAGGAATTTATCCATTTCCTCTAGGCTTTTGAATTTATTGTTATATAGTTGTTAGCAGTAGCCTCTACTGATCCTTTGTATTTGTGTTGTCTGTTGTGACATCTCCTTTTTCATCTTTAGTTTTATTTATTTGGATCTTCTCTCTGTTTTTCTTAGTCTAGCTAATGATTTGTTTATTTATTTCACTGATCTTTTGTATTGTTTTTCTAGACCCAATTTTATTTACTTCTGCTCAAATCTTTTTAATTCTTTTTTTCTTCTAATTTTGGGGTAGGCTTGTAGCTTTTCTAGTTTTTGAGATTCATCATTAGGTTGTTTATTTGAAATTATCTTATTTTTTGGTGTAGACATTTATTGCTATATACTTGCCTCTTAATACTGCCTTTGCTGTGTCCTTTTGGTTTTGGTATGTTGTGTTTATATTTTCATTTGTTTAAAGGAATTTTTCAATTTCCTTCTTAATTTCTTCTTTTACCCACTAGTTGTTCAGGAGCATGTTATTTAATTTCCATATGTTCATATAGTTTCTAATGTTTCTCTTATAACATTGTGGTCAGATAAGATAGTTGATATGATTTCAGTGTTTTCTAGACTTCTTTTGTATCCTAACATATGATCAATCCTGGAGAATGTTCCATATGCTGAAGAAAAGAATGTGTATTCTGCAGCTGTTGGGTGAAATGTTCTGTAAATGTCTGTTAGCTCTACTTGATCTATGGTATAATTTAAATTTGATGTTTCTTTACTGGCTTTCTGTCTAGATGATCTGTACAATGCTGAGAGTGGGGTGTTGAATTCCTCAACTATCATTGTTTTGGGGTCTATCTCTCCCTTTAAATCAAATATTTGCTTTACGTATCTGGGTGCTCTCTTATTGGGTGCATACATATTTACAATTATATTTTCTTGCAGAATTGACCCCATTATTATTATATAATGTCCTTGTCTCTTTTTATAACTTTTAACTTGAAATCTGTTTTATCTGATATAAGTATAGCTAATCCTGCTCAATTTTGGTTTTTGTTTGTGAAGAATATCTTTTCACATCTCTTCACTTTCAGTCTTTACATTAAGGTGAGTTCTTTATAAGCAACATATAGTTTGTCTTTACATTAAGGTGAGTTCCTTATAAGTAACATATAGTTATATCTTTTTAAAAATTGTAAGCATTCATCCTGTCTGTATCTTTTAAATGGGAGATTTAATCCATTTACATTCAATGTTACTACTGATAGGTGAGAACTTACTGCTGTCGTTTTATTTTATTTTATTTTATTTTATTTTAGAGACTGATTCTCTCTTTGTCACCCAGGTTAGAGTGCAGTCGTGCAATCTTGGCTCATTGCAACCTCCACCTCCCAGGTTCAAGAAATTATCCTGCCTCAGTCTCCTGAGTAGCTAGGATTACAGGCATGTGCCACCACACCTGGCTAATTTTTGTATTTTTTAAGAGAGACATGGTTTCACTATGTTGGCCAGGCTGCTCTCGAACTCCTGGCCTCAAATGATCCACCTGCCTTGACCTCCCAAAGTGCTGGGATTACAGGCATAAGCCACAATGCCTGGCCCTGTCATTTATTGATTGTTTTCTGGTTGTTTTGTATATTCTTTTTTCCCTACTTCCTCTTTTATTGTTTATTTTTGTGGTCGGGTGATATCCATAGTAATAAGGTTTACTTCCTTTCTCTTTCTCCTTTTTGTGCTGGCTCTACCAGTGAGTTTTATACTTTCCCATGTTTTCATGATGGTGGTTATAGTCTTTTCACTTTCAGGTGCAGGTGTACTTTGAGTATGTCTTGTAAGGCTGATCTACTGGTGATGAATTTTCTTAGTTTTTGCTTCTCTGTGGAAAATTTTATTTCTCCTTCATGCCCTAAAGGTAGCTTTGCTGGGCATAATAATCTTGGTTGTTAGTTTCGTTTTGAATATATCATTCCATTCTCTCTTGGCCTGTAAGGTTCTGCTGAGAAATCTGCTGTTAGTCCAATGTGGATTCTCTTATTAACGACTTGATGCTTTTATCTTGCTGTCTTTAGAATTCTTGATAGTTTGACTATAATGTGCCTCAGAGAGGACCTATTCAGGTTGAATGTATTTGGGGTTCTTTGAGCTTCCTGGACCTGGATGTTCATCTCTCACCCAAGTTTTCAGCCCCTCTTCCATAGGATGCCACTGATAGGCATGACCCTTCCATGGGATGCCTGATAGACTTGGACTAAAATCCCAAACCTCAGAAATAGCCCCATGGGCCACCCACTCAGCAGACACACCCACAAGCCAGCTGAGAAGCCATGTCACCATATCCTGAGCCTGAGAAACAGCCCTCATGGGCTGCCCCAGCAGACACACCCCACAAGCTGAGCAGCAGTGTGCCTGCATCCTGGGCCTGAGAAACAGCTCCATGGGCCACTCCTGGCAGGCATGCCCCAGGCTGACTGAACAACCATGTGCCTGTGCTCCTGGCCAGAGTATCAGCCCCAATCTCAGCAAGCCAAATCCCAAGTTGGCCAGTGCCCATGTGCACACACACACATACACGTTCTCCCAATGTGAGAAACAACCCAGCAACCCACTCTGGCACTACCCCCACAAATTCTCAGCCTAGGCCACTGAGACATTCATAAATATCAGTAGTGTGTATTACAGATGAAGAAACTACATGGACACTACACTATTGCATCCACCTAGAAGTAAGGCCAACACATCCCAACCAAACCAACACTCTATGACCCATTCATAAGAATAAGTATTTCCCTTCAAAATCTCCATAAAATCGGAAGAAGTGACTCTTCTATCAGATGCATAGAAATCAATGTAGGAACAGACACATCACACATGTAAAAGCAAGGAAACATGACACCTCCAAAGGAAAACAATAATTCTCCAGTAACAGACCCCAATCATAAGGAAATATGTGAAATGCCAAAGAAAGAATTTCAATTATTAATACTTAACTTAAGGAAACTCAGTGAGATATAAGAGAAAACAGATAGTTAACTGAAATCAGAAAATTCATGATTCAAATGAGAAATTATACATATACATGTATGTATGTGTATATATAATATATATACATACACATGTGTGTGTCTGTGTGTGTAAAAAAAACAAACAGAAATCCTAGAGCTGAAGAATTCAATGAATGAAATTTTTTAAAAAAATCGAGAGCTTCAGCAACACTAGACCAAGCACAAGAAAGAATCTCTGAACTTGAAGACAAGTCTCTTGAAATAACACAGACAGACAAAAAGAGAAAAAGAATTAAAAAGAATGAAGAAAGTCTGCATGATTTATGGGACATCATTAAGCAAGCAAATATTCATATGATGGGTGTTCCAGAAGTATAGAGAAGGAAACAGGTGAGGGAAATGCCCTGCAGGTGTTTCTGCAGGGGGTGACCCTTGGGGCTATGTCTCAGGCCTAGTATGCAGGTACAGGGTTGCTTAAATGGCCCTAGGGCATGCCCACCAGGGGTGGCCTACAGGATTATTTCTCAGTCTGGAGCATGAGTGCGAGGCTGTTCAGCCAATTAAGGGGTATGCCCACCAGGAGCAGCCCTCCAGGGCTGCTTCTCAAGTCTGGCATATGGGTACAATGCTACTCAGCCATGCCTGCGGAGTGTCTGCCAAAGGGAGTACTTCATGGCTGTTTCTCAGGACTTGAGCATGAACATGTAGCTGTTCCACAGCCCCATGAACATAGCCTCTGTTCAGAGGCTCAGGGGTCTCTCCCACTTGCAGATGGGCACGCAGTGGTTTGACTGGCTCAAGAGTGGGTTTGTCTTGGGCAGGGCTGTCAGACTATTGCTCCAGCTGGAAGTGCAGTAATAGGGGTTGTTCATGACCAGAGTTACAGCCAATCCAGGTCCTAGGCTCCAGGCACATTGGTATTCATCCATGTGTGGGTTTGGTGGAATGAAGATGGAGAGGTGTAGTCACTACTGGCCCTCAGAGCAGGGTGCACTCCAGAAGTGGCTTTGGTCTCAAGATTGTGCTATGCTACAGGAGCTTGGCTCACAGGTGGTGGATGAGGGATGTGGAGGGCACCGTATTTGGGTAATACAGCTGTGTAAATTCCTGGTAGCTCTCCAAACAGGATTCAGGACTTCGAAGGACTGTGAGATCCTTCTGCAGTAAGGACTATAGGTATTTGGCAATGGGGACTGGTGGGAATCGGATCTTCTGCTTACCTTTTCCCCAAAATGTGAAGTCCCTCCTGACTCTGGGCAGATATGATCTGTTAGAGAGAGATGGGCTGCAGAATCCACATGCCTCCACGCTGCCCTCCTGGAGATGCGTCTCCACTTTCCCACTGCACTCTGGCACTCTCCTTTCAGCACTCCAGTCAAATCTTAACTGTTTATTCATTGTTTTGGTCCTTTCTTGTGAGAAGAATGAGCACCAGCCATCTCTAGTTAGCCATATTGCTGATGTAACCTGGCAAACACAATTCTGATCTCTGCTTGTATGAGTTTAACTTTTTTATTTTTATTTTTTGTTTTAGACAGGGTCACTCTGTCACACAGGCAGGAGTGCAGTGGCATAATCACAGCTCACTGCAGCCTTGACCTCCTGGGCTCAAGCAGTCCTCCCACCTCAGCCTCTTGGGTAGCCAGGACTACAGGCACACACCACCATGCCTGCCTAGATTTTTGGAATTTTTGTAGAGACAGGGTTTTGCCATGTTGCCCAGGCTTATCTGGAACTCCTGAGCTTAAGTAAGCCACCCGCCTCTGCCTCCTGAAGTGCTAGAATTATAAGCACAAGCCACGGTGCCTGGCAAGTTTAACTTTTTAAAATTGTACATATAAGGCCAGGCACCATGGCTCATGCCTGTAATCCCAGAACTTTGGGAGGCTGAGGCAGGTAGGTTTCTTGTGGCTAAGAGTTCGAGACCAGCCTTGCCAACATGGCAAAACACCATCTCTACAAAAAAAAAAATACAAAAAATTGGCTGGGCACGGTGGCACACGCCTTTAGTCCCAGCTCCTCGGGAGGCTGAGGCAGGAATTGCTTGAACCTGGGAGGCTGAGGTTGCAGTGAGACAAGATTATGCCACTGCACTTTAGCCTACATGACAGAGCAAGACCCTGTCTAAAAAAAAGAAGAAAAAAAAGGATTAAAAGATTGCACATATAAGTGAGATCATATAGTATTTGACTTTCTGGGTCTCACTTAACTTAGCATAATGCCCTCAAGGTGTATCCTATGGCAGGATTTCCTTCTTTTTTGAGGCAGAATAATATCCCATTTTATATGGACACACACACACACACACACACACACACACACGAGGGGACCTCAAAAACGTCATGGAAAATTGAATTAAAACACAAAAATAAAAAGATATAAGGTTTATTTCTCAACATAAGCTTCATCAAAGTAAACATTTTTGTAAGCAATAATACTAGCTGATTAGTCCATCCCTAAAAAACTAAGGGTCCTGGAAATTTAACCACATCGATGTAGGGTTTTTTTTGTTTGTTTGTTTTGTTTTACATTATTAACTTTAAAAAAAGCTGGGTGCCTTTAAAGATTTAAAAGAAAACAAAAGACTTAAAAGGAAACAAAACACATCAAAAGGAACCAAATTAGGAAGGTCAGGTGGATGCCTAGTGATTTCCCATAGAAACTCTAACAAAATTGACCTTGCTTAGAGAAAAAAGCAGGCCCATTATTGTGGTGGAGAAGGACCCCTCAGGTGAAGTTTTCTCAGACACTTTTCTGATAAAGCTTTGGTTAACTTTCTCAAAACACTCTCATAATAAGCAGATGTTATCATTCTTTGGCCCTCCAGAAAGTTAACAAGCAAAATGCCTTGAGTATCCCCCAAAAAACTGTTGCCACGACCTTTGCTCTTAACCAGCCTACTTTTACTTTGATTGGACCACTTCCACTTCTTGGTAGCCATTGCTTCGATTGTTCTTTGTCTTCAGAATCATACTGGTAAGGCCATGTTTCATCTCCCGTTACAATTCTTTGGGGAAAAAAATCCTTCAGGATCTTGATCCCACTTTTTTACAATTTCTATTGAAAGCTCTGCTCTTTCTACAGCTGATCTAGGCACAGCTGATCTTTGACACCTATCAAATAGAAAGTTAGCTCAACTTTAATTTTTCAGTCAGAATTATGTAAGCTGAACCAATTGAGATGTCTATGGTAGTAAATATTGTTTCTGCCGTTACTCATAGGTCCTCTTCAATTAGGGCACAAACAAAATGAATTTTTTCCTCGCAAATTGATGAGTATGGTCTTTTCACTGTGGGCTTCATCTTTAACACCATCTCATGCCTTCTTAAAGTGACTTATCCATTTGCAAATTGCTGATTTCTTTGGGCCATTGTCCCCTTAAACTTTTTGTAAAGCATCAGTGATTTAACCATTCTTCCACCCAAGCTTCCCCATAAATTTGATGTTTGTTCTTGCTCCAATGTTAGCAAAATTCATGTTGCTCTAATAGAAGCTTTTTTCAAATAGATGTCCTTTTGAAACTTAGTACCTCAAACTAGATCTTGCTCAGACATGTTATAACAAATTAGTACCTCAAACTAGATCTTGTTCAGACACATTATAACAAATGAGTACAGGTTTATTTTGGTGCAAAAAAATTTGAAAACCATACATAGTTTTTTTTTTCATAACATGCATTTTTCATGAAATGTTTGAAGACCCCCTCGTGTGTGTGTGTGTGTGTGTGTGTGTGTGTGTGTGTGTGTGTGTATCATATTTTCTTTATCCAGTCAGATACTGACAAATACTTAGATTATTGCTATATCTTGGCCATCCTGAAAAATGCTGCAATAAACTTGGGGATGCATACATTTCTTTAAGATATTGATTTTGTTTCTTTTGGATATTTACACAAGAGTGGGACTGCTGGGCATACAATATTTTATTTTAACTTTTGAGGAACATCCATACTGTTTACCAATCTACATTTCATTTGAAGTGGTAAAACATTAACTCTAAGAAGACTAGGAAAGGCTAAGGTATATATTGCAATCCCTAGATCAGCCAATAGAAAAATAATACAAAGATTATAACAAAAAAATCAATATGAAAATGAAAAGTAAATATAAACAACAGTAATTGAATAATCCAAAAAAGACAGGAAAGAGAGAACAGAAGAACAAAGAACAGAAGTGACACACAGAAAACAAATAATAAAATGTAAACCTAAACTCAACCATACAAATAATTACATTAAAATGAAATGGTCTAAACCCACTAATAAAAAGACAGAGATCATCAGATTAGATAAATAAAACAAGACTCAACTACATGCTCTCTACAAGCAGCCCAATTTAAATATAATGATATAGATAGATTAAAAGTAAAAAGTATGAGGCCGGGCATGGTGGCTCATGCCTGTAATCCCAGCACTTTGGGAGGCTGAGGTGGGTGGATCACGAGGTCAGGAGATCTAGACCGTCCTGCCCAATATGGCGAAACCCCATCTCTACTTAAAAAAATATATATACCAAAATTAGCTGGGATGGTGGTGCATGCCTGTAATCCCAGCTACTTGGGAGGCTGACACAAGAGAATCACCTGAACCCAGGAAGAGGAGGTTGCAGTAAGCCGAGATCATGCCACTCTACTCCACCCTGGCAACAGAGCAAGACTCCATCTCAAAAAAAAAAGAAAAGTAAAAAGATGAAAAAAAGATATACGATGCAAATATTAATCAAAATAAATCCAGTGGGGCTATATTAATATCAAAGCCAACTTCAGAACAAAAATATCAAGATAAAGAGAGATATTACATAATAATAAAAGATTACATACATTAAGAAAATACAGGCCAGACATGGTGGTTCACACCTATAATCCCATCACCTTGGGAGGTAGAAGTGGGAGGATCACTTGAACTCAGGAGTTTGAGACCAGCAAGGGCAACATAGGAAGACTCCCATCTCTACAAAAAATTTAAAAATTAGCCAGGCATGATGGTGCATGCCTGTGGTCTCAGCTACTCAGGGGACCGAGATGGGAAGATTGTTTGAACCTGGAAGGTAGAGGCTGCTGTGAGCTATTATTATGCCACATAATAATATGTCACACTGTAGCTGGGCAACAGAAAGAGTTCCTGTCTCAAAGAAAGAGAGAAAGACAGAGAGGGAGAGAGGGAGAGAGAGAGAGAGAGAGAGAGAGAGAGAGAGAGGGGGAGAGAGAGAGA
>NW_016808764.1:1521813-1637337 GCF_001698545.2 Rhinopithecus bieti
AGGGAGGAGGAGAGGGAGGGAGGGAGGGAAGGAGGGAAGGAGGGAAGGAAGGAAGGAAGGAAGACAAAAATCCTAAATGTATATGCACATTAAAGATCTTCAAAATACGGACAGGCGCAGTGGCTCAAGCCTATAATCCCAGCACTTTGGGAGGCCGAGACGGGCGGATCACGAGGTCAGGAGATCGAGACCATCCTGGCTAACCCGGTGAAACCCCGTCTCTATTAAAAAACACAAAAAAACCAGCCGGGCAAGATGACAGGTGGCTGTAGTCCCAGCTACTGGGGAGGCTGAGGCAGGAGAATGGCATAAACCTGGGAGGTGGAGCTTGCAGTGAGCCAAGATCCGGCCACTGCACTCCAGCCTGGGCGACAGAGCGAGACTCCATCTCAAAAAAAAAAAAAAAAAAAAAAATTTTAAAAAAACTTTGAGAAAAAATTAATAAATTTTAAAAAAAAAAAAAAAAAAAAAAAAAAAAAAAAAAAAAAAAAAAGATCTTCAAAATACATTAAGCAAAAATTGATAGATTTTAAAAAAGAAATACACCAATTCACAATGATGAGTTCAACACTCCTTTCAGGGTAATCATATATAAAGGTCCTGAAAAAACTATCAACCAAATTGACATTTATAGAACACTCCATCAACAATAGCAAAATACATACTCTTTTCAAGTACAAAAGAAGATTCATCAAAATACCAAATTGGAAAGATGACCTGTGTTCATATACTGAAAGACTTAATATTGCAAGATGATAGTACCTACCAAATTGATCTACAGATTCAATATAATTCTTATCAAAATTTCAACTATCTTTTTATTAGAAATTTATAAGTGATTCTAAAATGTACATAGAAATGCAATGAACAAGGAATAGCTAAAATAATATTGAAAAAGAAGAAAAAGTTGGAGAACTCACACTTCCTGATTTCCAAATTTGCTACAAAGCTACAGTAATTAAGACACTGTGTTTCTGGCATAAGAATAGACATATAGATTAATGGAATAGAATTGAGAATCCGTAAATAAACTTTCACATCTATGGACAATTGATTTTCAACAAGGGTGCCAAGACAATTTAATGGAGAAAAAGAATGGTCTTTTCAAAATGTAGTGCTCAGACAACTGGATTTTCACATGCAAAATAATGAACTTGGACCCCTACCTCACACCATATGCAAAAATAATGCAAAACAGAACAAGGACCTAAAAGCAAGAGCTAAAACTATAACACACTTAGAAGAAAACAGAGATACAAGTCTCTGTATCTTGGATTAGGCAATAGTTTCTTAGATATGACACCTAAAACACAAGAAGCTGATGAAAAAATAAATATATTAGACTGCATAAAAATTAAAAACTTTTGTGTTTCAAAGGACATCACCAAGAAAGTGGAAAAACACACAAAGCACAAGAAAACATTTGCAAATCATATATCTGATAAGAATCTAGTATCTAGACTATCTAAAGAACCTTTATAACACAATAATAAAAAAGATCCAATTACTAAATTCTATGTAGGCAAAGGATTTGCATAGACATTTCTCCAAAGAAGACATGCAAGTGACTAATAAGCACATGAAAAGACCTTTAACAACTTTCTGTATGCTAACTTCAACTTTCCATAGATGGAAATGCATATTAAAACCACAATAAACCCAAATGTGATGAGGTGCTCCTATAGTTCTTGGGAGGTTACTTGGGAGGCTGACATAGGAAAATCACTTGAGCCCAGGAGTTCAAGGCCAGCCTGGGCAACACAGTGAGACCCCATCTCTTAAAACATATGTAAACACATACACATACAATGAGATACCACTTCACACCCATTAGAATGACTCAAATTAAAAGTTAGATAATGACAAGTATTGATAAAAATGTCATCTGCTTTGGAAAACAGTTTTGCAATTCCTAAATGTGCTAAACATAGAGTTACCCTATAACTTAGTAATTCCAGCCTCAAATATATACCCAAGAGAAAAGAAAACATATGTCCACACAAAAATTTGTACATGAATGCTCATAGCCATTATTAATCATATACAAAAATATTATACTTAATATACATATACAAAAATCAAGTACTTAATGTTCTTTGATGAATAGATAAACAAAATGTGGTATATCCATATATCCATATAATAAAATATTACTCAACCATAAGAAGGAATGAACTACTGATACTTCATTTTCAAGTTTTGGATAAAACTTGAAAACAGCCTGGGTGAATAAAGCCAGACACAAAACGCCACATATTATATGATTTCATTTGTATCAAATGTCTAAAATATGCAAATCCATAAAGATAAAGTAGAAAATTACTTGCTTGGGGCTGGGAGGAGAGAATAGAGTTACTGCTATGGGTACAGAGTTTCTTTTAAAGATGGTGAACAATGATCTGGAATTAAATAGAGGTAAGGGCTGTGCAACCTTGTGAATAAAGTAAAAACCACTGACCTGTATGCTTTTAAACAGTTAACTTAATGGTACTTGAATTATCTCTCAATAAAAATAAAAAATATAGACCATATTCTGGCTTATAAGCAAACCTTACTAAGTTTAAAATAATTGAAATTATACATAGTATATTATCTGACCATAACATAGCCCAACTAAAAATCAGTAACAGAAACTTATATGGAAAATCCCCCAAATATTTGGAAACAAAATATCACATTTCTGCAGAACACACATGTCAAAAGGGAGTCTCAAAAGTAATTAGAAAATATTTTGAATGGAATGAAAATCAAATACAACGTACCAAATTTTTGAATGCAACTAAAGCTGTGTTTGGAGGAAAATCAGTAGCATTATATGACTATATTTAAAAAGAAGCAAGTTCTCAGACCAATGATATACATTTTTTAAAATAAGTAAATTATGCCCAAAGCAAGCAGAAGGAAATAATAAAAAGTAGATATTAATAAAAACAAAATCTATTGACAAAGATCAATGAAACCAAAAGCCAGTTATTGGATGATATAAACAAATTGATCAATGTGTAGCCAAATTGATCAATGATACTTACACAGAACTGCTACCTATAGGCTGCAAAGAACTCAGGTCAGTTCATTTACCCTGAATGGTTTGCTTTTTTAACTTCTCAGGGTTGCTCTTTAACTTCTCAACCTGTTCCTGTTGAAAGCCAAAATTTTACCTCAGGCCAAATAAAGCATGAGAATACAGTAATCATAGTATAATATTTCTAAGCTAGTGGAAATTCTTAAAATCTTTAGGTAAAAGAAACATCACCCTAACATTAAAAAAGAGGTAGAGGTAAGGGTTGCCTGGCTGTGCCTTAGAGAGATGTCTATCAAGAATTAAAAGACTTTTATTTTCCCAAATTTAAAATATTTTGGTTTCTAGTCCAAAATATTTTATTTCAATGAAAAATACTTATTTTTTATGTAGCTACACTAGTTCTTTATGGAGATGTCAGGCAATCATGGAATAATTTTTTTAACTTTTTATTTAAAATAATTTCAAACTTACCAAAAAAGCTCCCAGAATAATAAAAGTCTCATATATCCTTTATCCAGATTTACCTATTGTTAAAATTTTACTCCATTTCCTTTATAATTTACTCTCTCCGTACTCCTTTTAAATCTCCACATGCATGTGCACACACACACATACACATACACACACGAGTATTGCTTTTCAGAACTATTTGAGAGTAAGTTACAAATATCATAGCACTTTACCACTAAATACTTTGGTGTGTATTTCCTAATAATTACCTGTTATTTTACATAACTACAGAACAGACACCTGTACATTGTTTTCACCAATCTACCATTTGTATTTCAATTTTGCCAACTGACCCAGTAATAATTTCTTCACTACAAAAGCCATTTTAGGATTACGTATCACATTTTATTGTCATGTCTTTGTAGTTGGCTTTAATGGATCATTTTCAGACTTTGTCTTTTATAATAAATATTAACATTTTTGAAGAACAGTGGGTTGTTTTAAATATGATTCCTCATTCTGGGTCTATCTGACATTTCCTCCTGATTAAATTCCAGTTATACATTCCCATCAGGAATACGAATGTGATATTGTATCCTTCTTAGCATATCACATCCAGAGCAAATAATGTTCATCTGCCTCCTTTGGTAGGTTAATTTTGATCACATAGTCAAGGTGTTTCTCGGATTTCTCTTTTTTGTAGTGACCATTTTTTCCTTACAACTAGTAAGCAATCTGTGGGGACTTACTTTACAGTTATACAAATATCTTGCTGTTGATAAAAATATCTTCCTGGGTCTATCATCTGTTGACGATTTTGTTTTACAATGATGGTTGAAAAATTATTTTCTAATCTCAGCACTCTATCCTCTGACTCTCTCTGAGTCAATTTTTGGCATTCCACAAGGACCCTAATTTCTTCCTTAAGTATTTATTAATCTATCACTGATATGTATTCATGGCTTTCTATTTTTTCAATGATTTATAACTAATTATTGTTCTTAATTATTTTGGTGTTCAAATAATCTGTGATTTGGCCTCTGAGAGCCCCTTCAAGCTGGTTCCTGTGTGCTTGTGACACGCCCTTGTCAATTTTCTGAGTACTTTCTTGCTTTGGCTTAAGAAGAAGTTTCAGGGATTCCTCGTCCCTAGATTCAGCTGTTTCTCTAAAGAGCCCTGCTCCCTGTTAATGAGGTAATAGAAACCAACATCCAGACACTAGGAGCACTCATTGCTGCTTAGGTGTCTTTTTCTGGGTCCTTTCAGCAGATAGAGCTAGGAAATATATGAATGTATATACACATAGACATAGATGCATATATACCAACACACACCTATACATATACATGTACACACATATTTTAGAAATCATGAGTTCACATTGTTACCCCAGTGCCTGTCCATTCCCACAGGGCTCTTTCTTGCCTTTCCCCATTCCAAATTTATATGACCCTTCTTTCACAATAAGGACCCTGACTCCTAACAACCTTAATATAGATCCTCATTTGCTCAATCTTATAATACATATAAAATGTTAATAATTTAAGAGTTGCTTCACTCATCTTACTACCCAAAAAATCTTCTATAAAGAGTCCAGAGATCTTAAGTATACTAAATGAAAGAAGCAAGACACAAGAGTCACATACTGTATGATTCTATTTATAGGAAATAGCTAAAATTGCTAAATCCATAAAGACAGCGGATTCATGCTTGCCAGGCACGGGGGTAAGAGGGAGATAAGGAGTGATTACTTTATGGGTATAGGGTTTTCTTTTGGAGTGATGAAAATGCTTTGGAACTGGATATAGGTGGTGGTTGCACAACCCGGTAAATGTACTAAATGCTACTGAATTTTACACTTTAACAGCTAATTTTATGTTATGTGAATTTCATTTAAAATATGTTTTAAAAATTTGTATGCCCTTCTCCTCTATCCTGCAACCCCCAACACTGAGGAAATACAATCAAGTAGGATTGAGTTTGTATGTTTGCTTCCAGGTTTTGTTTGTTTCCCTCTCCCCTTCCTATCTTTATTTAGTTTTTTTGTTTGGTTTTTGTTTTCCAGAGTTATTACTGTATAACTGACAAACAGAAATTGTACATATTTAAGATGTATAATGTGATGTTTTATACATCGTGAAATACTATCACAATCAAGCCAATTAACACGTCCACCACTTCACATCACTTTTTTTTTTTTTTTTTTTTTTTTTTTGAGACGGAGTCTCGCTCTGTCGTCCAGGCTGTAGTACAGTGGCCGGATCTCAGCTCACTGCAAGCTCCGCCTCCCGGGTTTACGCCATTCTCCTGACTCAGCCTCTCGAGTAGCTGGGACTACAGGCGCCCGCCACCTCGCCCGGCTAGTTTTTTTGTATTTTTTTTAGTAGAGACAGGGTTTCACCATGTTAGCCAGGACACATCACTTTTTTTTAAAATGGTGAGAACACCTAAGATTTGCTAAGAAAATTCAGTTATACAATAGAGTATTATTAACTGTAGTCACCATGCTGTACACTAGATAATCATCTTATAATTGAAAGTTTGTATCCTTTGAACGTTTCCCCATCCCCCCAGATCCAGCTCCCAGCCCTTGGCAACCACCACTCTAGTTTCTGCTTCTGTGAGTTCAAGTTTTTTAGATTCTCCAGATACGTGAGATCAAACAGTATTTGTCTTTCTGTGTCTAGCTTATTTCACTTAGCACAGTGTCCTCCAGACTTATTTATGTTGTCACACATGGCAGAATTTCCTTTTCTAAAGGCTCAATATGTTAGATAGAGACAAGGACAGATAGATCACATTTTCTTTATCCATTCATTCTCCAGTAAACACTGAGGTTGTTTCCTGGCTATTGTGAATAATACTGCAATGAACATGACAGTGCAAATGGTCTCTTTCAAGACACTGATTCCATTTCTTTTGGAAAAATACCCAGAAGTGGAATTACTGGATCATATGGTAGTTCTATTTTTAATTTTCTGAGGAACCTGCATACTGTTTTCCATAATAGCTATACTAATTTACATTCCCACCAACAATGCACAAGGGTTGCCTTTTCTCTAGACCCCTGTCAACACTTTTTTTTTATCTCTTATCTTTTTGATAATTGCCATCCTAACAGGCATGAGGTGGTATATTATTGTGGTTTTGATTTGCATTTCTCTGATATTCAGTAATGTTGAATATCTTTTCATAGATCTGTTTGTCATTTGTATGTCTTCTTTGGAAAAAATGTCTATTCAGGTCCTTTGCCCATTTTAAAATCATGATAATTTGGGTTTTTGTTGTTATTATTGAGCTGTGTGAGTTGCTTATACATTTTGGATATTAACCCCTTATCAGGTTTATGGTTTGAAAATATTTTCTCCCATTCTGTAGGTTGTCTCTTCACTCTTAATCATTTCCTTTTCTCTGCAGAAGCTTTTTGTTTGGTGTAGTTTCACTAGTTTATTTTTCCTTTTTTTGTGGGTGCTACTGGTGTCATATCCAAAATAATCATTGCCTAGATAAATGTCAAGGAGCTTTTCCCCTAGGTTTTCTTCAGGGAGTAAAATGGTTTTAGGTCTTACATTTAAGTCTATAACACGTTTTCAGTTAATATTTGTGTATGGTGTAAGATAAGAGTCCAATTTTATAATTTTCATGTGGATATCAAGGTTTCCCAACATCATTTATTGAAGAGGCTATCCTTTCCCCCATTGTGTATTTTTGGCAGCTTTTTCAAAGATTACATGACCATATATGTTTGGGTTCATTTCTGGGTTCTCTAGTATGTTCCATTGGTCTATGTGTCTGATTTTATATGGCAATGCCATACTGTTTTGATTACTCTAGCTTCGTAACATAGCTTAAAATAAGAAAGTGTATGCCTCCAGCTTTGGTCTTCCCACTCAAGATTGCTTTGGGTCTTTGGGGTCCTCTGTGGCCAACACAAATTTTAGTATTTTTTTCTATTTCTGTGAAAAATGCCACTGGAATTTTGATAGGGATTGCATTGAATCCATAGATAACTTTGGTAGTATGGACATTTTAATAATATAAATTCTTCCAATCCATAAACATTGGTTATCTTTCTATTTATTTGTGTCTTACTCAATTTATTTCATTTATATCTTGTAGTTTTTAATTTACAGATCTTTCACCACCTTGAATAAATTTATTCCTAAGTATTTTATCCTTTTGATGTTATTGTAAATGGGATTTTTTTTCTTTTTCAGGGAGTTTTTTGTTAATGTATAGAAGTGCAAATAAATTTTTAATATTTATTTTGTATCCTGCAACTTTACTGAATTTGTTTATTCTAACAGTTTTTTTGGTAGAGTCTTTAGGGCTTTCTATATATAAGATCATGTCATCTGCAATTTAACAATTTAACATCTTCCTGATTTGTATGCCTTTTATTTCTTTTTCTTGCCTAATTGCTCTACCTATGGTTTCCAGCAGTGGCCACTCTCATCTTTTTACTCATCTTAGAAGAAAACCGTTCAACTTTTCACTGTTGATTATGTTAGCTGTGAGCTTGTCACATATGGCCCTTATTATGTTGAGATATATTTTTTATAGACCTAATATGTTGGGAGTTTCTTATCACAAAAAAATGCTGACTTTAGTCAAATGCTTTTTCTGCATCTATTGAGATGATCACGATTTTTATCCTTAATTCTGTTAGTATGATGTACTATGTTTATAAATTTGCCTATGTTGAACGATTCTTGCATTCCAAGGATAAATTTCACTTGATCATGATTTATGAACCAGTTAATGTGCTGTTGAATTTGGCTTGCTAGTATTTTATTGAGGATTTTTGAATCTATGTTCATCATCAGGGATATTGCCTATAATTTTCTTTCTTGTTATGTCTTTATCTGGCTTTGGTATGAGGGTAACAATAGACTCATAAAATGAGCTGGGACAATTTTTTGAAAAGTTTGAGAAGGATTGTCATTAACTCTTCCTTTTATTTTTTATTTTTATTTTTTGAGATGGAGTCTCACTCTGTTGCCCAGGCTGGAGTACAATGGCCCAATCATGGCTAACTGCAACCTCTGCCTCTGCCTCGCGAGTTCAAGCAATTCTCCTGCCTCAGCCTCCTGAATAGCTGGGATTACAGGTGTGCACCACCATGCCTGGCTAATTTTTGTATTTCTAGTAGAGATGGGGTTTCACCATGTTGACCAGGATGGTCTTGAACTCCTGACCTCGTGATCCCAAAGTGCTGGGATTACAGGTGTAAGCCACCGCGCCCAGCCCATTAACTCTTCTTTAACCCTTTTCCTGTTTAGAAATAAAAGTGCAGCTTGCTGCCAGCACTCATTTAATTTTACATAAGCACACTCTTCCAGGCTGAAGCAAATCAGACTGATTTTCCATTGTGAAAATAAAATATGAAAACTGTTTTTGGAGTTATTTCTAAACAGAACTAACATCAGAATCGTCTCAATCATCAGAATCATCTATTTTGGAAAAATCTGATTCATCAAATGAATCTTCAGTCAACAACTGTTCAAGAACGATGTTAACATCGTGTGTAGGAATGCTATGCTTTCAAGGATTTGAAATTTTTAGCAATCGAGAATTACTATATTTTGTAAATGGAGATACCCCTACTAAAAACAGAATGCTATAAATAGAATGATGTATTTTGTTTCCAAAGTTGATATACTAGATCAATGCAAAAATAATAAAAGCAATATACTTTGTAGCAAAGTTATCTCGGGGTAAATGCTGCAGCTGCAAGTGCCGCTGGTGAATATTCTCAGGGCAAACGGGAAAAGGGTTAAATTTTTGGTATAATTCACCTGTGAAGTTTTCTGTTCCTGGGCTTTTCTTTGTTGGGAGATTTTTGATTACTACTTCTCTCGCCTTACTTGTAATTGATCTGTTCAGATTTTCTATTTCTTCATGATTCGGTCTTGGTAGGTTGTATGTTTCTAGGAATTTATCCATTTCTTTGATGATCCAATTTTTTGGTGTGTGACTGTTCATTGTAGTCTCTTATGATCCTTTGTATTTCTGTAATATCAGTTGTAATGTCTCCTCTTTCATTTATAATTTTATTGACTTGAGTTTCTTTTTTTTTTTCCTTTGGTTAATCTAGCTAAAGGTTTATTTATCCTTTCAAAACAAAACAAAAAACAAAACCAAGCTCTTGGTTTATCTATTTTGTTTAGCCTTTCAAAGAAACTTTTAGTTTCATTGATCTTTTCAGTTGTTTTACTATCTAAAATGTCATTTATTTCTTCTCCAATCTTTATTATTTACTTCCTTCTGCTAACCTTGGACTTAGTTTTCTTTTCTAACTCCTTGATGTATAAAATGAGTTTTTTTTATTTAAGATATATTCCTTAGGCATTTATCACAATAAACTTTAAATTTTAAATTTTATTTATTTATTTTTGAGACAGAATCTTGCTCTGTCGCCCAGGCTGGAGTGCAGTGGCATGATATCGGCTCACTGCCACCTCTGCCTCCTACGTTAAAACAATTCTTTTGCCTTAGCCTCCCAAGAAGCTGAGATTATAGGCACATGCCACCATGCCTAGCTAATTTTTGTGTTTTTAGTAGAGATAGGGTTTTGCCATGTTGGTCAGGCTGGTCTTGAACTCCTGGCTTTAAGCAAACGGCCTCCCAAAGTGCTGGGTTTATAGGTGTGAGCCACTGCACCTGCCCTTAAACTTTGATTCTATAATTACTTTTGCTGCCTTGCATAAGTTTTGACATATTGTATTTTCATTTTTGTTTTACACAGGATACTTTTTAACTTCCCTTTGATTTCTTTGTTGACCTATTTTTTTCAGGAGTGTGCTGTTTAATATCCACATACTTGTGGATATTAAATATTTAATACTTAATTTTTAATATCTACATACTTGTGGATATTAAATACTTAATACTTAATTTTAATATCCACATACTTGATATTAAAATTTTCCAATTTTCTCATTATTTACTTCTAGTTTCTTATCATTGTGATTGGTAAAGATACTTGATATGATTTTAATCTTCTTGAATTTCTTAAGACTTGTTTTGTGGCCTAAAATGATATATCCTGGAGAATGTTCCCTGTGTGCTTCAGAAGAATATATATTCTGCTGCTATTGGATGGAATGTTCTATATATATCTTAGTTCCATGTGATCTATAGTAGTGTTCAAGTCAGCTATTTCTTCCTGATTTTCTGTCTAGAAAATCTATCCTTTGTTGAAAGTGAAGTATTGAAGTTTGCTACTATTATTGCATTGCTGTCTTTTTTTCCCTTCCAGGTTCTTCATATTTCTTTATATATTTAAGTGCTCTGATGTTGAGTGCATATAGTTACTATTGTTATATCCTCTTGATAAACTGACCCTGTATCATTAGTGACCTTCATTGTCTCTTGTGATGGATTTTGAATTAAAGTCTATTTTGTCTGATATAAGTATAGCCACCCCTGTTCTCTTTTAGTTACCATTTGCATGGAATGTTTCCATTTTTCACTTTCAGCCTGTATGTGTCCTTAAAGCTAAAGTGATGAAGTGAGTCTTTTGTAGGCAGCATATTGGTGAGTCTTGTTTTTCTTTTAATTCAGTCACTGTGTTTAATTTTGAGAATTTACTTCATTTATATTTAAGGTAATTATTGATAGGTAAAGACTTACTATTAGCATTTTCTTGTTTTCTTTTTCATAGCTCTTTTCTGTCTCTCTTGCTTTGTGATTTGTTAATTTTTGGAATTATATGCTTTGATTCCTTTCTCTTTTTTGTGTATGTACTATGAGGGGTTTTTGGTGGTTATCATGCTTATATAAAATATATTTATAACAGTCTATTTCAAGTAAATAACAACTTAACTTCAATTGCCCACAAAAACTCTACACTTTTACTTCTCCCCTTACCCAATATGTTGTACTATTTATTTTATACTTTACACCTTTTTATACTGTGAATGTATTCATTAACTCATTACTATAGCTATAGTTATGTTTAATTACTTTTGTCTTTAAATATTTATACCAAAGTTAAAAGTGATTTCTACACCATTACAGTATTTGAGTACCGTTGACCCTTGAACCACATGAATTTGAATTGTGAGGGTCCACTTATACACAGATTTTCTTTTACCTCTGCCACCCTTGAAACAGTGAGACCAACTACTCCTTTTTCTGTTCTCCTCAACCTACTCAACATAAAGACAATGAGACCGAAGATATTTATGATGATTCACTTCTACTCAATGAATAGCAAATATATTTTTCTTCCTTAAGATTTTCATAATATTTTTTCTCTAGCTTAAGAATAGAGTATATAATACATACAACATACAAAATATGTTAATTGACTATGATATCAGCTTTTAGTCAACAGTAGGCTATAGTAGTTAAGTTTCTAGAGAGAGAGTCAAGATTATACATGGATTTTCAACTGTGTGGGGGGTCAGCACCCCAACCCTTTTATTGCTTGAGTCAACTATATACTGAATTTGGCTATATATTTATCTTTACTAGTGATTTCTATACTTTCAAGAATGTTTATGTCATTACTTGGCATCCTTTTATTTCAACTTGAAGAACTCCCTTTAGCATTTCTTGTAAAGTCTAATGGTGATTAATTCTCTCAGCTTTTGTTTGTCTGGGAATGTCTTTATCTTTCCTTCATTTGTAAAGGACATATCTTCTGGGTATAATATTTTAGGTTCACAGTTTTCTTTCCCCTTAGCATTTTTTTTTTTTTTTTTTTTTTTTTTTGAGACAGAGTCTCACTCTGTCACCCAGGGTGGAGTGCAGTGGTACAATCTCGGCTCACTGCAAGCTCCGTCTCCTGGGTTCACACCATTCTCCTGCCTCAGCCTCCCGTGTAGCTGGGACTACAGGCACCCACCACCATGCCCGGCTAATTTTTTGCATTTTTAGTAGAGACAGGGTTTCACCATGTTAACCAGGATGGTCTCAATCTCCCGACCTCGTGATCCGCCCACCTCAGCCTCCCAAAGTGCTGGGATTACAGGCGTGAGCCACCGTGCCCAGCTACTCTCAGTATTTTAAATGTTTTATTCCACTTCCTCCTGGTCTGCAAGTGTTTACTGAGAAATCTGCTGATAGCATTATGGAAATTGGTTTGTACATGAGTCATTTTTCTCTTGCTGTTTCAAAATGTTCATCTTTGACTTTTAATAATTTGATAATAATGTGTTTTGCTGTGGATTTTTTTTTTTTTTTAGTTTATCTTATTTGGTGTCCTTTGACTTCTTGGATCTGGATGTACATTTCTTTCACCAGATGTGGGAAATAATTCAGGAAATTAAGTAAGTTTTCTACCCTCTTTCTCTGTCTCTCTCTTATCCTTCTTAAACTCTCCCATAATGCATACATTTGTTCATGTGATTGTATCCCATAGATCCCATATGGTTTCTTCACATGCTTTCTCTCATTTTTGTTCCTCTAACTGGCTAATTTCAAATGATCTGCCTTAGAGTTCACTAATTCTTTCTTCTGCACGATCAGGTCTGTTGTTAAAGCTCTCTATTGGATTTTTTTTAAGTTCTGTCAAAGTATTTTTCAGCTCTAGGTTTTCTATTTGGTTCTTTTCAATATGTTCTATTTCTTTATTAAACATCTTTGTTCAATCACTGTCTTCCTGATTTTATTGTTTGTCTACCTCTGTTCTCTTGCATCTCATTTAGCTTAAGATAATTACTTTGAATTCTTTGTCAGGCAATTTGTAGATCTCCATTTCCTTGAGATCAGTTGCTAGAACGTTATTGGTTCCCTTTGGAAGTGTCATGTTGGTCTGATTGTTCATAATCCATGTAGCCTTCCACTGGTGCCTGTGCATTTGAAGGAGCAAGCACCTCTTCTGGCATTTACAGACTGGTCTCAGTACGTAAAGATCTCCTGTTGGGTCCCTGGGCTGATAGGATTGCTTCTGGGATCACAGTTGAGAAAGTTTGAAGCTGGGTCATGTGGCTGCTGCTGGGTTCACAGTTAGGTGTGCAGTTGGCAAACCTATTTCCAGAGGTGTGGATCCTTCTTGGTCCCTGAGTGAATGGGACTGCCACCGGTACTTTGGTCAGTAAGGCTGGCTCTGCAACAAGAGTTCACTTCAGGGTGTGTAGTTGTGTCTACTCTTGCCAGGTGCATAGGTGAGTGTGACTATATACTGAATTTGACTACATGTTTATCTTTGCCAGTGATTTCTACACTTTCAAGTTACTTGGACAGTTTTAAATTTCACATTGGTCCCTGGGTGGGCTACCATCAGGTGTCTGGGTGGGTTCCTGGGTGGGCAGGCCTGGCCCCAGACTGTGGCTGAAAGGGGCTGGAACTGAGTTTGACTGAGTCACTCTTCAGGTGCCACAGCCAAAACTGAGATCTGCAGGTCTGCCTCCCAGTGTACAGACAGGTGTGGGTCCATGAGTGGGTAGAACTGCTCCCAAAGCATCATTGAGAGGGGTTGGAATTGAGTTATAGGGCCACTTCAGAATCAGCAATTGGACCATGATCACAAGGCCTGTAAACCAACACATTGGTAGGGATAGCTCCTCCCAGATTCCTCAGTGGCCAGTCCTATTGGTAAGACCAAGGCCAAATGGGGCTGTAAACAAGTCCACAGAAGAACAGAGTTGTTTGTTTGTCCTGTGGGAAGGACCACCCTTGCATCATATTGCATCACCACCACTTGTACATAGCCAATTTACTTGTCTTCCTTCTATAAATATAAGCAAATGTGTGTTTATTTCCTTTTACTACACAACAGGTAATATTGTATATATGTTTATATTTTGCTTTTTTTTCCTGAACAATCTGTCTCCTAAACATCACTCCATAACAGTTATAAAGACTTCCCTTCATATATTTTGTATAGGTGCATAGTATTCCATTTTGTGGATACATCATATTCAACTAATATCCAAATCTGCTTGAACTATTATTTTTCAATATTTTGCCATTATAAATAATGCTTCAATGACTAGCTTTATGCATATGTGCTTTCATATTGTTAGAGATGTATCTTCAGGGTAAATTACTACAAATGGGGCTGCTGGAGTGAAAAGAAAATGTATACCTAGTTATATTAGATATTGATAAATTTCCTTTTCAGTGGTTGTGCAATATTGCTTTCCCACCAGTAGGGCTGGCACTGCAACAAAGGTTCACCTCAGGGCCTGTTCTCTACAAAGCCTTGCAAATGGAGCATATGGTCAAACTTTTACATGTTGCCAAGCTGATGGGTGAAAAATGCATTAATTTACATTTATCTTATGAGTAGAGCTGAATATCTTTTTTACATATTTTACATCTATTTATGTATTTAGCTTATTTTTCTATTATTCAATTAGCTACTTTGGTCATAGTTTAGAAGGTTTTCCCTATACCCATATTAAAAAGTAAATCACCTATGTTATCTTCTAGTTACTTGCGCTTTTTAAATTTTACATTTAGGTCTCTGATTCATTTGGGGTTCATTCTTGTGTGTGGTGGGAAGAATGGATCTAATTTTTTCAAAGAGCTATCCAGTTGTCCTTATACCATTAATTTAGAATATTTTTCCCAAGTGATTTATCACCTTTATTACATAGATTTCCACCTGTAATTAAGCCTATTTCTGAATTTTCTACTCTAATCCATTGGTCTCCCTATACATGTACCAGTATCCCATTTTTAATTTTAGTATATTTTATTGTCTGATAGGGAAATGCTCATAGCTTTGTTTTCAGTGTTTTCCTGGGTATTCTTGCATATTAGTTTTCTTACAAAAACTTTAACATCAACTTGTTTAGCCCCATAAAAACTCATTGGCATTTTTTGTTTTGCACTAAATTTGTAACTTAGGGAGAATATCTGGATGATGCTGAGATGTGTAAGCAAGAAAAAGAATTATCTTTCAAATTGCTCAAGTCTACTTGTCTTTCAGGTGCATTTTATACTGTGTGCATGTACATATGATATATATATAGTATGTGTACATATATATCTATATATGTGTATGTAGTTTCTGAACATTTCTTGTTAGATAATTTGTTTTTCTTGCTAACATAATTGGAATTTTCTCATCCACTGCATCAACTAACTGGTTATTACTTGTGTATACCACACATTCTCAATAGTGGCATTATTGTTCCTCAAAGACAAAAATTGGTTTGGTGGAATAAAAATCTAGTTTGTGGGTCTCTAAAAGATCACAGTACGTAAGCAGAATACACTATACCTCTGTTCAGGTTTGGTCTCAATTTTGTTATTTTATGTTGTATTCATTGTATTTCTCTACTTGCTGTGTCCTGTCTTGCTTTTTAAAAATTTATTTAGGTATTAGAATGGTTTGCCTTTTTATTTGGAAGGTTATCTTTGCATTAATAGTTTTAAAATAATGCCCTAGTCCCCTTCTCATTAACCTTTTACTATATGGTATGTTGCTCTTATGTATCTTTCAAGTTTCACCTATACAGTGATTGATGATCTTATTTAAGCTTTCTCTCTGCCTTCTCCCTTTTAACAGCTTTATTGAGATATAATTGATATAACATACAATTCATCTACCTAAAGTAGATGCTGTTTTATTAGATACTATTTTATTATATTTGGAGTTATGCAGTCATCACCACAATCAATTTTAAAATATTTTATTACCCCTGTAGAAATTAGCAGTCACTCTTCATTTTCCTCCAAGATTTCCAGCCTTAGGCAACCACTAATCTATGTCTATGTTTGCCTATACTGGACATTTCATATAAATGAAATTATACAATATTTGGCCTTTTGTGACTGGCTTCTTTTACTTAGCTTTTTCAGATAATGTTTTCAAGGTTTATCCATGTTGTAGCATTATCAGTATTTCCTCAGTTTTCATTACCAAATAACATTCCAATCTGTGGATATACTACATTTATCTATCCATTAATCACCTGATGGATTCTTGGGTTTTTGCCTTTTTTGCTATTATGAATAATGTTGTATGAATATTCTTGTACAAGATTTTGTGTAGATGAATGTGCTCACTCATATTGGGTATATATCTAGGGGTGAAATTGCTGGGTCGTGTGGTAACTCTGTTTAACATTTTGAGTAACTGCCAGACTGTTTTCTAAAGTGGCTGTACCCTTTAACATACCCACCACCAATTTATGAAGGTTCCAATTTCTCCACATCCTCATCAATATGTATTCTTATCTGTCTTACTAATTATAGGCATCTGAGTGGGTGTGAAATGACATCTTCTTGTGGTGTTGATTTATATACCTCTCCTTTTCAGACTGCATTCTCTCTACTTTGTCAGAGTATTTAGTGTTCATCTGCCCTTCATTCCACCCCGGTTTTAATGTTATTTCCACAAATATACAAAATGCTCACAGTTGGTGTTTGTTTTCGCAGTCATCTTTTTGCTCAGTAATACTATCTAGTAGATTCTTCAGGAAGGGTACATGTTTACAGCATTGCCTTAGATCTTGCACATTCAAAACTGCTTATAGCCTTAATACTTGAAGGTTAACTTTGATGGATATAATCTTCACACTAAACTTCAAAATAATGTTCCACAGTTGTGCTTGTGCTTTCATATTTTTGAAAGTATAATGTCTCTCAATCTCTTGCCTTTAAAAATTTTTTTTCCTGAAGGACTTAAGGATTTTTTAAAAGACTCTTCAATAGTTTTACATAGTGTGTCTCTGAGTCAACTATTCTAGTCAATTTTCTTGGGGAATCAATAGACTCCTTCTGAGTGTGTACATTCAGGTCTTCTTTTATTTCTGGAAAGTTATTTTCACTGTAACCAAATATGGTGAAATACTAAGTCCTAACCTATATTCAGTATTTTGGCATTTAATGTTGAATTTTCTCTTTTTGGGGTGAGTTTGTTTATCTAAGCAAAAACGGTGGAAGCAACACAAAGTTTACCACACCAACTTGGGCAAATGCTGATGGCTTTTCCACCAACACCTCAATATCCTCCTAGGTTGGTGACAAGACTTCACTACATTATTTTCCACAATTTTATCTCAAATGACCAAAATATTTCCTGTTCTTCCCAACATTAGAATGTAACAAGTCAGAGAAGAATGTCACTTCTAGGGAGAAGTGAAAGTTTTAAAATAGAAAAATCAGAGATGCAGAAACACTATTTTAAGATTACATTTTTTGTGAAAGCAATGAACAAGCTTTTAACAAACATTAACCAAACAAAAGAAAAAGAACTTAAAAGTGACATGATTTTTGACAATATTAATTGCAAAATAAAATGATTTTAGAAAAAATGTGCTAAAGAGGAGTTAACCATGCTCACTACCATGGTAGGATCCAATATACAGTATCTGGGGGAGGTCAGTGTGTTATCAAGAGTAATTCTGAGAGTTGCACAATAACTGCATGCTAGGACTTTTATAAGTCATACTTAGAGATAAGGATAAAATCGCAAAAAAAAAAAAAAAGTTCTTAAAAGGATATTTTGAGGCTATTTATTGATACTTGGGGCATCAGGGTACTGCCATAATAATTTCATAGAGAGGGCACAGGAGTTGATTTCTCTCAAAAAGAGAGAGCCACCAGAGAATTTCTGAGAATGACGGTTTCTCAAAATTTTGAGAGGCTCGTTATAAATCCAGTAGAATAACTAAAATGAAAACGTCAAACAATAGTAAATGTCAGGCAAGATTTGGAGCTATGGAACCCTATATATCAATTAGTAGAAGTGCAAATTAATGCAACCACTTTAGAAAATTGTTCAATAGTGAGATCATTTGGCTGTGTCCTCACCCAAATCTCAACTTAAACTGTAGTTCCCAGGATTCCCTTGTGTTGTGGGAGGGACCTGGGGGAGGTAATTGAATCACAGGGGCCAGTCTTTCCTGTGCTATTCTCGTGATGGTAAATCTCACGAGATCTGATGCATTTATCAGGGGTTTCCACTTGTGCTTCTTCCTGATTTTTTCTTGCTGCCACCATGTAAGAAGTGCCTTTCACCTCCTGCCATGATTCTGAGGCCTCCCCAGTCATGTGGAACCATAAGGCCAATTAAACCTCTTTTTTGTCCAAGTCTCGAGGATGTCTTTATCAGCAGCATGAAAAGGGATAATACAGTAAATTAGTACCAGTAGAGTGGGGCATTGCTGAAAAGATAACAGAAAATGTAGAAGCAACTTTGGAACTGGGTAACAGGCAGAGAGGTTGGAACAGTTTGGAGGACTCAGAAGACAGGAAAATGTGGCAAAGTTTGGAACTCCCTGGAAACTTGTTGAATGGCTTTGCCCAAATTGCTGACAGTGATACGGACAATAAAATCCAGGCTGAGGTAGTCTCAGGTGTAGATGAGGAATTTGTTGGAAACTGGAACAAAGGTGACTCTTGTTGTGTTTTAGCAAAGAGACTGGGGGCATTTTGCCCTGCCCTAGAAATTTATGGAACTTTGAACTTAAGAGATAATTCAGGGTATCTGGCAGAAGAAATTTCTAAGCAACAAAGCATTCAAGATGTAACTTGGGTGCTGTTAAAGGCATCCAGTTTTATAAGGGAAGCAGAGCATAAAAGTTTGGAAAATCTGCCACCTATGTGATAGAAAAGAAAAACTCATTTTCTGGGGAGAAATTCCAGCTGGTTTAAGGAATTTGCATAAGTAACAAGGAATCTAATGTTAATCCCCAAGACCATGGGGAAAATGTCTCCAGGCCATGTCAGAGACCTTCATGGCAGCCCTTCCCATCACAGGCCCAGAGGCCCAGGAGGAAAAAGTGGTTTTGTGGGCCAAGCCCAAGGTCCCTGTATTGTGCAGCCTAAGGACTTGGTGCCCTATGTTCCAGCTGCCCCAGCCTTGCCTGAAAGCGGCCAATGTACAGCTCAGGCTGTGGCTTCAGAGAGTGGAAGCCCCAAGTCTTGGCAGCTTCCATGTGGTATTGAGCCTGCAGGTGCACAGAAGTCAAGAATTGAGGTTTGAGAACCTCCACCTAGATTTCAGATGTATAGAAATGCCTGGATGCCCAGGCAAGTTTGCTGCAGGGGCAGGGCACTCACAGAGAACCTCTGCTAGGGCAATGTGGAAGGGAAATGTGGGGTTAAAGCCCCCATACAGAGTCCCTATTGGGGCACTGCCTAGTGGAGCTGTGAGAAGAGGGCCATCATCCTCCAGACCCCAGAATGGTAGATCCACTGACAGCTTGCACAGCGCACCTGGAAAAGCCACAGACACTCAACACCAGCCCCTGAAAGCAGCCAGGAGGGAGGCTATACCCTGCAAAGCCCCACAGGGGCAGAGCTGCCCAAGACCATGGGAACCCACCTCTTGCATCAGCATGACCTGGAGTCAAAGGAGATCGTTCCTGAGCTTTACAATTTGACTGCCCTGCTGGATTTCAGACTTACATGGACCCTGTAACCCCTTTGTTTTGGTCAATTTCTCCCACTTGGAATGGCTGTATTTACCCAATACCTGTGCCTCCATTGTATCTAGGAAGTAACTAGCTTTGATCTTACAGGCTCATAGGCAGAGGGGACTTGCCTTGACTCAGATGAGACTTTGGACTGGGGACTTCTGGATTAATGCTGAAATGAGTTAAAACTTTGAGGGACTGTTGGTAAGGCATGATTGTTTTTGAAATGTGAGGACATGAGATTTGGAGGGGCCAGGGCACAATTATATGGTTTGGCTCTGTCCCCACCCGAATCTCAACTTGAATTGTGTCTCCCAGTATTCCCCCATGTTGCGGGAGGGACCCAGGGGGAGGTAACTGAATCATGGGGCCAGTCTTTTCCGTGCTATTCTCATAATAGTGAGTAAGTCTCATGAGATCTGATGGGTTTACCAGAGGTTTCTGCTTTTGCTTCTTCCTCATTTTCTCTTGCCGTCACCATGCAAGAAGTGCCTGTCGCCTCCTGCCATGATTTTAAGGCCTCCCTAGCCATGTGGAACTGTAGGTCCAATTGAACCTCTTTGTTTTTTCTCAGTCTCAAGTATGTCTTTATCAGCAGCATGAAAACAGACTAATACAAATAGTATCTAGTAAATCTGAATATCTGTATATTCTATAAGTAATTCCACTTTTAGGTATATACCATAGACACATACATATGTTTATCAAAAGACACATTCAAAAATGTTCATAGCAGCATTAGTCATAGAAGCCTGAAACTGAAAAGGAATCACAATATTCATCAGCAGTAGAATGGTGATATAAATTGTGGTATATTCACATTATGGAATACTATATAGCAATGCAAATGAACAAACTACAATTACATATGCATCATAAATTTCATTTGTAATTTGTGTACTTTTATATATATTTTTACTTTTATAGTTTATATAAAAAAGCCACCTACAACTGAAAAATATATATGTGACTTACTTGACAATGTAATACCTTTCATACACACAGAGCATTTAAGATCAGAAGGAAAACAAAACTAGTAACTCACAAAATAGTTAAATTTTCAGAAATTGTGAAAAAATATAAAAGGTAAGTTTTTTCTTCCAGATTTAAAGACTGCTACCCAAAAAGAAGCATTTGATGATATTGCACATTACAATTCTAGCATTAGCTAGATTAAAAGTCTTGGAAGTTTAATTCACACACTGTATTCTCCATTTTGGTTAATGACGACAAATGCCTTTATGTTACTTGTCGCCTTTCCCATTGGTTTCATATCTTGGGAAGCATTTTGTTTTTTCCTCTTAGGAATTTTAAAGAAAGGTAACATTCACATCCAAGAACGAATCAGATGCTAACTCCATGGTACCCAGGTGTGACAGTGATAAATGTCAGTGATAATTATACATTATAAAATTCTCAGATTAAGATTTAAAGTGATAATAGATACTAAAGCTCAGACTAATTCCATGATCTTTCATATTTCATCATGTCAAACTCTAAAAAGGGAAAAAGACAGTGATCCTTTTTTTTTTTTTTTTTTTTGAGACGGCCGTCATCGCTCTGGCGCGCGAGCGAGCCGGAGCTCAGCTCACTGCAAGCTGCCGTGGCGCGGGTGGTTCCCGCCATTCTCCTGCCTCAGCCTCCCGAGTAGCGGGACTACAGGCGCCCGCCACCTTCGCCGGCTAGCTTTATGTATTTTTTAGTAGAGACGCGGTTTCACAGATTAGCCAGGATGGTCTCGATCTCCGGTGACTCGTGATCGCCCGTCTCGGCCTCCCAAAGTGCTGGCATTACAGGCTTGAGCCCCACCGTGCCCGGCCCGACAGTAGTACTTTTAGTGTTTGGGGGGAAAGTTCAAAGTTGTGGTATTCTCATGGCAATCACAAAGGAAAAAACCTATAATAAATACACTAAACATAAAAAGCAAGGAATTAAAACATACTACCAGAGAATACAGAGAATACTACTTATCCACAAAGGAGGACAAAGAAGGAAGACAGGACTTACAAAACAACCAGAAAACAACACAATGGCAGTAAATTTTTAGTAGAGATGGGGTTTCTCCATGTTGGTCAGGCTGGTCTGGAACTCCCGATCTCAGGTGATCCGCCTGCCTCGGCCCCCTAAAGTGCTGGAATTACAGGTGTGAGCCACTACACCTGGCCTAAACCTCTTTTCTTCATAAATCACCCAGTCTCAGGTAGTTCTTTTTAGCAGTGTGAGAATGGACTAATACACGTGTTTTAATGCATCTTAGCAGGGCTGATCATAAACATATTTGACAACTGAATAGCACAGGCATCAACCAGTCAGAACAGATGCTAGCAGTAAATAGCCATGAATGTCTCTGGGGCTCATAACTGAACTAAAAGGACCTCAATATTCCCCATCCGGCTGGTGATTGGGGTGCTAATAGTCCCCTGAGAGTGGGTTCCTGCTGTTTTCACTACACCACCCTGGCCTCCATAATAAGTCCTTACCTATCAATAATAACGGTAAATGTAAAAGGACTAAATTCCCTAATCAAAAGACATAGAGTGCCTGAATAGATTTAAAAACAAAAACAAAAGCAAGACCCAACTATATGCGGACTATCAGAAACTCACTTTATCTGCAATGACACATGTAGACTGAAAGTGAAAGGATGGGTAAAAGATATTCCACACAAATGGAAACCAAAAACAGAGCAGTAGCAGCTATACTTATATCAGACAAAATAGAATTCTAGTAAAAAATTATAAAAACACAAAGTCATTATGTAAATGATATGGGAGGGGGCAGGGAAGTGCTGGGTAGGGACATGAAGGGTACCCGACAAGGGCTCTACCCTCGGGCCTGTGCCTGCAGACCTACGTGGGCAGGCACTCCAGTTTTTGCAACCAAATGTTGCATTTTTCAAGACCACCCTGGCCCGCCATGCCCCCATCCTATGTCTAAGAAAACCCTGAGACCCAAGACCCTAGCGGGCACAGAGACAAGCGGCTGGACGTAGAGAGGAACACACTGGCGGAAGAACACACAAGTTCCTGGATGTGAACCTCTTGAGGGGCAGAGTGGAAGAGCACACCGACAGGTACCAGCAAATGCTGACGGGTCATCAATGCGGGACAACATGGAATTCAGCCAGGGCGATCACAGGACAGTCCACGGCTGGGTAGCCCAACTCCAGGGGAAGACCACCTTCCTACTCCATCCCCCTTAGGGCCTCCCCATTCAACTCGCTGAGAGCTACTCCACTCATTAAAACTTTGCACTCATTCTCCAAGCCCACAGGTGATCCAATTTTTCTGGTACACTAAGGCAAGAATCTGGGATACAGAAAGCCCTCTGTCCCTGCGACAAGGCAGAGGGTCTAACTGAGCTGATTAACACAAGCCGCTTGTGGACAGCAAAACTGAAAAAGCACACTGTAACACATGCCCACTGGGGCTTTGGGAGCTGTAAACACTCAGCCCTAGACACTGTCCGGGGTCAGCACTCTCCACGACCAGCCCGTCTGTATGCTCCCCCTAGGGGTATGAGCAGTGGGGCACTGAAGAAGCAAGCCACATCCCCACTGCAGGCTCTGCGAGGAGAATAAGGCAACTTTTCCAGATGACAAAGGGGTCAATTCAATAAGAGGATATAGCAATAATAAATAGGTATGCAACCAACATCAGAGCACCCAAATATATAAAGCAAATATAATAAATCCAAAGAGAGAGACTGAAATAAAATAATATTAATAGATTTCCACATCCCAGCTTCAGCAATGGACGGATCATTCAGACAGAAAATCAACAAAAACATATCAAAATTCATCTCTAGACCAAATAGAACTGATATTTACAGAACATTTCATCCAACTACTGCAAAATACACATTCTTCTCATCAGCACATGGAACATTCTCTAGGATAGGACATACGTTAGTTCACAAAATAAGTCTCTAACAAATTTAATAAAATCAGAATTACATCAGGTATCTTTTCTGACCACAATGGAATAAAACTAGAAATCAATAACAAGAGGAACTATGGACACCAAACAAATACATATGTTAAACATGCTCCTGAATGACCAATGGGTCAATGAAAAAACAAAGAAGGAAATTTTAAAATGTATTGAGACAAATGAAAACACAACGTACCAAAATTTACAGGACCTAGCAAAAGTAGTACTATGAGCGAAGTTTCTAGCAATAAACAACACCAAAAAGTAACAAGATGTCAAATAAACAAACTAGTGATTCACCTTAAAAAATCAGAAGAGCAAGAACCAGCCCAACTCAAGATTAAAAGAAGGAAAAAATAAAGATGAGGGCAGAATAAAATTGAGGCTACAAATATACAAATACCAACAAAACAAAAAGTTGGTTTTTTGAAAAGACAATATAAGCAAATCTTTAGCTACACTACCTAAGAATAAATAAATAAATAAATAAATAAAGTTAGAGACAAAATAGGAGACATCACAATGATACCACAGAAATTCAAAGAATTGTTAGGGACTATTATGAGAGCAATGTAGGCCAATAAAGTTGAAAACCTAGAATAAGTGAATAAAGTTCTAAACACATACAATCTACAGGATTGCAATATGAGAAACAGAAAACCTGAACAGATCAATAACAAGAAAGAAGAAGTAATAAAGTCTAACATCAAAGAAAAACCCCCAGGACCCGATGACTTCATGCTGAATTCTAGCAAATATTAAAAGAACTAATTCTCCTCAAAGTGTTTCCAAAAACTGAGGAGGGAATACTTCACAAACTCATTCTACAAAGCTAGCATTACCCTGATACCAAAATCATACAATAATAATTTTTAAAAAAAGAGTACAGGCCAATATCTCTGATGAACATAAATGCAAAAATCCTCAACAAAAACCTAGTAAATTGAATCTAACAACACATAAAAGAGATCATGATGATCAAGTGGAATTCATCTCAGGGATAAAAGGATGGTTTAACATATGCAAATCAATAAGTGTGACATCACATTAATAGAAACAAGGACAAAAAAAATGATCATTTCAATAGATGCTGGAAAGGCATTTGATAAAACCCAACATCCCCTTCATCGTAAAAACTCTCAACAAACTGGGTATAGAAGGAACACAATAAAGGCCATATACGACACACCCACAGCTAGCATCATATTGAATGGTGAAAAATTGAAAACCTTCCCTCTAAAATCTGGAACACAACGAGGATGCCCATGTTCAACACTTCTATTTAACATAGTACTGGAAGTCCCATCCAGAGTCCATTCCTACTGGAAGACAAAGAAATAAAGGGCATCCAAATTGGAAAGGAAGATGTCAAACTGTCTGTGTTTGCAGATGACTTGATCTTACATTTAGAAAAAAAGACTCTTCCAAAACATTACTAGAACTGATAAACTAGTACTTACAAGATACAGAATCAACATACAAAAATCAGGAGCTATGATGTTAGTTACGCACTTGAAAAAAAAAAATCAGTAGCATTTCTATATGCCAAGAGCAAACAAACTGAAAAGGAAATCAAGAGAGCAATGCCATTTCTAATAATTATAAAAAAGCCACACCTAGAAACAAATTTAACCAAAGAAATGAAAGAACTCTACAATGAAAACTATAAAACACTACTGAAAGAAATGGAAAAGGACACACACATACCAAAAGGAAATACATTCTGTGTTCATTGTTTGGAAGAATTAATATTGCTAAAATGTCCATACTACTCAAAGTGATCTACACATTCAATGCAATCACTATTAAAATACCAATGACATTTTTCACAGAAATAGGAAAAAATTCCTAAAATTTGTATGGAATCACAAAAAACAAACAGAATAGCCAAAGCAACCCTGAGCAAAAAGGACAAACCTAGAGACACAATATCTGACCTCAAAATATAGTACCAAAACAGCATGGTAGTGGCATAAAAAGAAACACAGACCAATGGAACAGCATAGAGAACTCAGAAATAAATCCATACATTTACAGTCAACTGATTTTTGACAAAGGCACCAACATATATTGAGGAAAGGATAATCTCTTCAATAAATCATGATAGGAAAACATATCCATGTGCAGAATGAAAATAGGCATCTCTCTCACTGTATACAAAAATCAACTCAACATGGATTAAAGACATAAATATATGACCTGCAGCTACTAGAAGAAAACACTGGGAAAACACTTCAGGCCACTGATCTGGGCAAAGATTTCATAAGGCCTCAAAAGCACAGGCAACGAAAGCAAAAACTGACAAATGGGATTACCTCAAGCTAAAAAGCTTCTGCACAGCCATGGAAACAATCAACAAAGTGAAGAGATAACCTAAAGAATGAGAGAAAATATTTGCAAACTATTAATCCAACAAAGTATTAATAACCAGGATATATAAGGAACTCAACTCAATAGCAAATACTAATACTCCAATTTAAAAATGGGCAAAAGATCTTAATAGACATTTCTCAAAAGAAGACATACAAATGGCCAACAGATATACGAAAAAATGCTCAGCATCACTAGTCACCAGAGAAATAAAAATCAAAACCACAATGAGGTATCATTTCACCACAATTAAAACAGCTATTATCAAAAAGACAGAAAATAATAAATGCTGCCAAGGATGTGGAGAAATAAGAATCCTCATACACTGTTGGTGGGAATGTAAATTAGTAGAGCCACTATGGAAAACAATATGGAGGTTTCTCAAAACACTAAACAGTGAACTACCATATGGTTCAATAATTTCTTTGCTAGGTACATATCCAAAAGAAAGGAAATCAGTATATTAAAGAAATATCCATACTTCCATGTTTATTATAGCAGTAATCACAATAGCCAAGATACGGAATCAACCTAAGTGTCCATCAACTGATGAACGGTTAAAGAAAATGTGGTATATATACATAACCAAGTATTATTCAGCCATGAAAACAGAAGGTTATCCTGTCATTTGAAGCAACGTGGATAGAACTGGAGGACACTATGAAATAAGCCAGGCACGAAAAACAAACATATCTTCTCACTTATAAGTGGCATCTAAAAAAATTGATCTCATGAAGGCAGTGAGTAGAATGGTGGTTACCAGAGGCTTGGTAGGGCAGTGAGAGTGGGGGTTAAAGAGGGGTTGGTTAATAGGTACAAAAATATGGTTAGATAGAAGAAATAAGATACAGTGTTTGGTAGCACAATAGGGCAATCATAGTTAACAATTTATTGTATATTTCAAAATAGCTAGATTTGGAATGTTCCCAACACAAAGAAACTATAAATGTTTGAGGTGATGGACATCACCTCAATTGCCCAGATGTGATCATTACACACTGTATCCTTATATAACTGCATGCATCCCATAGATATGTGCAACTACTTTTTTTACAGTTCGTGGGATTCTTGTAATTCTAGGAACTCAAGCTAAAAACCTTAAAATCATCCTTCGCTCCCCTTTTCTCACACTTGCCATACAATCTTTCAGAAAATACGAATTTAAGGGTATATCTAGAATCTACCTCTCATCATTTCTACTGCAATCACTCTTATCCAAGCTATTGTTTGATTATTGACCTTGCCTTCTAATTGGTCTACCTGCTTTCACCCTTGTGCCACTAATAACCTCTACTCCTCATCACTACCTCTGTATATGTTCAACACAGCAAATAGGAGCATTTTAAATACCTAATCAAATAATGTCATTCCCCTGTTCAAAATAATGATGCAAATACTAATAGCCATATATATATATATACATATAACTCCTTTTAATGCTCATATTACTAACACTAATCGTTAGGTATTCTTATTATCCCCATTTTAGATATGAGTAAATTTGGAGCAGAGAGGTAAAAATAACTTGCCTAAGGTCACAGAACTAGTAGTGGCAGAGCTACATTTATTCACTTCATTCAGGATAAAAACTAAAATCCTTAGCATGACACACAAAGCCTCGTGATCTGCTTTTCTCTTCCCCATCTCTCTGACTTTATGATCTACTCTTAACCAACTTGCTTTTCCTCACTCCAGTCACACAGGCCTCATTTTTCCTTAAACATCAGCTGTTTTACCCAAAATGCCCTTCCCTCAGATATAGCTAAACTTCATCTCTTATAAGACTCAAATGGCACTTTCTTAGCCAGACTTACCCATACCACCCTATCTGAAATAGCAACATCATATTTTTTCAAATACAAGTTTTAAGAGCAATTTTACATTCAGAGCAAAATTGAGCAAAATACAGAGCTCCCATATATACCTATTCCATACACACCCACAGCCTTCCGGGCCAGTGTCCTGTGTGGTACATTTGTTACAGTTGCTGAAGACTGATACATATTAAGACCCAAAGAACATAGTTTACATAGTGTTCACTTTTGGTATTGTACATTCTACAGGTTTTGCCAAACGTGTAATGACATGTATCTCCCATAATATCATACCGAGTTCTTTCACGCGAAAAATCCTCTGTGCTCTACATATTCGTTCCTCCCTTCCTCCAAACTCTTGTCAACCACTAATCTTTTTATTGTCACTAAACATATGCCTTTTCCAGAATATAATTTAGTTAGAATCATACAGTATAAAG
Source organism: Rhinopithecus bieti (assembly GCF_001698545.2). Lineage (NCBI taxonomy): Eukaryota > Metazoa > Chordata > Mammalia > Primates > Cercopithecidae > Rhinopithecus > Rhinopithecus bieti. Next base: position 1,550,167 of record NW_016808764.1, read on the forward strand.
TCCTTTCAGACTGGCTTCTTCACTTAGTAATAAGGATTTCAGTTCTCCATGTCTTTTTATGGCTTGATAACTTCTTTATTTAGGGATTTCCCAGACACCTCAGGCTCTCTATGTGACCCTGAGAGGCAGTCAGAGTGCATCAAAATGGTAAAGGCATACAAGGGGTCTGGCTGTGATACCTACAGTATTTGCCACTCCTCCTCCTATAGAATAGAGTAATATCCCATTGTATGAATGTACCACAGTTTATCCATTCACTTACTGAAAGACATCTTGATTGCCTACAAGTTAGCCAATTATGAGTAAAGCTGCTGTATGCATTTAATTGCAGGGTTCTGAACAGATGTTTTAATATATTTGAGTAAATACTAAAAAGCATGATCATATGGCAAGAGTATGTTTTGTTTTGTAAGATATTGACAAATTGTCTTCCAAAGTGACTGTACCTTTTTGCATTTTCACTGGAAATAAATGATATTTCCAGTTATTCCACATTCTCACCAGTATTGGTGCTGTTGGTGTTTTGGATTTTAGCTGTTCAAATGGTTGTGCAGTCATATCTCATTGTTGTAATGTGCAATTCCCTAATGATAGATGATGCTGACCATCTTTTCATGAGCTTACTTACCATCTGTATATCTTCTTGGTGAGGTGTCTGTTTAGATCTTTTGCTCAGTTTTTAATTGGGTTGTTCCATTTCTTATGCTGAGTTTTAAGAGCTCTTTGTCTATTTTGGGTGAGTCCTTTATCAGGTATGTCTTCAGCAAATACTTCCTCCCAGTCTGTTGTTCTTATTCTCTTGATAGTGTCTTCTGAAGAACAAAAAATTTTAATAAAATCCAATGATGTCTTTCATGAATTGTGGGTTTGGTATTGTATCTAAAAAGTCACTGCTAGACCTAAAGGCATCTAGACTTTCTCCTAGGTTTCCTTCTAGTTTTATGATTTTCCATGTTACATTTAAGTATGGCCAATTTTGAGTTAATTTCTGTGAAAAGTTTAAGGCCTAGATTTGCTTATATTTACATATGGTTGCCCAGTTGTTCCAGCACTGTTATGTTGAAAAGAACTATCCTTACTCCACTGAATTGCCTTTGCTTCCTTGTCAAAAATGTTGACAATATGTGTGTGGGTCTCTTTTTGGGGACTCTCTAGTGTTACTCTGATCTATTTGTAATATCACAGTATTAATTACAATAGCTTTATAGTAAGTCTTGAAGTTGGGTGGTGTCAGTCCTCTTGACTCTTTCTTCTCTTTAAATATTTCACTGGCTATTCTGAATCTTTTGCCTCTCCATATAGGTTTCAGAATCAGTTTGTCAATATCCACAAAACAACTTCCTGGGATTTTAATGGAGATTATGTTATGTTGAATTTATAAATCAAGTTGTGAAGAATAGGCTTCTTGACAATATCAAGTCTTCCAGTTCATGAACATGGAATCTCTCTTCATTTAGTCTTATCATTAGAGATCTGTATTTTTCCTCATGTGTATTTTGTATTTTGTTTAATTGATACCAAAGTATTTCATTTTGGGAGAGAGGTATTAATATAAATGGCATTATGTTTTTGATTTCAAATTCCAATTATTCGTTGCTCTGTATGGGAAAGCAATTTGCTTTTGTATATAAACCTTGTATTATGCAACCTTGCTATAATCACTTGCTATCATCAGTTGTTTTTGTCAGTTCCTTTGGGTTTTCCATAGACAATCATATCATCTGCAAACATAGACTTTTATTTCTTCCTTCCCAGTCTGTATGACTCTCACTTCCTTTCCTTATCTTGTGGCATTAGCTATCACTTCCAGTAAGATAATGAAAAGAAACTGTGAGGGAGAACATCCTTCCCTTGTTCTTGGTCTTCGTGGGAAAGCTTCAAGTTTTTATATTTTATTTTATTTTATTTTACCAGTAAACATAATGTTAGCTGTAGGTTTCAGGTAGATGTTCTTTATCAAGTTGAGTAAGTTCTACTCTGTTCCTAGTTTGCTGAGAGTTGTAACGAAGGAGTGCTAGATTTTGTCAAATGTTTTTTCTGCATCTATTGATATGATTTTTCTTCTTTGCCTGTTAAGGTGATGGATTACATTAACTGTTTGTTGTTTAAACAGCCTTGCAGGTTGACATTAATCTTGTGAATTCTTAGTCATTACTCCTGAAGTACTTCTGTTTCTTTCTCTTTATTCTTCTGGGCTTCACGTTAAATGTATATTACATCTTTTGTAGTTGTCCCACAGTTTTTGGATATTTGGTTCCAGTTAGTTTTGCTTTTTCTCCTCTTTGCTTTTTATTTGGGAAGTTTCTACTGACACATTATCTTCAAGCTTCCTTCCCCAGCAGTGTCCAGTGTACTAGCCAATCATTCTTTATCGTTAGTGCTTTTTATTTCTAGCATTTGTAATTCTTTTGTAGAATTTCTCTGCTATATTACCCACCCATTCCTACATGCTGTCTACTTTTTCCATTACAGCCCTTAGCATATTAATCCTACTTATTTAAAATTCCTGGTCTGGTAATTCCAGCATTTGTCATATCTGAGTCTGCTTCTGATGGTTGCTGTCTCTTCAAATGGTGTTTTTACCTTTTTAGTATGCCTTGCAATTTTTTTGTTGAAAGCTACCCACAATGTGCTGGTTAAAAGGAACTGAGGTAAATAGGCCTTTAGTGGTGTAGTGCTAAGTTGTGGTGGGGAGGGGAAGCATTCTACAGTCCTAGGATGAGGTCTCAGTCTTTTAGTGAGCTTGTGCTTCTGTGCTGTGACCTAAACAAATGCTCTTAGCTTCCCCTCCCCCACTCCCAATTAAGTCAGATAAGAAGTATAGAATTGGAGATCTCCCTTCTCCCACATGGAAAGCTAGAGGTGACTAAAGTTGGGTATTTCCCTTTCCCTGAATTGGGTAGGCAGGAGGTTAGGCTCTGATAAAATAATTTCTCTTGAGGCCAGGCTTTGTTAAGAAATACAGAATGCTCTGGTGTATTTCAAAATGGTTCCTTTTTCTCTCCCCATGCTGGAAACATGAGATTTTGGTTTTTTTCTTCTCAATCTTCACTATGAGAACCGGGTAGGGCTCCTAGAGGTAAAACTCAGAAAAGGGAGGGGATCCATTTTTGATACCCCTCCAAGGTTTTGTTTTTAAAAGTATTTGTCAAGACCTAATATATTCAAAGTGTACATGATTTAATATACATATATTGTGGGATAATTACTACAATCACATTAACATATCCATCGCCTTCCCCCACAAGTTAACTCTCAGACTTGTCCACATTGAGCTTCCAGCAGTATGTCAATTATAGCTTAGGTTTTTCCTACTCTGCCCTTGGTTCCCACAAAGGTTTCTGCTTGTGGGTTTTTGATCCAGTAAGTTGTGATTCTCTGCATCCATGTGTCTTTCTCCAATTTGGGGGGCTTCAGTTTGCTCTGTGACCTCCATTCTCTGATGGATCTAAGAAGAGTTGTTGATTTTGTTTGTTCAGCTATTTGTTAGGACACAGTGACAACTTCCAAGCTCCTTACATGTTACATCAGAAACCAGAAGTCCATTGCTTTTTTATAAATAGTATCTATCAACCTTTAATAAATCATAAAATTTACTTAGTATATTTATCTTTTGCTTGCCTTACTAGAATGTAACTATGGTCTGTTATGTTTGCTAACATATCCTGCACCTAAATCAGTGCTCGGCATGTTGGTGAGTGCTCAGATATTTGCTGAATGATATACACACTGATTCTTCCTAAGAAACGAGATATAAAAAATATCAGTTGGGCACTGTGGCTCATGCCTGAAATTTGGAAGACTGAGGTGGTGGGATCGCTTGAGCCCAGGAATTTGAGACCAGCCTGAGCAACACAGCAAGACCCTGACTCAACAAAATAATAATAATAATAATAATAATAATAATAATAATAATAATAAAATTAGCTGGGTGTGGTAGTGTGTGCTTGTAGTCCCCCTGTTACTCAGGAGGCAGAGGTGGGAGGATCACTTGAGCCCAGGAGTTGGAGGCTGCAGTGAGCTATGATCATGCCACTGCACTCCAGCCTGGGTGACAGAGCAAGACACCTTTAAAAAAAAAAAAAAGATAAAGAAAAAATATATCTTAGACTTTCCTAGGAAAGTCATGAGATAGAAAAAAAATGAACTTGAATGTAGACTCATATATCAACCATACTACAAAAGACAACTGTGATAACTTTAATTTGCATTTATATATTGCAGGACACCTGGCTTCCTTGGTCTTGGAAGAAATGCAGTCTGGCTGCAATACCTGTCATTCCTTTTTTCCCCCTGGATTCATCTAAGCCAATCAGATTGGCTAGCCAAGAGGCACTCTTTCTTAATTACTGCTGCATGCACAGCTCCAATCTCTCCCAAAGCTGAATTTTTAGAAAAAAGAATGTGATCGTGGCTAAAGCATCAACACCAATTCACAAAATCACAGTTAATGTGATAGAATCAAAAGAATACTATACTAGGACAGGTGGTCCCCAGTATCCTTATACTATTTATCAGACAGTTGGCTTAAAAACCTTCTGATTTGGTTACTTTAAAATGGGATAATGTCTTATCTTCCTGAGAGAAAGGGGGCAGTCTATGTGATTTTTTTGAACCTACAACTGTAAAGTCACTGTCCAAGACAAAAATTGTATTTGATATTCTCCCTATAAACATGAAAGATCCCAAACAAAAATAACAGCAATTACGTATGCAAATTATATAGATTATACACTTAAGTCTTGCACTTTTGTTTGTGGCTTTACTCTTGCATTTGGTTTAAAAGGATGAGGAGGAAAGAAATGTGAAACTAATCAAATTTATGGCTATTACAATATATGCTTTTTCAAGTTGGAATATTAATGGGAGAAAAGTTGTGCCTGATATGGCTTTCACCTGGTTAGCCTATTTTAGTCAAGGCCCCACTTTATCAGCTTTCACCTGGCTAGTCTATTTCAATCAGGCCAGTGCAGATGTCATGGTTTAGATGGTGAGGCAATACAGTGGAGTAGAAAGAATACTGATTAAGTAGTGAAAGACTAAGGTTGTAATTTCAATGCTGATATGACAGTGCATCAATGTATAAGTCATTCACTTTCCCTGGATATTCCCTGAAAATAAACTTAGATTTACATAGAAACCAAAGAATCAGGAAAGGAAACATGAAATTAGCTTATTTGTCTAAAATAATACACAACTGATCCTTAAATAAACAAACTAAGCATAACTAAAACTAAAGAAGTGTAAAAAATGATTACCAACATTGTCATGACAAGTTTTTAAAGGTTTAAAAGAAACCTAGGTCCTTAACAACACTCAATTTAACTTGTGGCCCAAATGGAATGCTAGTAATACAAACCTTTTAAAAATTTGCACTTGGACAAACAATAGTATATAATAGAGAAAAGCTATAAAATAACTGCCAAGGCACACAGGCATAAGCAAACTCTTGTTGAATTCAAATTATTTTAAAACTTCCCTTGGAAGAACGGTTTACAGTACAGTATTTTTTTTAAGTAGGTATTTAGTAAATAATATTCAAATGTCCTACAAATGTAATTTCCATGAAGAGTGGTAAATGAAACAAATATACATATGTATGGGTATACACATATAAACTGAAAAACAGTAATGCTTAATTCTTAGATATATCATCTATGCTAACACCTAATGAATATGGTAACGATCATCATGCCCTGAGAAAATTAACTGGATAAATTATTGTACAAAAACATAAAATTTGAAAAATTTTGCTTTTACGGTTCTCACCTGCAATCCAAATAAATTAAGGGTTACCCAGAATTATTGGATGTACAGTATTCTTTTGAAGTGCATATCAAAGGCCAAAATCTGTAAATTTATGACTTGCCTCTAAGTTGATGATCACAGAAAGAAAAAAAGAAAAGTCATCTCCAAACATTTTATTAGAAAACAGTGATTACCTCAAATCTAGGTTCATCCATGAATCTTCACTGTTAACATTTTAGTCTCTATAAAGGCAATCAATGTCCTCACTTGCCCCAAGATGGACTTTATTCCACAGTCACGGGAGGTGCTTTGGAGGTTAGAAAAATCGAATTCTGAGTTAAATCAGATATTCTTACTTTTAAAAAAGTAGATTACTCAAAATAGGTGTGAATTCCATTAGTTTGTGATCTAAGGGCAAAAATTTTCTATCTGTCCATTGTGTGTGTTTGACAACAGAAGATATAGGATAAACATTTAATTTTGCACTACTGAACAGTGCTAGTTAAAAGACATTGAATATATAATAAATAAAATTCAGCAAAATATAATGATCCCAAATCAGGGAAAACCAGAGAAGAACTTCTTGACAAATTGGTCACCTGCCTGAGTTGAGACACATAAAGTTCACTTTTGTTTGTATTTTCACCTTGGTGATTTTATCCCTTTTCTCCTCTTTCATATATTCGTATGTATGTACACACGTGTATACACATGGTACATCTTTACATTTCAGAAACTGAAAAATGAATCCCAAACACTGTGTGCACTTCTGCCATAAGAAATACGGCCATTTAGAGTCTAAAACACTGAGCATTAAAATCCACCACCTTCTTGCTCTAGAAAATAAATTTCATTAAAACTGGAGTTTCCAACTAATTTTCAAAGTTAGTGATACAATCTAAACTAAAAAAATCCAAACATTTAGATTCTTATCTCTAATCTCAACAAGGAAATTATTCAATCAAATAAAATATTTTTTAAAAAGATCTGGACATTTGCAATGCCTGATTTGGAAGATAATATTTATAATATATGTTCTCAGGAGGTATATAACTCAGGGGTAGAGCATCTGGCTGTATATATATTCTCAGATATATGCACTTGTAATTTGAATAAATGATTACCCAGTCTTTAAGAAATTCCAGTAAAAAAAAGTTCAACAGTCTAATCACTACTAAAGCATTACAGAGCCAATAATCCAATCATTTAAATGTAATTTATTTTTATATTTTATAACAGTATTCTTTTCAAGTCAGAATATTTTGTCTGTCTATTTTAGAACTGGACCCTTCCAAAATACAGGCATTCTCTTCCTAGGCCTAAATTTTGCTAACAAAGCTAAGACTATGAAAAAAAATCTAATTCTTTAACTGGATCAGGTAAGCCACTCTGGATCACAGATGAATTAAAAACTAGACCTAGTAGTTATCTCAAACCTAATCTATTCCACAAGGTTAACCACAAAGTAAAGGAAGAGTTAAAGAGCAAAATGAAGAGGGAAAAAACAGCATAAACAGGTTAATTAAATAATTAAAAGTCTGGAAAAGAGCGATAAAATTTTTTTTAATGCAGAAAATAAGCTCAATCTTTACGTTATTTCTAAAGAGAAGATTTAAGGGAATTAAATCTAAATAAAGAGTATAAGCAGTCCTATACTGCCCTTAACATTCTCCACCCCAATTCTTTAAGGAAATAAAATTTCTCACCTCTACTACAGCTACTTCTTGATTTTTGGAGTTCATCAGGGATTCTGTCTTTTTCCCATCCTACACAACCTCCCTAGGGAATCCTTGTTTCAATTACCATCTATATGTTGGATCATCTGTTTCCAGGCCTAACTTCCTAACAACATGTACGTATCCAATTGCTTACCTGGTATCTCCACTTCATGTTCCACAGGCTCTAAAACACATTCTCTTCCTACCTCTAAACAAACCAAAAGAATCTGGTCCTCTGCCAAGGTTCCTTAGTTTAGTAAAAACACTCAGATGCTTAAGCCACAAACCTGGGAGTATTCTTTGATCCTTACTCATTTTACCCAATCAATCATTACTTCGTACTAATATGTCTTGCTAAGGCTCCCTTAAGGGTCATTCTTTCCACCCCTATTACTAAAATTCCAATCAAAGCCACTGTCATCCATCATCTGGATGACTCTAACAGTCTCTCATCTGGCCTCTTGGTCTCTAGTTGTGACATCCTTCAATCTATTCTTCTCAAGGTAGCCACAGTGGTTTTTAAAAATACATATTAAAGAATGATACCAGGAAAGATGACATTTAATCACATTGTGTAAAGGACTAAAATTTGTTGTTTTCCTTTTCTTCAGTCAATTAAATAGTAGTTATCATTGGGTATTATCTCCTTTATCCTCATAGCTTTTGTTCTTGTGAAACATTTTAAAACACAAACTTACATAGTTTTCTTTATTAGCCAATATTACACCTTTTTTTTCTAGGAAACCTGCACTCAATTTCCACCTTTAGTTACCATGACATCCTAAACAGCTGAGTCAGAGCAAACTTTCTTATGAAAGTTTACAAAAGAACACAAAAACATTTTCTTTACATAACATGGAGATCATGATAAAAATACTATTAGGACTAGAAGGCTCAGAGCATGGGAGAATTACTTCTAAGAATTCATTTCTCCATTATAGAGCACAGTCTTCATTATAGGATATAACAACAACAACAAAATCCGAAATTTAAGGTTTTCAAAATAATAATATATAAACAACATAAACAACTATATTGAAGGACACCACTGACCATATCAAATACTATGCTGCATGTTTTTGTGCACTTATTTCTGTATACCTTCTGCATGCCATTTGCTGTTTCAAGTTTTCCAGAAGAATTTCATAGTAGTAAAAAGTCATTTCTCTCAGTTCCACATTTTTATGGTTTCATGACACTGCAAAGACTGATTTCAGGTCCAGCTTCAGTTACACACAGCATTGGAAATCTTTTCAAAGACTCTATGGCAGAACGTTTACAAATACATTATTTCCATTGAATAACAATACAGAATGACTTACTAAAATGGCAATTTTTATAAAGTCAAAATAATCAACAATATAATTCAGGTTCAAAGTACATTATGTGAAGGCTGTTTATACCTTTTAGTCTTGAATCATAATTCAGAATAGCTAAGTATTCTAAGCACAGTACAAGCCCTGTTAAACATCAGTGGAAACCTGATCTTTACCTGGAGAAAAATCCAAACTGTTAAATATATCATCATGTTCTTATGTAGCAATTATAAGGTAACTTTCTGAACTATGTTAAAAATGAGTTTTGAGGTGGAAGAAGAGACAAACAGCAAATGTGAAAAAAGTGTATATTAGTATATTTTCTATTCAAGACTAGTATTAAAATAAATTATTTGATCCACCCATAAAACATTTTTAGTAGTGGACATCAGGTTTTAAGTACTAGCTAAATTGGCAGATTTCTTAAATAATTTCTTTGAAATCATAAAAAGAAAATGGCATAGATGGCTGATGCAGATGCTACTTGTATACTGTTTAATCAGACCAGTGGAAGGTTAAATTCTCCATAATGCTTTAAAAACTTTATCTATTTTCATTTTAAGAAACAACACAGGCCGGGCGCAGTGGCTCACGCCTGTAATCCCAGCACTTTGGGAGGCCGAGGCAGGCAGATCACAAGGTCAGGAGATTGAGACCATCCTGGCTAACACGGTGAAACCCCATCTCTACTAAAAATGCAAAAAAATTAGTCAGGCGTGGTGGCAGGTGCCTATAGTCCCAGCTGCTCGGGAGACTGAGGCAGGAGAATGGTGTGACCCCGGGACGTGGAGCTTGCAGTGAGCCAAGACTGCGCCACTGCACTCCAGCCTGGGCAACAGAGCGAGACTCTGTCTCAAAAAAAAAAAAAAGAAACAATATCAGTAATTATAAAAAGCAAATTAGATAACACAGAACATCTAAATGATGATGGTCACTGATAAAGCACCCAAAAACTCTCATTAGATTTTCCAAGTAAGATGATTTTTTGGAGTACCTATAATATATAAAATGCTTCTAATGCCATTTAAATATTATTACATTATTATTAGGATTCCTAGGATGGAACTCTAACAATTTGCACAAAGACAGAATCTCCCCTCTAGCCAAACTTGCACCATTGTGCAAGAAACAAAAAAAAAAGGCTCCTTCCTTAAGGTTCTTAAGTCAGAAATGTGACATAATATACTGATTTTGTTAGAACAAGAAACTTTACCAACACCTGCTAAAAAAAAAACTGTGATAATATACAAATCTATGACGTGAATAAACGTCACCCCCAGTATGGTATGCTGCTGTATACTGCACAAACTGCAAAAGCTGTATACTGCATGCCCTGCCCCAACTACTCTCAACAGTAGAGGCTACTCCTCCTAACAAACTTGGATACATTTCCAGTCTGAAATACTATAAACTACTACCCAGATAAAGTCTTGATCACAGACAGGTATTTAAATTCAAAACCGTTTACATAAAGAACTTATAGTATGTCAGTGGGATATTTAACAAGTGTATACAAAAGAAAGTATTAAGGGTAATGAGAACCAACTCCAGTTTTTTAAAATTTAAAAAATCCCTTATTTTAAAGTCATTTTTTAAAGTGAAAAAATAAACCCAGAAATTTTTCTCAGAAAGGCATTCTATTCAGTAACAAAGTACTGATAACTATTTTATAAAACATTCTCATATTTTCCTAATATAACAATATTCAAGATACTCCCTTAGATACCAAGTCAATGTCACAACTCTTGCACATTCAAATTCTCCAAGATTACATAATCAACTAAAGATTTGCCATGTGTTTCCCAATGACTCCTCAAGACTAAACTACTCAAAAGAATAAAGCAAGAGAAAAGTTTTAGCTAAGACATTTGATACACTATCTTATCTTCTGATCAAGGCAGAAGGAGACCTTTCCTCACAAATAATTCATTTTAGTTCAAGTTTATAGATTTCAGGAATGTATACTTCTCCAGTTTATTTTGAATTATGCTATCTGCTTTCATCTAATTTTAATCATGCAAGAGTGATCATATATTCTGATTTCCTGAGACCACTGTTGCGCTGTTGTCCCTATATAACTATCGGTAGTGCCCCCTTTTCATTTCAGAAGTGTCTACTTTTATATACTTAGTTACTATACATTCTTATTAATAAACAATTATAAATTCTGCAAGGTGAAATTTGGATTCAATGCACATGGCTTAGAAATAACAGATGAGGCTGGGTGTGGTGGCTCACGCCTGTAATCCCCACACTTTGAGAGGCCGAGGCGGGCAGATCACGAGGTCAGCAGATCCAGACCATCCTGGCTAACACAGTAAAACCTCATCTCTACTAAAAATACGAAAAATTAGCCGACCATGGTGGCAGGTGCCTGTAGTCCCAGCTACTCGGGAGGCCGAGTCAGGAGAATCGCTTGAACCTGGGAGGCGGAGGTTGCAGTGAGCCGAGATCACGCCACTGCACTCCAGCCTGGCTGACAGAGCGAGACTCTGTTTCAAAAAAAAAAAGGAAAAAAAAAGGAAATAAAAGATGAAAAGCAAAAGGTTTTAACAAAAATTTACAGAAAACCTAGACAAATTTTAATGTATAATAAGTAACCTATTTTAAATGATTCAAGCTGCACAGATAAATTAGAAATTTGCATTACATTTTTTAGAGATCATTCCCATTGCAATACCTACATTTTAAGTAAAAATAAATGTTTTAAGTGTATTTTTCCTTCCTGTATCATCTACTGTTTTCATTTATATCTATAAAGTTCATAAATTATTTAGCACCTCCTCCTTTCTGTATAAAATAATCATGTGGGATTTAGAAAGTATTAAACTCTCACAAAAGGACAGGCTGACATTACCATTGCCATTTTTCTGCTACATATTAACAAAAGCAAAGTTTAGAGCAATGTTTTATAATGTAACATCCTTGAACATTCTTATTTGCTGAGTCTCATGGAGAGACTAAATGTAATTTCTTTAAAAGAAAGGAAAATTTTTGGACATGCCAATTAGTCCCATTGCAGTTTCAGGAAAAAGTATTAGCTCAGATGTAGTCTTCAACAATATCCCTTATTATATTCAAACTATTTAAATATTAAATATCTTGATTTCACAGGGATATCTTAATCAGAGTTCATTTTAGTTTCTTGGTAGAAATAATGAAATTTGTGGGCTCTTACAAGGTGACAGACTGCAGAGGATATGTTTTATACTTCTTCAAAATTTTTTATAATTTGTCATTATATTGCTTACACATAGCATGACTTCTACATGTAAGACCGATCATTTTACATTTCTGTTACAGATTAACATAAATAAAGGTGGAACAAAAATGCTTTTAAAACTCTATTTTCATTTTAAGAAATAATAACCATTTTTTTTTTTTAAGAAAAGACATTTAGTTACTACCTTTAAAGTTCAAGTTCCATCATCTTAATCTTAATACATAAAAGCATACCTGGATACGGAATTTAAAAAAACCACAACATACACACAAGCTCTAGGTAGAGCTGTAATAAACAAATTCCTTTTATAAACAAAATTTTAACTGAAAAGCCACAGTAGATGGGGGGGAAAAAAAAGAAGAAAGGATATTACTTGGTAAAATCCAGTGACATCTACAATAGTTTTACAGCACATTTAAGCATTCTAGGGTTTTATATCTTCACCAGCCTTCCATTTCTTAGTTGATCCTTATAAAATCTCTAATTACAAACATAGGTTTGATCTCAAACCTAGTCATGAATTTGAGTGCCAGGAAAAGCAGAACAACAGTCCAAATTTCTATCTTAATATCACAGCCTTAATTCAAAAATGGTTTTGTGTAAAACACAACGCCCAACTAAATGGAAAAAAAAAACACAAGCAGCAATATGTAATTATACAAAATAGTTATTAATTATATATGAAGTGTTTTTTAGGATGACATCCAGAACGCAACTTGCTCTGAGACTCCTCAATAATCAAATTGACTTAGACCAACAATACTGCTAAGTATTAAAAGCAGTGAAGCAAAAGAAAATATATCAAATAGTACATGCACATCTTACAGAACTTCCACTGAACTCCCCAATGGCTTCTATGCAATGTGCCTCTTTTCCATAACTGTATTAACAAATACCAAGAAAGGAAAGATGAGATTAAAAGTAATGATACTGAACTGAATTGTTTGAAGCCAGTGCCCCACATGTGGGGAAAGTGCATTTAGTTCAGCAGCAATACAGCACAGTGTGAAGATATTGTGCTTAGACACAGATATTCCAGAATTGAAAGATGTACAAGGCAAGTCAAGATATAAAACCATAGCACACTGTTAAACAACCTTGAAACATACATATATTGCAGTTTTCAAAGAAAGACATTCATGTCATTGTACAAGGATAGGAAGAAATCCTTAAAGTTACCTACTGTAGTTTATGATATAATAAATACATATCTATATAGCATTGTATATACATATATAGATTGTGTGTGTTTATATGTAATTTATTTGCCAAATTATCCTGTTAGTTTCTGTGGATCTGCAACTTTCAGGAATGAAAAAACTCCTTTTCACTACACGTTTCTCTTCCCCCAAACTTAAAAAATATTCATACTAGAAAAGGTCTCAATACCCTTCTCCTACCCCAAAGATTCACTTCAGGTATTTCGCTTCACAACTCATCAGAGAAGCACAATTTAAGAAATTCTAGATTTTCAACTGTAACTTTTCACTTTGCCAGTTTTTGGTTTTTTTTTTTAACAAGCAAATACCTTTCACTATTTAAACCAGCTGATGCAAATTCTTTAGCAGAGGATTCAAACTCTAGATTTGACTGAATAAAACAGAGCAAATCAAAACAAACAAACAAAAATCCAGTGATTTACTCTGACTGTAAACAATACATAAAATTTAAATCTCAAATCTCAAAATAAGTTAAAGAAAAATTCTACTTTCAGGGCCTACAATACTATAAAGATACAACAATTGGTAAGGGGAAAATATATATGAAAAGTTGCAACAAAATTGTTTGCCCATTATTTTTCCTAAGAGAAAGTATATCTAACTATACTACCTCTGTCCCTTAAATTTAATAACTTCATAATTTGTTGGCAAATGTTTTAAGCAAACTGGCATATCAGAATACACAACAGAAAAACATCCATCATATTCAGCAAAGAAAACTTATATAAGCCTTTTGTACAGAATTTAAAAAAAATTCTAAATGGCTATGATTCCTCTATTAGCATAAACACATAATGCAATTTTTATAAATCTGCCATATAACAATATCTACATAAATAGATACAGATATAGATAAGAAACATTAATGGCAGTCTATTTTTGAACAGTGTGTGGGACCAGCAGATTTGTATCAGACCATGGCACGATACGGACCCTGCATCTTTAAGAACTGAATGATGAAAGAAGGCCCCCCAGCAACAATCTGAGGTGGAAGGTGACTGAGTGGACAGTTCTCAATACTCATGATTGAAAGCTTGCTACAGAGTGCCAGCTCAAAGGGAAGGCTATGCAGGTTGGGGTTGTCATTCAAATACAGTTCTTCTAGGTTCTCCAGTGTACCTGTTAAAAAAAAAAAAATCAAATCAATTATTTTTTTAAAAATTAGTTGCTATTTTAAAAGTTCAACCGGGCATGATGCTATTCTGGTCATTACATATACTGAGCACACATTTCCCTTAATTCTCCTTTCTTAACTTTAAAACTCTACAACCATGGATCTCAAATTTTGCTGCATATTCAAATCAACTTGGAAGACTTTTTAAACTCCTGATGTCCAGCTCACACTCCATACAAACTAAATAAATTAGAACCCCTTCCTTTATGGTAGGTCTTCAAGCTTGGAGAGCTTTGTATTTTGAAAGTACATATGCCCCATCTCCAGAGATTCTGTTTGGGATAGTTTGGCACATATATAATACTTACTTATATATATTTTTAAACTCCAAAGGTGAGCTTATTATATATTCAATGTCTATAACCACTTTTCTGTTGTAGATGTAACATTTTCTCAAATTAATAAATTTCTTATGTGCAAAAGTTTTATTACTTAATATGAACCTTTCACTGAGAGTTATCACATGTATGGCAGTAAGCCAAAACTCGATTTATGTAGACCTTTAAAATTTTTTTCTTAGACTATCTTAGGATACTTGTATTCTCTAGGAAAATGTCTCAAGCAATTAAATGAGATCAGGTGAATATATATACTAGAAATATATGTGTAAATTTGCCTCATGTGTTTCCAATTTTTAAATTTCAGAATTCAGAATATTTGACAGTGGTATTTATTAGAAAACTAACAGAAATAATAACTAGTATGTAATCAATGTGTTTACATGTAAGATACTTAAGCTTCAGAACAACCCTATGAGAAATTACTATTACCATCATTATTTTACAGGTAAGAAACTTGAGGCTTAGGGAGTTTACATACCTTATCTAAAGTCACAAAGCCAATAAGCAGCAGGGCTAGATTTTGAATGCTCAACCATCTCCAAAACCATTTTTTTTTTTTTTAATTATACTTTAAGTTCTGGGGTACATGTACACAACATGCAGGTTTGTTACATACGTATACATGTGCCATTTTGGTGTGCTGCACCCATTAACTCATCATTTACATTAGGTATATCTCCTAATGCTATTCCTCTCCCCTCCCCCAACTCCACAACAAGCCTCGGTGTATGATGCTCCCCACCCTGTTTCCAAGTGTTCTCACTGTTCAATTCCCACCTATGAATGAGAACATGTGGTGTTTACTAACCTATAGCTCCTGTGGGACGCTGCACTACAGATGGAAGAACATAATGCACAGAATTACTAATTTAAAAGCTAACATTTAATTACCATGTGACCTTAATCAAGTAATTCTCTTTATAAAGCAAGATTACAACTTGCACTGTCTAAAATTCCAGGTGGTCATGTATATTACATAAAATAATGGAAATGAAAACACTTGGAAAATGTTAAGTATTCCCAAATGTTAATATTGGTTAAATATTAGTATCAATTCTAAAATCTCATAAAGAAATGTTCTTTTGGCATAAAACATTACGAATTTAATTCAACCCTGTGTAATTTTTAAATTTAGAAGGAATATAAAATAACTTCTAAATTGAGGTTATACATAAAACCTAACGGAAATGTAAGTATTCCAAAACATTCTCAAATACAGCATTAATCTTAAAACCAATCCTAACAGCCTTTAGGAATCCTAACCAAAACCAATCAACAATCAACCATCAGTGCTCTATTAAAAAAAAAAATCTTAAGCCTGATATAACCTCAGTTTAAAAAACAATAGATTTGTCATATTTATCTGATATACTGCTTGAATGCACAAGAGCAACTTATTAGTACAGAGTCAAGCATTCATAGGGTTCATACCAATTTCTTCAGGAAGGTGAGTAAGCAGGTTCTCTCCAAGACCCAGATGTGTGAGATTAGTAAGGTGACCAATGCCTCTGGGAAGAGTGGTCAACTGGTTGTTTGTCAAGACTAATTTCTAAAAGATTAACAAAATAAAAGACAGTTACAAATATATTTCCTACATTTAATGTAAATTAAAATAATATGTCTAAACAATAAAATAAATAAACAGGGAAACTAGATTGGAAAGAATGAGAATCACTTACGTTACATATTTTTCTTTCACAAAATATCATTTGTTAGGAAAACGAAGCCAGGTTATATGAACATAAAACTCAGCCCTAATACTAGAATAGGAAAGTCTATCTGATCCAAGAATTACATCAAAATCTTAAGAAAATGTGCAATTTAGAATGGATTCCAAAACTTTATATAACTACAAAACCACCAGGATAATGTTTACCTGTAAATCCTTAAGATATGCAATTTCATTTGGCAAGGATTCCAATTTGTTCTCTTCCAGATCTAACTCTCTTAACTTCCTAAGGTTTCCAAGACCATGGGGAAGCTTCTTTAGAAGATTGTTTGATAAGATAAGAACCTAATGAGAAATTATTGATAATTTTTAGCAAATCATGAAATGAAATTATATGCTATCATTGTGTGGCTTAAAATCTATTAAGCAATGCTTATTTTCCAAACAGTGAATATTAAGGGTAATGTTCAATTATATAACATATAAAATATTTAACTTACTTTTCTAAAAAAATCACCATAGTTATTAGAAAAGAGATTTTACTTGATTATATCAAAACTAATGAAAACAAAAGAAGCAATTTAATTTTAACTACATTCCAAAAAAATTACTGAATAGTTAAACAAATGTTTATCTAATAGGAAACTATTTATTCAAAACCCTTACAAACCATTACTAAAGGAAGGTAAAAACTAAATTCTAAACTTGCTATATCAATCCACTGTATTTATTATCTGTCGTGTACTTATTACATTGAAAGCATCCTAGAAGATACTGAAGAGGGGGAAAATGGCAGAGGAAGATAGCCTTTGTTCCGATAAAGTTACAAACTAGCAGAAAAGACGGAGACAATACTGGGTTGGGAGAAAAAGCAACAGGTAAAACAGATATGTAAGGTTCTGGGTAAGTTTTTATGTTCATTTATTTTCCCTAATGTTATACCATCCATAATAAATACATACAATAAGTCCGAGAAAATAATAACAGCAGTCACCATGTGACTTCACTATTTGCAAGGCACTGCACTAAATGTATTATGTGCATTATTGCATTTAATCCTAATTACAACTCTACAAGATAAATACTCTTATCCCCATTTCACAGCTTAAGAAACTGAAGCTTAGGTAAGTTAAGTACATAAATATACAAAGATAATTACACTCAGCTTTGTTTGACTTCAAAGCCAATGTTTTTAGCCATTAAACCACACTATTTCACCTTATTAAATAATTTAAAAATTAGATCTTTAAAAAACATGGATATGAAGGAAATTTTAAAAAATATATTTACTATTAGTAAGCGTTTTCACCAAGAGATGAAAACTCTAGGAACTCAGAAGCAGGAGAAATCATCCTTAACTGAAGAGGTGAAAATAAAATGGATCTTTTTTTTTTGAGACAGAGTCTCGCTCTGTCGCCTGGGCTGGAGTGCAGTGACAGGATCTCAGCTCACTGCAAGCTCCGCCTCCCAGGTTTACGCTATTCTCCTGCCTCAGCCTCCCGAGTAGCTGGGACTACAGGCGCCAGCCACCTCGCCCGGCTAGCTTTTGTATTTTTTAGTAGAGACGGGGTTTCACCGTGTTAGCCAGGATGGTCTTGATCTCCTGACCTCGTGATCCGCCCGTCTCGGCCTCCCAAAGTGCTGGGATTACAGGCTTGAGCCACCGCGCCTGGCCAAAATGGATCTTTAGTCATGGAAAAACATACTAAAAGAAAAAAGGGGATGATAAGAGGGCATTCTAGATACAGAAAACAATAGGACTAAGCTTAGAGGGCTAGAAATAGGCATACCAGATTTACAACAAAGACAATAATCAATGAGTAAATAAAATAGCAGGTGGGTAATTAGGATGAAAAAGTATGATAAAGCATTCTAAATGACAGTCTGAGAATCGATAATTATTTTGGTAGACAATGGTGTAGTTTTTAAATAGACTAAAGAAAAAAATTGTTCTAAAAGATGCTTTTACAGAACTTTTCTTTTAGAGATATTAATATTTTATGGCACTCAAACATACCAACTTTTAGTAGGCAAGAGAAATTCAAAAGGACTGAATCTAGACTACTTAAGTCAACACTTCATTATCCTATTAGAGTTGTATGTTTAAGTGAGTTCTAACATTTCTAATTACAATCTTCACCCAAACAGAAATTGTTTATTTCAATTTGAAATTTTTAAATGAGGTAAGTATGGAAGGTTCTGAGGTGCTCTAATTGCTCATTTATACTAACCTCAAGAGAAACAAGACCAGACACATCCTCAGGGATCTTTGTGAGCTGATTAGTGGCTAAATTCAATTCTACCATACTGGTCCAAGTTCCAAAATCCAAGGGAAGTGATGTTAATTGATTGTCCTGGCAAAGACAAAAGAAGCATCCAAGGTAGAACCACAAAACAAAGTTCCATATACACCTGTTGCTTCAGAAAGAGAATTCTTAATTAAACAAAATCTTACTTTCCTTTTTGATATTTAAATATAGAAAGAAAAAAAATCAGCAACAGAAAACTCTAAGCCTCCAAAGTTTTTTATACAGTAATGAGGCTTTTATTTGGGAGTTAAACTGGAAGTTTGTTCCTTATGTGATTGTAATGGTAATAGAAAAATACACTATACAGAGAAACACTGGAGATTTCAAAGATCCTATAAATATGTTTTTACCATTTCACAATATGTAGAAATCACTGAATAAAATATAAATGCTCAAATAAAGATATGAAAACAATAGAATAAGACACATCTAATCACATCTCATGAGGAAACCGGAATGAACTCAGGAATTCTTGAGGTGCTAAGCAGTAAAGTAGGGGAGGAAAAATAGTCTTAAAAAGACAACAAATTAAATCATTAAAACACGAATCAGGTATTTACCATTTCACTTTAAAAATCCATAAGAAAAAAATGGTAAAATATATTCATCGCTGAAACAGAGGAAACAGTAAATATGGTCTTGACTTGGTTTAAAAATTAGACACGGCTGTTCACAGAAAAAAAGTATGCTACTTTTATTCATTTATAAAGTACACTTTCATCAATAACGACTTGTACCACATTGTTATGTGTTAGGGGTAATGGTATTGGGAGAGGATAATCAACACCCCAACCAGCTCAATACCAACGATATATGCCAGTATGTTAACAGTGATGCTACCTCAGTGGCAGTATTATTTTATATCCTTTATGTCAATCTGTATCTTTAAAATTAGCTGCATTGCACATGGATTGTCTCATTTCACACAAAATGACCCATAAAAGAAATCCCAAGTAGCAAACATTCTTTTGAAAACCAACTTTTTCTTTTATTGTAATATTTAAACTTGTTATCTATTTAATATTTAAGCTTATTGCCTATGTATGCCTAAACTACTGACACTTATAGTATGATTTATAAGGTATTTTCATTTTTAAAAATTTACTACTGGTACTTACATGCAAATGCATAAACTAATGAACATCTGAACCACTGTGTTTTAAGCCTATTACTACAAAATGAATATTCAGAATCAACACCATTACCACTGCTAAATCTCATATAACCAGACTGATTAACAAGAAATTTTACAATTGTTAAAACTGTAAGAGCATCTTGAATTTCCATTAGTTTACTTATTATATACTTCCAAAGAATCATCATAAAAGATACATACCATATTTATGAGCAAGTGTGGATGAAATTTAAAAATTGTACATTTAAGATTATAGTTTAAAGAACCACAACTATGTTCAAACGGTTCATCATGACAGGAAGAATACTATTAGCTATGTGGTCAATTCAGTTATCTTCTTTGGGCCTAAAGTTTGTCCAGTACAAATTAAATCACTGAACTTGGTAATTTCCCATTTGTTTTCTCCTTTTGCAATAAATTGCATTACAAAGGTGAAACTTGATCACTGTAAGCAAAAGGAAACTAATGTTCACCCATAAATAATTCTGATCTCTAAACATTTTGGCAAAAACCAGCTATATGTATAAATATAAAGATCTTTAATATATAATTAAGCATATTAAAACAGCTTTCAAAAGCTCTCGGTGGGAAAAGATTTTTTACATGCTTTAACTTTCTTCCACTTGATAAAATGAGAATATTTCAACTAGTATGTAGTGTTCTTTTAGACCAAAATATCATTTTTAATGGCTCCACAGTATTTCACTAAAGACACTTAACAAAATTAAATCTCTATTAATAAGTTGGTACCTATGAAATAGATAGCTCTGCAATACATATCCCTACAACTATACTTTTATAGACATTCATATTTCCTATTTTGTGGGGGATAGGGAACAGGTTCTTGCTCTCTTGACCAGGCTGGAGTGCAGTGGTGCCACCATAACTCACTGCAGCCTTGAACTCCCAGGCTCAAGCAATCCTTCTGCCCCAGCCTTCCATGTAGCTGGTACCACAGGCCAGCTAATTTTTAAAAATTTTTTTGCGAGACAAGGTCTCACTATATTGCCCAAGCTGGTCTTGAACTCCTAGCCTCCAGGGATCCTCCCACCTTAGCCTTCCAAAGCACTGGGATTACAGGTGCATCAGCCACTGAGCTGGACAATGATTATTTCTTTAGGACAAATTCCTAAGGGTATGCACAGTTCTAAGATATTTGTTATCGGATACAAAGTACCCTGAAATGTCTTATTATCAGTTTAGACCCATTAGCAAGGTACAAGTACCCACTCCCCACACAATTAGAGAAAACATAAATATTAGTGGAAGTACCAGTTAAAGCAATTCCTTCCCCTAACAAACAAATATATGCTTACCTTCATATTCAGCTTACTTAATACTTTTGCTCTGGAGAAAATTCCAAATGGAATTTTATTGATTCGATTGTGTTCCATGTTGAGGGAATAGATGGTAGAAAACTGAGATGGACCACCCACTGGATATAACTGGAAGCAATTCCTAGCTAAGGTCAAACTATTCAGTTTCACAAGACTTGATAAAAGACTCTGTAAAAAAATAATAAAATAAAATAAAAATAAACATAAGAATTAGAACTGTGATGAGACTCATTTTGTATAGAACAGCAGTCTCAACACAAATGCCTCAAAGGGCTTTGGGGGTGACAAATGACAAAGACTGGTTGGGGCAGTCTGTGACACCTCTTTACAGGGACAGTCACTACATAGCTCTAGCAGATTGGTGCCTTGCAGAAATGTGGAACCAATGTAGACGTCCAGATTTTATAGGAGGAAACAGAACATTTTTCCAATTTTTATTCTTTGGCTTCAATTTATTTAAAACACTGTATGGAATAAGGAAAACATGTCTGTGTGTGAGAGGCGCCTCATGGGTGACTAATTTGAAATTTCTACATTGCAGAAACTTTAGTGTCAGACAGTTCCAGGTCTGAGTCCTGCCTCTGCCACGGGCTGTACCACAAATCCTACCTAGTCTTAAGTTATATACCTATCTCTAAATTATTAAGATTAACATAATGATTCCTTTTAGGGAACATTAAATTCAGGAGATTATGCTTCCTGATACTGTATAATACACCGCTTTTCTATATGGTAAAATTTCTGAGGGCATATATGTACCCATTAAACAAGTATTTACTTAGCACATAACCCCATCTTCTCCTACTTTAGCCTCCCACCATTTAACCAAAGTACTGAATATTCAGGTATTACCAAAGAATCTCTGCAGTTAAGAAGATTAAGTTCTATTTATAGAAGTACATAGATAAGAAATTAGAAAATAATATATGACTGTATATAATCAATAATCAATTATATAGAATAGGCTCATGCTATTCAGTCTGGGCCAAGGAAAAGCAATATCAGCATCCCCTGGGAGCTTGTGAGAAATGCAGACACTTGGGCCCCACCCCCACTGAATCATAATATGCATTTTAACAAGATTCCCAGGTGATCTGCATGCTCATTAACATCTGAGAAATACTAGTACAGGCTATAAACTGTTTTGAAACTTGACTCTATCTTTAAATAGCTTGTGACTTTGGCAAGTTATTTTTCTGAACCTAGTGTATCATTATTTAAATAATGATATTTTATGGGTCATAGGGAAGACTAAAAGCGATAAAATACATAAATAACTTCACAATACCTAGCAGGGAGTAAGTGCTTAAATTTTAAATCCTTTCTCTATTTAAATTCAAAGCAAGGAATACTGGAATAACTGGAAAAATAGGATGAAAGTTGACAGCTACATCTTGAAGGATGAAAACATTTTAAAATACTCAGAGAAATAGAAGAAACACTCTAGATTCAAAGTAAAAGCACAAGCAGGGGAGAAGCAAGCACTGTGTGAGGTATGTATGTTTTTTAAATAATGTTCAAACTTCAGCTGTCCACCATCAGCAAATTGAAAACTTAGTACTTGAGGTGACAGTATAATTGCCAAAGCCATCTGAAGGAATGAAGTAACTATATAATTGAGGATATACCTATACAGAGAACTGAAACTTGTTTCTTTATACTATATCTTAAGAAGCTACCCTTAAAATCTGTGTATTGTTGTACACAAACAAAAGGAACAACAGAGGTAAAACTGTGGCAAGAAAACTGCGTGGCAGTCGATTCACGAAAAATCTCTACAGCTACTCAATTGAAAATAAAGGAGTTTTACTGAGCCTCATGGCAAAAAATGTGTTTCTTTTTATTCTTACAACTGACTTTATTGAACTGACTCATATGATAAAAAATGTTAATATTGAGTATATTTGAGAAGGGGCAACAAGAAGGCACCTCTTCGAGCTCTCATTTCTTAGTCACATTGTGAAACAGGGGTTGCTTTTTTTTTTTGGTTAGAATCACACACATCTAGGCTCCTATTTTATACCTTCTACTAAGTTTTGTCAACTTTGGTGAATTAATTAGATAATCAATATACCTCTTACCATACTTCCAGAAAAATATTTAAGGTAACAAATTTGGCCAAAAATATAACCTCTCTTAAGCCTTATTTTGCTGCTTGATGAGGATACTCCAATAACTAGTAGGTTTATGAGAAAGATTAAACGAGATAGTACATGTAGAGTACCTAGACTCATGCCTTGGGACTATGTGGTTCAAATTATTAAGTTCCTTTTACTTATATGTATACATCTACATTAAAATAAGTCCATTTTCAGTCAGTCTTCAAATGACAAAATAGTCATTTTAGCAGCTCTGATTTCAGCTATTTAATATGCCCTTATTGAAAACCACTTTCATAATTTCTTGCCTAACCCAGCTTGAGTATCTTATAAGTGCTGTCTAATGGATTTCACTGTTTTCCTTACTATAAATGCAGATAATTTCACATTTGCATTGAGACTATGCTGCTTCCAAAGCACACTGATTACTTTTAAATTAAGATTTCATACTTTCCCATATTCAGTGGGACTAGGAGTGGGGCCCAAGAGTCCACATTTCTAACAAGCTCCCAGGAAAATCCATATTTCCTAACAGGTACCCAGTAATTATTAGTTTCACTTCACTGACAATAAGACTGGATATGTATTAATTTAAATTTTTTCACTTATTTTTTTTTTTGAGACAAAGTCTCCCTCTGTTGCCCAGGCCGGAGTGCAGTGGCGTGACCTCAGCTCACTGCAATCTCTGCCTCCTGGGTTCAAGTCATTCTCCTACCTCAGCCTTCTGAGTAGTTGGGATTACAGGTGCCCGCCACCTCACCCAGTTAATTTTTTGTATTTTTAATGGAGATGGGGTTTTGCCAAGTTGGCCAGGCTGGTCTTGAGCTCCTAACCTCAAGTGATCCACCTGCCTCGGCCTCCCAAAGTGCTGGGATTACAAGTATTAGCTACAGCGCCTGGCCTTAAAGAATCTTTGTTCTTAATTCGATCACACACACACATACTCAGAAAAACTACCAAGCCAAAACATAGGAGCAGCACTTACGTAAGACATTTTTTGTTAAAAAAAAAAAAAGACTTTGCAAAGCTCAATCAATCAGTAAGTCCACAATTCTTTTGTTACATTACTACAGTAAGATATGCTTGAACAACTATAAGCAAACATGCATTGTTGACATGCTAAAATAGGTAGGAAAATAAGGAAAGTCAATAGTAAAAGACTAATAATAATATTGATAAAGACAACTTTAAAAGAAGAGTATTATATTGGCTGGCCGCGGTGGCTTACGCCTGTAATCTCAGCACTTTGGGAGGCCGAGGCAGGTAGACCACTTGAGGTCAAGAGCTCAAGATCAGCCTGGCCAACACAGTGAAACCCCCATCTCTACTAAAAATACAAAATTAGCCTGGTGTGGTAGTGCCTTTTATCCCAATTACTTGGGAGGCTGAGGCAGGAAAATCACTTGAACCTGGAAGGCAGAGGTTGCAGCTGAGCTGAGATCGTGCCATTGCACTCCAGCCTGGGCAACGGAAGCTAAACTCCGCCTCAAAAAAAAAAAAAGTATTATATCTTACCCAATTAATCCTTAAGCAAAATAAGTGAAAATACTTTTCTAATAGAATCAACAAAACCTAAAAATGTGTTTTAAAAAAAGATTCTGGCGATTGTTTTATACTAAATAGGCCTTAATATTATTGCACAAACAAGGTAATAATTTGAGTCACAGGAGAATTGTTGCTAATATTAATTTTGATGATAGATAGTGCATTCTGTGTCACTTATCATCTTTCTTTTTATAACTGAACTGGATAGGGTAGATGAATTTTAAAACCAGCCATATAGCTTTTCCTTAATACCTTTACTGTCAGTTCCCAAAATGAAATGAGATTTACATGGTGCTAAAGTAGAATACAGCACACTTACTTTTCTCCTAGTTTTCCCTTTTCTTTGCATTAAGAAAATAAAATAGGTTCATATACCCATTCTTTCTTGTTTGGAGTTACTTTAGCAGTGGTGGTACATCCACAGCATACTCATTATTTAAACAATCTCAATCACCAAATTATTTACCCTGCTATAAAGATTTACTAGCTTTCCTTGAATTATCTTGCAGACTCACTTCAAATCTTGTTTTCTCTAATCCACTTCTTACCTCTGGTAAAGTAGAAATGTTATTGTTCTCTAAATTTAATTCTTCAAGTGCACTGCATTTTGATAATGATCTGGGTATTGCTGACAGTCTGTTATATCTCAGACCAAGACGACTTAAACTGGACAGGTTTCCTGTAAACACACACAATAAAAGAAATTTATTTTTTACAAAATCTGATGAGCCTCTCACTGTCACAGGCTATCTACTAACTATTTAAAAATTAAAGTACTGTTTCAGCAAGATCCTTAACTTCTAGCACAAGGAACCCACACTACACTATCGATTAGGATGAAACTGAAATCACTTTTATGCTCACTTGTCTCAGAGAAATAAGGAAATATACAGCTATAAGTTAGTTTTTAAATGAACAAAGTATTCGCATACTTTAACAAGTTAACCTTTAGATAAGACCTAATTTAACTGCATCAAAGCTGTGTATATTTTAAACTTACAATAATTATTCCATTTGTTCTATGTTATGATGATCCAATTTAGAACAAGTGGTTATATATAAGTATGTACACGTAATTTTGGAGAAGAAATTTCCAAATATCTAAAATAGTATTGTTTAAAACATAAATTATTTACTGAGATCAGAAAGGTTCAATACTGAAAAGTTGGCCTGATGGTAAAAAATTTCTCAACCCCCTCCCCAAAACTTACAAACTGAAGTAAAAGTTAGAGTCTCTTTTATCTAAGCATATCCAGCTTGAGCACAAAATAGCCATTATTGAATTTTAAAAAAGCAGAACATTTTCTTTTCTTTTCTTTTTTGAGACTGAGTCTCACTCTATCGCCCAGGCTAGAGTACAGTGGTGTAATCTCAGCTCACTGCAACCTCCACCACTCGGGTTCAAGCGATTCTCCTGCCTCAGCCTCGCAAGTAGCTGGGATTACAGGCGCCCACCACCACACCCAGCTAATTTTTGTATTTTTAGTATAGACGGGGTTTCACCATGTTGGCCAGGCTGGTCTTCAACTCCTGACCTTAAGTGATCTGCTGCCTAGGACTCCCAAAGTGCTGGGATTACAGGCGTGAGCCACTGCGCCCAGCCGAGCATTTTATTTTCTAGGTATTTTCTACTTTTCTTGCCAAGACTACATGGCCAGCTATATATAATGAATGTATAATAACTTCTGCCATCATAAATGGTTCAACTCAAATTCAATTCTGCAAACAATATACATTAAAAATAAGTTAATTTTGATACAAAAAAAGCTAACAAGACAAGAATTTAGTCCAACATACTATCTTGCTGTGGCTGATTAATTTCTTTTTTCACTTCAAATCACAACTGTTGCTATGAGATACTTGGATGGGCCAGGTTAAAATGCCAAATGTAGCCTTTACTTTTAAATTAAACAGTTATTTCCAGTGTTAGAAATTACAGAAGTGGATGCCTGTGTCAACACTTAACTTTTTGGAGATAGTATTTTGAGGCCTTTCAGCCTTCGCAACCTCTTGATATCCATTTCTTTCCTTTTGCTTTAATCACTGTTCAAAAAGCTGTCGTATGATCAACTTACTTCCTTAGATGCAATATTACAACAATACTTACAGAAAACATACATTAGTCTATAGCATAAGTTAAGCCTTGACACCTTAAGAGGGCACTCATTATGCCTCATGATCCTTATCTGGTCATCAATCATCTGCATCTTTCCTTCTTGTGGAAAGTATCAAGTGAGTGAAGTTACACATAATGAATAATTGGAGCTAATTTTTAGCCTTTACATTTTCAAGATAAGAATCAGTCACTGATAATAAAAAAATACTCCTAATTCTATGCCATAAGTTGTCAACTATAATGCAGAAAAATGTAACAACCACTTCAATTCTTCCAAATAGAACTATTCCACAGGTATGCTATGTTCATTTATTAATGCATCACTTTTGTACAATAGTGTTTGGAAACTGGGCCAAGAGTTTACTGGGTCTATCTAATTAAGTGAGATTCCAACCGGCATAAAGTTGAATACAAAAGCAACAATAAAAAACCACCACTTAGCAAAGACAAGTTAATTTAGTCTTTAAAATGCTTTGTAAATTAACTAAGGATGCTTCACTTAGTGACTTCATCAGAAGTGTCTTTCTGATGACACTCTGGTGAGACGTGTCAATTCTGCAGGAGAAAACAAAATTGACTTTCCAAAGCCTCAGAAAATTCAGTGGTTAGAAATATGAACGAAAATATTCACTAATGCTATCACTGCGTTAGGCCAGGCAGGCATGGCGGCTCACACCTGTAATCCCAGCACTTTCGGAGGTCGAGGCAAGCGGATCACTTGAGGTCAGGAGTTCAAGACCAGCCTGGTCAACACGGTGAAACCCAGTCTCTACTAAAAATACAAAATTATCCAGGCATGGTGGTGCACACCTGTAGTCCCAGCTACTTGGGAGGCTCAGGGAGGAGAAGAGCTTGAACCCGGGAGGAGGAGGTTGCCATTAGCTGAGATTGCATCATTGCACTCCAGCCTGGGCGACACAGCAAGACTCCATCTCATTTACAAAAAAAAAAAAAGACAATAAAAATGTTACTTAAAAGCTGGGTTGGCAGAAAATAATTTGCTTTATGATAAAATATGTTAATTAAGTCATATATAATGGCAAAAATAGGGACAATCTAAATATTCAACAATAGAAGAATAATTATTTAAATTGGAAGCATCACAATGTAATAGAAAAACCGAAGTATTTTATATTATTTATATGTCCATGGGCAAGTTATTTAACCTGTGTCAGTTCCTTATCCATAAAGTGGAAATAATGCCACACACCTAACAGGGTGGCTCTAGGGGTCAGATATAACACGCATAAGATACTTAGCACCATTACTAACAGATACATAATAGATGTTCAATATATAATTTTCATTCTGTAGTATGTCTATATTCTGCAATATTTTGTACATATTAAAGTTGTTATAAAAAGTTTTAAGATGTGAAAGACTTTAGGTATGATGTTAAGTTGGGGGGAAAAAGCATGATAAAATTGTGTATTTTGTATGATTTCAACAACGTAAGAAACAGGCATGCAAAAAAAGGGAAAGAAAATGTATCAAAACTAACTGTTATCTCTGCATGGCAGAATTATGGAAGAACAATTAAAAATCTGTTTCATTTTGTCTGCATTTTTCCTAATTTTCTATATTTTAAATTTTAAAACATTTTGATAAGAATAGATCTATAATTCTAAAGTCATCCTAATTTTAAAAAAATTGTGACATCCTTCCACCATCCTTTTCTTTTGGATGAATATTTTACATTACAGAGATATTTTATATAATGTGACCAATTTGCATTATATGCCTGTACATGTTTTTAATAGTATATTAGACAATATATTGCAAGTTATTTCACTTAATTCTGGTTTCTAAGTCAATTTGTTTTAAAGTTCAAAATGTGCTATCTTAACAATGCAAAGACCAAGGGGGAAAATGCCAATAAACAGTATACATCATTTGCCAAATAAAGAACAAAATAAAAATGCCCAAAATTCATTTTAGAATTCCTAGTTTCCTGATATTTAACTCACTTAACTCTATGCTCTGTGATAAAGCTCTACCCACCTCTTGACAAGTGCACAGGCGCACCCACAGCACTGTGCCAATACCTCTATCGTCATGATTACACCATATTATAAATGTTTATTTCATGTCTGTGTCCATTTTTAGACTTAATGAGCTATCCACTGTCAGAACCCTAGTGCAGAGCCAGACACTGGTAATAAGTATTTGCTGTTTACTGAGAGTTTATTATAATAAAGCAAAAATTGAGAAACATTAAAAGGGTAGGTTGTATTCTATAAAACTGTGTTTATAGAAAGGGAATAAGTATATATTTATCTAGTTAAAAATGTTTTCTAATATCAGTTTTATCCCTTCTAAGTCAGTCACAAAATTCTATTTGTATTCTCAAAATGTATTTCTCATGTTTGTCCCTTCTCCAATCCCACCCTCATCAATTTTTTTTTTTTTAAGAGACAGAGTCTGACTCTATCGACCACAGTGGAGTGCAGTGGCACAATCATGGCTAGCTGCAGCCTCAAACTCCCCGGCCTAAGGTGATCCTCCTACCTTAGCCTCTGGAGCAGCAGGGACTACAGGCATATGCCACCACACCCAGCTAATTTTTGTATATTTGTAGAGATAGAGTTTCGCCATGTTGCCCAGGCTGGTCTCAATCTCTGTGCTAAAGTGATCCACTCACCTCAGTCTCCCAAAATGCTGGGATTACAGGCGTGAGCCACTGCACCTGGCCAAAAACATTTATACTAAAAACAACCTATTTCCTATTGTATCAAATGTAAACACTCTTTGCTAGCTTCTAGGGGTCCTCATGATATACCTCCACCCATCAATCAAGCTACTTATTTAACTGCTGTAAAATTGCACAGTGCCACACAAGACATAGTCTCTTCTCTCAAGAGGCTTACAGTACAGTGGTTTATTTTCACAAATAACTATAATACTTAGTAGATTACGATAATACCCTAAAAGAAGTATGAACAAAATCTTTGAATGTTCACAGATGGGGGAGACAATTTCCAACATAAAGGATCAAAGCTGGCTTTATAAAGAAAGTGAAAAAGTTAATCTTAGAAAGAAGGAACATCTCTGTCTCTAGGAACAGGAGAGAATGAACAAAAGATGAGCAAACAGGAAAAATAAATGTAGAAGAAAGAAGTTTGGGCACTTTACATGGTAAGGGTCATCTTCTCCATAAAGTGAACACATAAGCTAAATTGTGAAAAAAAAAAGAGTATAGTGGTTTTAAGTTTTAGATAGCCATCCTGTGACATTTGATAAAAATAAATGAAAAAGATACCTAGGAAGCAGCAGTAAGAGCCATCTGAGGGTAATCAGCAGGGACTTTACCATAACATTTGTGAAATAACTTGTCACAGTCACCAGCTAGTTGGTGAATCCAACTTGGCTCCCTATCAACAAATCTTCCTTCAAGATCTTCACTGACTTTGCTCCACTTAGTTTGTTTCCTTGACACAGAACCATGCTGTGCTCATTCTCACCTCCATGCTGTTTGACTGTCCTCACTTGTGTTCACGGACTGCATTTTTCTTCCATACTGATTCCAACGCATTTGTTCATTAAGTCATTCTTAGCCATTTTTATCAAGATCTTACTGACCTCCTTGTAAAATGAATACACCAGCATACTGCTTTCACCGTAAGTTGGCAATTAATTATATTTGGTCTTATGTTAACTGTTTCATGGATCAGTTATCTCCCTCACCAGACTGAAAACCCAGTAAGTGAGGAGCTTTGCAATATTTCTCTCCACAGAATTTGTTTCAGTGCTAAGCATACAATAGGCATTAATTCATACTTTCTTGATAATTACAAAAACTAAAACATTTCATTATTTGTCCTCCTTTCCATTAGGAACAAGACACAAAAAATTATATGAAAGGCCCATAAAAATCTATTTTCTTCAACTCATTCTTATTTTATAAAATAGCATGTCTATGCAATAGAGACTTTATTGGACATAACTGAAAAACATATATGCTCATCTGGTCTATCTGAATATAAATTAATTATTCTACAAATATCTGCAGGAATTTTTCTGAGATATCCAACATCTGAGCAGTCCATACTTAGATATCAGCCGGGAAGGAACTACTAACAATTCCAACTTTCTGCATTCCTCCCACCCCACCACATCACTTTTAGTTATAAAATATGTAAATGTATCTTCCTATTTTCCTTAGATAACCATGGTTTATGGTCTGTTACATACCTATTGAGACCTGTCTCTAAGCACTTATTTATACATATAATACAGGGATTTCTTATGTTTATATGTTTGCTTTCATATAAATGAGATCATTCTATTTGCTTCTCCCCTCCCCCATATAACAGGTGATAGAAATATTTTCATGCTGAGTAAACACAGATATACCTCATTCTATTTAACCATTGTAAAGTGTTTCATGGTATGTGTGCCATTATCTCTCCAATCATTGCTCAACTGATGGCATTTGTTTAATTTTTTAAAAAAGAATTATGTAATAAATACCCTTAGACATATATCTCTGTGTATATGTGAAAATATTTCTTATGTGTCAGACGATATAGATATTTAAAATTTTAATAAATAACAAAAGGCTACATCATTTTTATTTCCACCAAGAGTGAAGAATAGCCCCATTTACTCATATCCTTGTAAAATGGGGAGGGATGGTATCAACATTTTATCCCTTGCCTATTCCATTCCTATGGCCACCACTATAGCAAGGTCAGCAGAAGTGAAAATTTTCCTGCGAGTAGTGATCATGTTTGATTATAAAGAACTTCAAAATCTTCTGATAAAATTTTAATTTCCTGTATGCAGCTGCAGATAAAAGAGGCAGCTAACCTTTAAAATAAAATGGAAGTAAATAAGACCATCCCTTTTTCTCCTTTACATCACCGCTTTCCCTATGGAAGACAGTTGTTTCATTGTAACAAAATGGCTGACTCGTTCACCAAGGGGTCTTTGAAGTCTGCCATAAGAGGGGAGAATTTATTAACAGAGGAAAGTCTCCATGATCTTACTCCATCAACTGACATGCCTCATTCAATAACCCTTTACAGTATCACAGGAGATGAATACAATAAACATGTTTTTTATTCTCACTGAAAACTAAAAAACTTTCTCTGGTAACAATGATTAGTAGGGGAACCAAATTCTAAATGTTTATCAACTCAAATCCTAGTAAATAGAACCAGATTCTTGAAACTTCTCATCCAAAACCAAATAACTCTTAAGTTTCTCACTTTTAAAACCAGAGTAGGTTCCTAGAATTTAAAATTACAAAATAAAATAATGTAGCTAAATTGCTACATGACATTATCTAGTACCAAAACCAGCGGTAATTTAAATTAAGAGCTACCTCCACCTTTGTTGGATCTAAATTTTTTGCTTTTTGGTGAGGCAGAAGGGGTTGAATTTCTAACACTGTAATCCATGAGAATAGGCTATTCTGATGAAGAAATTTCACATTTGCAAAGGCCTTATCACTTGAGACTGCTGGCAAATTCAAAGAGTCATCCACATTTTGCCAGAGTCCATTACTCTCAGCTAAATAAAAGAGGTTAAGAAAATTAAGGATGAAATATCAAAACTCTTTTATGCCAGAAGAAAACATCAGAAGTCTAGCTTTTATTGTGATTCACCCTCTGCAGTGGTTTCAACTCTAACCTCTCTCAATGAGTGGTTTTAACCACAAACTAAACTGCAACCTAGAAATCAACACATGCTTGCTGTAATGTTGAGCCATCTTGACTAAGAAATAAAATCATTGCTGTTGAGCTTCTGTATATAAACGTAGGCTGATCAGTGCCAATCACTGGCATTTAGCTTTCAAGTGCTTAACTTTGTCTATAAATTGTTCTGTGCTCCACTTTGACAGCTTGCTTTCTCTTATGCTGTCAGATTTTAAAAATATGGTGAAATCAAATGGCTATGAATTAAAATTAGATTCTTTCAATTTCAGCAAATATAACCAGCAGCTTTAGGTTAATTTAGTATAACTTTTGAGTAAGACTAATTTAAATGATCATAATCTTATTTTAACAAAGTGGCAAAAAAGTAGTAGGAAAGACTCAGGGTTCGAAGGATGAAATGTCAAAGGTACAATTATTTTTTTAGAAACATTAAACTAAAAGCAAACTGAAAAGTAAGCAACACAGAAATTCCTGAATGTTAAAAACCCAAAGAACACCACCATTAAAAAGAAAACTAGTAAAGTTGTTATACATACGCTGCACTGTAATTACCTAAAACCCAATTACTAAAATGACTAAAATGCTACTTGTTGGTATAACCATAATTGCTGTAACATTTCTTCAGAGCCCAGTGCAACAAAAAGGCCTCTGTGAATTGTTCTGTGCTCCAGCCTTGAAGGCAAGGTTTTGTGGCATAGTTCTCTCCTAATATCATTTTGAGAAGAAATAGAAAGTAAAATATTTTTTCCTACTTCAGACCGTTTCTTCCCTGGATTACATAAAACTACCAGAGGTACCAGAAGGCTTTAAAAAACATCAGGTTCATACTTTAAAACAAAGTAATTGTTGGTTTGAAGCTTAATGTTTTCTTCTGTTCATAGCTAATTTCTGAATGAGAAAATATTCATATAAAATAATACATTTTTTAATTCAAGAAGGCAGACTAACAATTAAATCAGAGAAACTATAAATATGTATTTAAGCACTCTCTTACTTAACTGCAACTTGGTAAACCCCAACCCATTTCCTTCTGTCTCTTCCTCACATCCTATGAGCTGCCAGCAATACTAACTGCTCAGCCTGGAAGTAAATGGCAGCAATTATCACAGGGGAGTGACAGTTACTCCAGGAATGTTCATGTTAAATAAAGAAAAAAGTAAAAACATTCTGGTCTACTTATAAGAAAAAAGAAAAGAAGGAAAAGGCAAGTAAATACAGTGATTTCTGGAAAGTAACTGTAAGATGATACAAGATTTTATTTTCAGTTATGAATTTAGGGCAAGATTCTTTAGTCCAGGGAAAAGAGAGTGGGCAGCTGCTTCCAGACTAGCATCAACTCTGCAGAATAGGTGTTGGCCTTTCTGTTTTTAAGTTATACTTTCCCAGAACTAGAGTAGGATTTAAAAAAGGAAAAGTATCAGGAGAACCATAATTCACTTAAGTTTCCACTATTTAGGGTAAATTGTTCTTCCTCAATAAATGAGAGTAAAAATCTCAAAGGTCAATTAAAACTGTTGAAATTTGTAAGAGACCAAGACCCAAAGGTCAAAGTTGCCCACCAAACCTCAATCTTCTGCTACATAATCAAAATACTAGCACTGGAAAGGATGGAGAAAGACAGAATAATTATTTTAATAAACATGGTAATTGATAAATGACTACAATGTCATAAAAAGTTTCAATAAATATTACCAATTTACTTTGCCATTTACTCAGAGTAACAGCTGTACTATACTTGGCGACAACTATCAAAGCTATATAAAAGTAAATGCAATGTTATTTAAAATTTTCTTGTTGTTCATGTTTTAGTTCTCATTGATTTCCAATTT
Organism: Rhinopithecus bieti; assembly: GCF_001698545.2. Lineage (NCBI taxonomy): Eukaryota > Metazoa > Chordata > Mammalia > Primates > Cercopithecidae > Rhinopithecus > Rhinopithecus bieti. The sequence continues at coordinate 1,584,606 of NW_016808764.1, forward strand.
GTAATACTGTAATCTGACCCTACAGAATAAGCTAGAGGTGAGGCATATGTGTTATTCTGAGATAACATCTAAACTACAAGAGATTAATACTAAAATCAAATGTTTTCATATTAGTAAACACACTTAAAACACAGAAGAATCACCTCTAATAGGACACTAATCCTACTTACTAGAAGACTGTATTATATATCACCACCTATGCTTTCTCTGTTTGCCAGGATTATTCATTTCAGTACTTTAATCGCATGCACCTTTGACTATTATTTAACAAGACTGAGATACAGACACATATAAAAATATTAAATAATAAAATATTGTTAGACTATTTGAGACAGAGAAGGTTGAATGAAAATCATGCTTTATATATCTATCTGATCAGTTGAAGGAGTAGGCAAAATTATACAGATATTTAGGAGAAAAGAGTTCTAAACAGAGAGATGGGAAGTACAAATATCTCAAGGCTAGAATTTACCTGATATGTTCAAGAAACAATAAAATGTCTAGCATGTGTAATATCCAAAGATATACACAGTGACTAAACATCAATGAGAAGGATAAGAACATCACTTTATAACATTTCAAGTATCCTAAATTTTAGTTCTCCTGTCTGATTTGCAGTAGAGTAAAGCAACATTTTGTTTTTCTAAGACTAAGAATTTGGATTTTATAAAAAGTCATTTTTTGAAAGTGCTTTTAGGTGACGTTTCACTTAAAGTGATTATGATGAGATTATGCATTATTCTTTCTTTTCTTCTTTACCATTCCAATTAGTTGGTTGTTCATACTAACCAAACTTACAGATACATATTTCAATGTAAAAACATACAACACAAACTAAATATGTCACTGTGTGACATATTTACTATACTGAACACTATACTGAATATATGCTGAATATATATGGCCAACAGAGAAAGCATATATACACTGAATATATACTGAATATACTGAAGAACACTGTACTGAAATAAAATGTAAACCTATATGTTGAATTGGCCCAGAGTATACTAGGAAAATGTGATCCTGAAAAATAAACAGTGAGAAATAAAATATAGTTCTTAAATTTCAGAAATCTAGAAATAATACTTTGGCTGGCCAAGCAAAATGACTAAGTCACTTATCACGGGGGAGAAAAAAAAAATGGACTGGCCTCATCTTTGTACATTCAATTCCAGAAGAAGGTAGAACTATCTGTTAGTTCTACTGAGATCCTCAAGGAAAGGAAGTTTGACCCAATTATTTATATCCATCTAAACTGTTTCTGAATTATATGAATTATAAAAGCTATACACATACAAGAACTATAGGAGAATACTGTTCCCATGAACCATTTTTGAGAAAATGACTACCAACCAGACTGACTTCAGCCAACCAAGAAATGACTGAGGCAACTATGGCAACAGGACATGAACATTAAGACTAAAAACAAAAATGGGAATTAGTATAACAAGGTATGTGTTACCTATGCTGACAATGCAATTAACAAAAATAAGAAGAAAAGAGACTCCTCCAGAAAGGGCAGAAAGTAGAATAAACTCACTGATTGCCTCTTCTGTAACATAATTGATATTTATGGATCACTCTACCCAACAAAAGTAGAATACATATTAAACTGCACATGGAATACTTTTACTATGATGAAAGAATTCAAGTCCTATCAAGAATGTTTTTGGCCACAATGGAGGTAAACTAGAAGTCAAAGTCTAAGGTTTTGCCTTTAAAAGTAATAGCAAAACCGCAATTACTTTTTTACCAACCTAATAAACAAGCCATAGATCACAGAAGAAACAAAAAGGTAAATTAGAAAATACTTTTAAAAGGAAAATACAATATATCAGAATTTGTGGGAAGCTGCTGAAGCAGTACTGAAGGGGAAATTTATAGTGCTAACTGTCTTTATGAGAATAATAGAAAGGTCTCAAATTAATGACCTCAAGCTGCCACCATAAGAAACTAGAAAAAGAACAAATAAAACTCAAAGTAAGCTGGTGAAAAGAAATAATAAAGTTCAAAATGGAAATCAATGAAATAAAAACCAGAGAAACAATAGGGAAAATCAATAAAACTAAGAGAGGATCAATAACATTGATATACTTCTAGCCAGAATGATTAAGAAAAAGAGAGAACATACAAGTTCCTGATATCAGGAATTAGAGAGGTGGCATTACTACAGATTCTACAGATATTAAAATAACATTAAGAATGTTATGAACAACTTAAAGCTTTAAAATATGATAAATGAAATAAAATAAATATATTCCTCGAAAGACCCATATGACCAAGTTTGCTGAAGAAGAAAGTAATAACCTGAATAGCCCTATACCTATTAAAGTAATTGAAACTGCTTTAAAAAAAATTCCTATAAAGAAAAGTCCTGTCCTGGATGGCTTCACTGGTGAATTTTATCAAATATTAAAGGAAGAAATAATGCAATTTCATACCAACTATTCCAAAAATTGAACATATGTAGCCAGCATTACCCTGAAACCAAAAACTAGATAAAGATAGGTTGTATAATATTACATGTGAATTTATTGTTTATTCAAAACAAATACATCTAATATTTAGAACTTCTACCAGAATGTAACTTTTTAATTTATTTCTTCTTGGTAAGCAATTTTGGTCTTATTATCTGGTTTTTATCAAGTTCAGGGAAACATTATAAAATTAGATTTTATAACTGTATCACCACTATTTGGCCTTCTGGAACATCTAGTCCTATCTGCCATGACTTTGTAATTTTTTCACTTCTTTTCTACACATTTCTTTTTGATCTAGATTCTAGGGGACTTTTAGTTTATCCTAGAGACTGGTTTCTGGCTGTGTTCATCTGGTTATATGGAATTTTCCATTAAATTTGATCTGGCAAACATATCTCTAAGAGTTATATTTTATTCTTTGTTTCCTTTTTGTATCAGCCTGATCATATTTTAAACACGCAGTTTAAATATCCTTTCTATGTTCTTTTTCTCCTAGGATCACTTCTCCTTGTTCATCTTGGCCATTTCAATAGATTTTAAAGAGAAAAAAAAGCATGAAATAATTGTGCTTGGTCCTTATCATCTTGAACCAGAAATCTGATTCTCTTATTTATACAGGACATTCAGTAGAATATTAATTTTGGATATTAATAGAATAATTCAGTATGTGTTGCAGACAATCTTGCCTTTCAGAGGGACATCTAAACCATAAACCGGTTAACTAGAATATGTAATCTCTTTCCACTACAAACAGTAATATGATAGTGTCATGGGCCAAAAATCAGGGAAACATAGATTCTAATGGCTACTTATTACATCCATGTTTCAGCTTGCTTTTCTGTAAATAATTGTCCTGTATAACCTAAGACAGTCTACGCAACTCTGCTAAGAAATTCCCTAAAACTGCTTTGTTTTAAGTAATGGTAGGTAATTCAAATAAATGCTCCCAATAAAAAAATAAATAAATAAAAACATCTTCCAAAACCAAAATCAGAGAGTTAACATAATAACTAAGCACCAGACCAGAAACAAGCTGGGAACCCAGACACAAGCAAAACAATGGAGATAATTCCGTCTTAAGAGCACATCCCTAACTGGAAGACGCAGCTAAAAAGCTAAGCCATTTTTTCAGCAAGAGTCAAAATCTAGGGTCTGCCAAGGGTGAGGACTCTAGTCATCAACCTCACCTGGGACCCTCTAGAGCTGCACCCTACCAGTAAGGGTGAACTGGAAATAAAACAGCCATCCAGTTAGCCTGCAGAAAACCTTTTAATCACTTGGGGGACCAAAAAAATCTCAAGCCTTGAACACAAATGGATTAAAGTGATCCCCTCTCTACTAGGTACCCAACAGAGGCAGACAAAAACTCTTCTGGAGAAAGATAACATCATCACAGGCCTCAAATTATTTAGTAATCATGCCTCTGAAATACTCATGACTGGACCAAGCGTGGTGGCTAAGGCCTGTAATCCCAGCACTTTGGGAGGCAGAAGTGGGCAGATCACCTGAGGTCAGGAATTCAACACCAGCCTGGCCAACATAGTGAAATCTCATCTCAATTAAAAATAGAAAAAAATTAGCCAGGCGTGGTGGTGGGCGCCTATGGTCCCAGCTACTCAGGAGGCTGAGGCAGGAGAATCGCTTAAACCCAGGAGGCGGAGGCTGCAGTGAGCCAAGATCGCACCACTGCACTCCAGCCTGAGCAGCAGAGTGAAACTTGTCTCAAAAAAAAAAAAAGAAAAAAGTAAAATACTATTCATGACTGAAATTATGTAAATTAAGTAGAGATGTAATTTTTCTAAGTAAACATTATAGTATCCTTATACCACATTAATAACTAAAAGGCATCAGAATTTTAAAATTCCCTTTACTGGTATAAATTTATGCACAATCGGAAAAAATAAACAAGACTACATAAACACAGAACATATCACAGCTCAATTCAATTTTTTTGCAATTTGGCTAAGTCTCTAAAACATATTTTGAACTTCAAGTCATCTCCTCGCTTATCCCCTTAGTATTACAGATAAACAAACTTTAAAGTATACTGGCCGTGTTTAAAAAACTAAACAACAATGGTTTTATTTTTCAGTATGGAATACTTTAGCAAAGAAAGGACCACACCCAGTATAATAGCATGCAACTCAGAAATAAGCAGAAATAGAAAAAGCCACCCATTTTGCAATTTAAACTATGACAGAATATATACACATGTAACTCAACATTCTCTCTCTTTTATAATCCCATTGGGCTCATTTCCTAAAACCTATTTTCTTTGTCAAGAAAAGGAAATGAAAAGTTATTTTAAAATATTATCTTAAAAGTTTTACAACTTTGGTAATTGTGAATTTTAATCCTGAATTTTCATTACCAAATGGACCAAAAATAGTCCTGTTAATATCCAGTTAGCTATTAACAGCTATCAATATCTTCTTTCTCCTCTCATACCTATAGTATCTGGGAGATCTAGCAGTTCATTGTGCTGCAAGTCAAGGTTGGTTATCTGTGTACAGTTTCCAATCTCCTTTGGAAGGTGTTCAAGTTGATTGTGAGCTACATCCAGCGTAATGAGGTTACATAATTCACCTGTAAATTGACCAACATAAAAATTCAATAAGCATTAAAGAACACACTAGATAATACTTGTAAGCAAGAAAATAAATCTTATAATTTCTGAAAACTGGAAACAAAACCGTATTAGATAGGCAACTTTTATTTTAAAATTTTAAATCATTTAGTGAACACACTTGCATTGCAAGAAAATGAAAATTTCTTTTTTCTGTATCACAATTGCATTTTCTTTCTCAAAAACTAAGTCAACCACAAATCTGAAACCATTACTTCAAGATGACATCTGATAAAATCTCGTTTGTGAATGATTACTTTTCCAACCTCTTTAAGTAACCGATTCAGTCACAAATGTTTACATATATTCCCAAATTTGAAGTACTGATTTTGTTAACCAAATTCAGCATAAATAATATCAGATACACCTTGAGTTCAGTTTGAGGGTCATAATCTATCTCAAGATATGGAAATAAATGGAAATGGAAAAGTAATTTTAAAATATTATCTTAAAAGTTTTACAACTTTGATAATTGTGAATTTTAATCTTGAATTTTCATTACCAAAATGGATCAAGATAGTCTTCTTAATATCCAGTTAGCTACTAATAGCTATCAGTATCTTCTTTCTCCTCTCACACCTATAGTATCTAGGAGGTCTAGCAGTTCACTATGTTGCCAAACAAAGTTGGTTATCTGTGTACTGTTTCCAATCTCCCTTGGAAGGTGTTCAAGTTGATTGTGAACTACATCCAGCTTTCAAATATGAAATCTCATATATGCTTTTGAATATGCATGTGTTCTGATGTTATATAAATGCATAAATTGACATTTATAAATAAAAATTGCTTCTCAATTTACTAGGACTCTAAAAGGACAGAAAATAAGGTATATTTCTCCCTTTCCATTCTGGTTGAAAGGTCTGTACTGGCAATTTAAATTACCTGTAGTGTTACTGAGTTTTAAAACCTTTTCATTTTATTGGTCTTGTCAAGGCTTTTCTATTATTATTTTTTAAGGCAGAGGTTGGAGATACAGAAAAGTACAAACTATAGAACTCTGAAGAATGGGTGTGTAACACATTTTTAAGCCACATATAATAAACACAGGCAACAAAAGAAAAATCGATCTTAGATTTTATCAAAATTAAAAATTTTAGTGCATCAGAGGATACTATGAAGAGTGAAAAGGCAACCTATACAGTGGGAGAAAATATATGCAAATCACATATCTCATAATGGATTGATATCTAGAATATATAAAGAACTACAATAAAACAAGACCACCACAAAAAACCTCAAAGAAGCCGATTTTAAAAAGGGCAATGGACTTCAATAGATATTTCTCTAACGATATACAAGTCGGCAATAAACACATGAAAAGATGCTCAACATCAGTAATCACTAGGGAAATGCAAATCACGAGATACCACTTCATACCCATTGGGATGGCTATTATCAAAAAATAGAAAATAACAAGTACTAGTAAGGATGTGGAGAAACTGGAACCTTTGTGCACTGCTGTTGGGAAATGGTACAGTTGCTGTGAAAAACCGCACAGTGGTTCTTCAAAAAATTAAACATAAAATTACCATACAAGTCAGCAATTCAACTTCAAGGTATACATCCAAAAGAACTGAAAACAAGGACACAAACACATATTTGTACACCAATGGTCATAGCAGCATTATTCACAACAGTCAAAATGTGGAAACAACCCAACTATCTATTAACGAATGAATAACCAAAATGTGGTATGTATATATAAAGGAGTACTATACAGACTTGAATACATTTCTGATAGGTGCTAAACATGGATAAACCTGGAAAACATTATATACCACGTGAAATAAGCCACACACAAAAGAACAATTTTATGAGCACTCTTATATGAGGTACATGGAATAGTCAAATTCACAGAGACAGAAAGCAGAACGGTGGTTAGTAGGTGCTGAGGAGAGAGGGGAATGAGGACTTATTGTTCAACAGGTACAGAGTTTCAGTCTCAGACGATGAAAATGTTCTGGAGATGAATAATGGTAATCGTTGCACGGCAATGTCAATGTGCTTAATGCCACTGAACTCTACAAGTAAAAATGGCTAAAATGATACATTACACGTTATGCATATTTTATAATAAAAAAACGTATGGGACATAGCTAAGCCAGTGCTAAGAGGGAAGTTTATAGCACTAAATTTTTACATTACAAAAGAGGTAGGATCTCAAATCAGCAATCTAAGTCCATCTCAAGAAAAGAGAAAAAGGTAAAAATAAGTCCAAGCAAGCAAAAGGAAGGTAATAAAATGAGTATAAATCAATAAAATGAAAACCAGGAAGAAAGAGAATAGTTAATGTAAATATAAGATGGTTTTTTGGGGGAAAAAATCAATGTTTATAGCCCTCTGCCATGATTTACAAAGATAAAAAAGGGAGAAGATACATATTTCAAATATTAGCAATAAAAAAAGAAATACAGATCCTACGGTGTTTAAAAAGATAAAACGGACATACTACAAAAATCTTTGTAATTATAAATCATAAATTCAAAACTTAGAAGATATAACCTAATTATTCCAAAGCCACAAACTACCAAAACTCAATCAATATGAAACAGAAAGCCTGAATAGTACTATAACCATTAAATAAGTATTTGTAACTAAAAGTTTTCAAAAAAGAAATTCTAGGCCCAGATGGCTTCACTGCAGACTTTTACCAAATTATGCAATGTCTGCCAAAAAATAGAGGAGGAAACAATTTCAAACTCATTTTATGAGGTATTACTTTGATATTAAAATCAAAGACAGTACAAAAAAGAAAACTATAAATCAATGTCTCTCATGAGATTTCTATGTCAGGAACTCAGACACAAAAATTCTCAACAAAATATTAGAAAACTGAATTCAACAATATAAAAGGGATTATACATCATGACCAAGTACGATTAGGATTAATTCCAGATATGCAAGGCGGGTTTACTATTTGAAAATCAATCAATGTTATTTACCATATCAACAGTCTAAGGAAGTAAGATCATTTGATGATTCATACAAGGAAAACTTTTAACAAATGCAAAATGCATTCATGTTAAAAACCATCACCAATTTAGAAACAGTGGGGAATTACCTCAATTTAGTAAAAGCTTCTATAAAACTTACAGCTGACTTCCAGTTTCCAATCTAACACATAAAAAAATTTTGAAGTCGTTGCTCCTGTCCTCACAACAAGAAAAAGGCTGAATAAAATGAAGATTATCAACTCTTCTCATATCCTTTTGACATCTAAGGACAAACCTCTGCCCCCAGAACTGGAGAGAAATGTGATACAGAGTTACCAGGAGTAGAAGCCACAGCTAGGAGCTTGGTAGGAACACTTACTGAACTAATTAATTCATTCAGACAAAAAATTATTGCTATGTACATTCTCTTTTTTCAGGCCCAATACTGGGCACTGAAGAAACAGACTACAATATACCAAATGCTTGTATTCATGAAACTTACAACTTGGAAAAAGACAATGTGATTTAAGGGAGGCTACAGAGAGTCTCTGCTCCAAATAGGTCTCCTTCCCTGCTTGCTTATAAAATTTCACCATTAAAGAGCCATTCTTTTGGATCTTCATGGCCATTCACCTCAAAGTTCTTTATCTTTAAGGTGGTGACCCTTTCACTGACTCATTCATGAAAGAAAAACTTACTGTGCAACTACTGGAGATTCAACAGTGCAGGAAATGAAACAAGTTTCCATCTACATGAAAGATTCAGCAGTGCAGGAAACAAAGCAAGGTTCCATCCACATGAAACTTAACACTGTAGTGTGCATGGAGTGGGGAATCATAAAATAAAGAAATAAAGTGTCAGGATGTGATAACTGCTGTAAACAACAAGAAGAAAACACACAAGGAAAGGAAGCTGGAACTGTGACTGTTGGGGGAAGATGGGGTGGGAAAAAAAAAAGCATGTTTGAACTGAGACACAGGGGATTGGGAGGGGAAACAGGCAGAAAAGGAGAGGAGGGAAAGAAAGTGAGAAATCTAGGGTCTTAAATATCACCCTAAGGAATCTAGACCATTTTGACCAGATAATAAAGCACAATTTAAAGTTTTTAAGCAAACCATGATAATCAGAGTAATGTTCTAAAATGTCTGTTTTCTCTAGATTTGAATGGACTGGAGAAAGAGAAATAAAAAATACAGAGCCTAGGTTGATGCAACTGCAATTAGCCCACAAGAAATAGTGTGAAAGTCTATACTACATCAATGGCAGTGGAAGTAAGTGAATGAACAACAGGCCTACTATCAAGAGGGACAGAAAAAGTGACAAGACACTTTGGGAGCCCGAGGCGGGCGGATCATGAGGTCAGAAGATCGAGACCATCCTGGCTAAAACGGTGAAACCCGTCTCTACCAAAAATACAAAAAATTAGCCGGGCATGGTGGTGGGTGCGTGTAGTCCCAGCTACTCGGGAGGCTGAGGCAGGAGAATGGCATGAACCTGGAAGGCAGAGCTTGCAGTGAGTCAAGATTGCGCCACTGCACTCCAGCCCGGGTGACAGAGCGAGACTCCGTCTCGGAAAAAAAAAAAAAAGTGACAGGAATGTGGTAGAATATTGCTTTTCAGACTACATATGGTAAAGGCCTGGTTCTTTGTCTTTTGCTTTTCCCAAGTGGTTGTAGATGAATATTTAAAACACAAACACACACTTGGATGTCTCAGCAATGTCAAATTGTTATATAAGATTCTAAATGCTTACTTTCAGTTTCTGTTCTTAATTTGGGCAAACTAGTAACAAATAGTTGGTGGCCCGGTACTTGTCTAGTGAGTAGGCTACACCTTGACTAGAACTAGAACAACAACAAAAAATTCTCTGACTCTAAGATATTGAGTCTGGGTTGATACAGAAGATAAGATGCAATTATGAGAGAGGAATGGAATCCACAAAGAAGAAAAGTTGAGCTGAAGTTATAGTTTGGTCATGATGAATTTGAGATACCAGTGTGACATCTACGTAAAATATTTAGTGGCTAATTGTGGGGGAAAAAACATGAAGAAAATGTTATCATGGTAGAACATGTTTGTCCTAAGAGAAAGTTGGATTTAACATCTGCAAACATTGAGCTCTGGCTAAGGGTAATGGTGGAGTTGTGTTGATAATTTAAAACTGTGGATAAAATATTTAAAGGCATACAGGGATACCAAAGTTAAAACTAGAGGGAATTTTAACCCTTAAAAAGAAGGGAACTGTAGTAGGCAGACTTCTAAGATAACCCCCAATGGCCCTGCCTCATGAATAATTGTATACATTATCTAATTACCCCTCCCTTTGAGTGTGGGCTAAACTTAGTGACTTGCTTCTTACCAATAGAATATGGCAAAGGTGATGGGATGTCACATTTGTGATTCAGTTGCAAAAGATTGTGACTTCCATCTTGCTAGCACTTTAATGATTTCTTAGCTTACACCCTTTGATAAGGCAAGCTGCCATGTTGAAAAGACCCATGTGAAAAGGAACTAAGAGCAGTCTCCAGCCAACAGTCAGCAAGAAATTGAAACCCTCTCTCCACCAACCTGCTAGGAACTAAATCCTAACAAAAACTACATGAGCTGGGAATCTTTTCCCAGGAAAGCCTTCCCAAGCCCTGGCTAACACTATGACTGAAAAATCTTGTGAGAGACCCTAAATCAGAAGGTCCAGTTAAGTTGTGCCTGATACCCAAACCAAATAAACTATAAGATAACAAATGATTGTTGTTTTAAAAGTTATCTTTTAGAGTAATTTGTTACACGACAATAGACAACTAATACAGCAATCACATGAGATTCACCTTCATAAATGCCTTTTTATAAAGCTTTTACCATGAAGTTACTAAAAAATCTGTAGGTGAAAAGTAAATCTCAAGTCAAAAGCCAAAGTCCTACTGCCAAGAAGCCAAAGGACAGGGTTCAGGGTTATAAGAGTGACTGGAATTCAAGGTTGGATACTCTGTAAAGGAGGAAATCACAAAGAGCAGAGTCCTAAAATCTGCAAATACACACTCCTCAAATTTTTGCCTGACTCTGAAAATGCATGTGGGAGAGGAGACTGCAAGGAGTCCAAGGGAAGAACCACAGCTAAAAGGCTAAAGGAGCTGAGCAGAGATTTCAACAGTGGCCAAAGTTCTTTAAGAGTTTGGATTTTCAGTCTTGTTAAGTTGTTGGAGAGTAAGAAAACAAAATTCCAAGAGGGCTATAACATAGGAGAGTAAAGACCACATCTTAAAACTAAGGAATTTACCCTAGGTTTAAGGATATAACCAAATAGCATCACCCTTAGAAGAGCTAAATCTAAGTCTCTATGGTCAAGATGACTCAACAGCAATTTAACTGCCTAGCAGAACAAAATGTAATACTTTCCAGAGGATAACAGAATCCATAGTAGTTACAGTATTAGCTATTTATACTAGCCAATCAGAATTACTAGACTGTCGTTCTATTTACCACAATGGATGCAACTAGAAAATGAAAAAAATGTTTGAGAAAATGGTTTGCTGACTGTAGACAATAGCCATATATGACTGTGCTCCCTTGTATCAAAGGAAAACAATAGGAGGTCCTATGATTGCCCCAGGTTACTGCCTGGAGCCAGGTTCCAGGTCACAGAAAAAGCAGAAAAGGAATATAGAACAAGGGCCAATAGTTATTACTAAGTTAGAGCAAAATATTTTAGTCTAGGAAAGCCAAGATGATTAGAATTTGTGAGGCAGAATTGGAGACAGAAGAGAGTAGCAAATAGATTTGTGCAATCTGCAAGAAAGACTTATTCAGTCTTTGCCTAAATTCTTATCTGCATTAGGTGCAAACAAACCACCAAAGGCTAGGCAAAGACCTAGTAGCAGCAACCCAAACAATTCCCAGCAGTCACACAAGGTTGTGAATAGTTTGAATTCCTATCAGCCACAAAATAGACCTCGTAATATATAGTTTATCAGGGAGTCATCAAAATTTATTACCTTAGCAGTGGGGCTAAATTAGATGTAGACAAAAGGCTACTAAAACTACCATAACAAAGCTTAAAAGCCAGAAAGGATTAAACTGACTACAGAAAAATTTAACTGTATGCCAGGACACAGTCCAGCACTATTAAAAGAATACAACAAAATCTAAGACTTAACAATGAGAAAATGTTATGAAGCTCACATCCAATTAAAAATTACTAAACATGCAGGATGGGTACAGTGGCTCACGCCTATAAACCCAGCACTTTGGGAGGCTTAGGCGGGAGGATCACCTGAGGTTGGGAGTTCAAGACCAGCCTGACCAACATGGAGAAACCCCATCTCTACTAAAAACATAAAATTAGCCAGGCGTGGTGGTGCATGCCTGTAATATCATCTACTCAGGAGGCAGGAGAATCGCTTGAACCCGGAAGGCGGAGGTTGCAGTGGGCCGAAATCACACCACTGCACTCCAGTGTGGGCAACAAGAGCAAAATTCTGTCTCAAAAAAAAAAAAAAAAATTACTAGACATGCAAGATGCAGGAAAATAAGACCCACACCAGGAGAAAAGTCATTCTGTAGCAACAGAAACAAAAATAAAAGATGAAACTATAAGACAAGGACAGTGAAAAAGCTATTAAACAATGAGCTCCATATGTTCAAGGTAAAAGAAAACTTGAATAAAAATGACACCCAATGGAAAGTATGGAGGTGAGAAATAAAATACCTGATATGAAAACTTCATTGTATAGAACAGTAGATTTAGACACTGAAGAAGAAATGATATACAGCAACAACAAACAAATAGGTATAAAACTATCTAAAATATACACGGACACACACAGACAAATAGAGCATCAATGACCTAAAACGCAAAGTCTAATATATATGTAATTAGAGACTCAGATAATAGAAAAAAAAAAAAGGACCAAGAAAGGGAAAAGTTACAAGAAATAATGGCCAAAATTTTTCCAATTTTGATGAAAACCATAAACCCACAGATCCAAGAGGCTCATAAACTCCGAGATAAAAATAACAGCAGACTTCTTGTCAAAAACTAGGCAAGCTATAAGAAAACGGAGAGATGTCTCTAAAATACTGAGGGGGGGAAAAAAGGAAACTTTCAAACTAGCATTCTATATTAGGAAAAACAGCTTTCAAAAATGAAGGCAGCAAGGTGTGATGGCTCACACCCTTAATCCCAACATTCTGGGAGGTTGAGGTGGGTGGATTGCTTGTGCCCAGGAGTTTGAAGACCACTCTGGGTAATACGGTAAGACCCTGCCTCTACAAAAGATACAAAAACTAGCTGGGTGTAGTGCACACACCTGTAGTCCCAGCTACTCGGGAGGCTGAGGAGGGAGGATCACTAGAGCCCAGGAGGTCGAGGCTGCAGTGAGCCATAATCACACCACTGCACTCAAGCCTGGGTAACAGAGCGAGACCCTGTCTCAAAAAAAAAAAAAAAAAAAAAGCAAAATAAAGATTTTAAAATAAAGCTTAGCAAAATCATTTTGAGCAGACCTACACTACAATATGTTAATGCACGTTCTTTGGGCAAAAAGAAAATGATTTGAGGCCGCGTGCGGTAGCTCACGCCTATAGTCCCAACACTTTGAGAGGCCGAGGTGGGCGGATCACCTGAGGGCAGAATTCGAGACCAGCCTGGCTAACGTGGTGAAACCCCGTCTCTACTAAAAATACAAAAATTAGCCAGGTGTGGTAGCGTACACCTGTAATTCCAGCTACCCAGGAGGCTGAAGCAGGGGAATCGCTTGAACCCGGCAGGCAGAGGTTGCAAGGAGCCAAGATGGCGCCATCGCCCTCCAGCCTTGGCAACAAGAGCAAAACCCCATCTCACAAAAAAAAAAAAAAAAAGAAGAAAAGAAGAGAAGATACAGCAATGAATACTAAAATTAGTGAGCAAAAGATTAGGGAAAACAAGGTATCTGCATAGTCTAAAACATCTCCCAAGATAAATTAAAAGAAAAAAATATTAACTTTAAAGTAGAGAAGCACAGCAGAAATCACATTAACCAACTGGTCAAGGTCAAAATCACCAGTAATGAGACTTATCAATATGAATTGATATAATTCACTGGAAAAGGCATCACAATCACCACTGTGGTATCCCTGACAAAAAAACCAAACTCAAAACTAGTCATGAAAAAAAAAATTAAACGAAAAATGAGTGATATGCTATAAAACATCTGAGTGGTACTGTGCAAAAGTATCAATGCCATTAAAGGAAAGCCTTTCAGTCTTTGCTTTCAGATTGTCAAAGATCAGAGGATACCATGGACACATACATGACTATTAAAAATGTAACATGGGCCGGGCGCGGTGGCTCACGCCTGTAATCCCAGCACTTTGGGAGGCTGAGGTGGGGGGATCTCGAGGTCAGGAGATCGAGACCATCCTGGCTAACACAGTGAAACCCCGTCTCTACTAAACATACAAAAAATTAGCCAGGTGTGGTCGCGGGCACCTATAGTCCCAGCTACTTGGTAGGCTGAGGCAGGAGAATGGCGTGAACCCGGGAGGCGGAGCCTGCAGTGAGCAAAGATCTCGCCACTGCACTCCAGCCTGGGCGAATAGAAAATTGACATTAGTGGAAAAACCGGTGAAATTAACTAAAATTTGTAATTTAGTTTATTGTACTGTATAACTTAATTTCTTGGTTCTGATCACTATACAATGGTTATATAGGATGTTAATTAATATCTAGAAACTGAGCGAAGGGTATATGGAAATCTTCCAAAATTGTTTTGAAACTTTTCTGTAAGTCTAAAATTTGTTCAAAATAAAAATTGTTGAAAAATTGTTTAAAAACATAATTTAAACCTTACTGCAAAATAGGATCAATGTATTATTATGGGACTTATGATAGTGAAGAAGTAAAATGTATGACAATAATTGTACGAAGAATGGAAGGAGGGAAATAAAGGTGTTCTGTTGTGAAGTTCTTAGGATATATGCAAAATAATACAATATTATTTCAATGTAAAATGTGTCAAGTTATGATACGTATTGTAAACACTAGAGGAAACACTAAAAAAAAACCACAAAGATGTGTAACTAATATGCCAAAAGTTGAGATAGATGAAACTTACATTTAAAAAATACTTAATCCATAAGAAAGCATGAGACGAAGGGAAAAAAGGAACAAGTGGCTGTCAGGCAGGGTAGAAACACAAGACCTAACTATATGCTGTTTACAAAACCCATTTTAAAAGCTAGAAAAGGTATACAATGCAAGCACTGTATGACACTGCTGAATGTAAAACATTAACAACCAACTTGACCTTGCTGATATTTTATAATTCTCCAAAAAACAGCAGAATATACAGTCTTTTCTTCAACTGCATTTAGAACACCTATCAAGACAAGTCCTATTTCATAAATCAAAGCAAAAAAAAAAAAAATCTGAAAACCTCTCTCATATATTTGGAAACTGAACAATTAACTTCTTAATAATCCATGGATCAGAAAATAACAAGGGATACTTAGAAAATATTTTGAATAATGAAAAGACAACCCACCAAAATTTGTGTGCTGCTAAAAAAGTACTTTGAGGGAAATTTTTAGTTATTAAATAGTTACATAATGAAAGAATAAAGGCCTGAAATCAATCTAAACCACCAATTTAAGAAAACAAAGAAAACGTATTAAACCCAAGGAATTAAAATAAAACAAGAAAGCATAAAAACAAAAGATTTTTTTAAAGATCAATAAAACTGATACACATCAAGCCAAACTGATAAGCAAAGAGAGAAGTCCCAAATTACCAATTTCAAGATCGAAAAGGGAACATCACTATATATATACATATGTGTGTGTGTGTGTATATATATATGGAACATTAAAAGCTTAACAAAAATATGAACTTTAAGCCAATAAAATCAACAAACTGCACAAAATAGACAAATGCCCTGACAGATCAAACCACAAATTTTCAATAGAGAACAAATAGAAAACCTGAATAACTATGTGTCTATTAAATAAACTGAATTTGAAATTCAAAACTTGTCCATACACACACAAAAAACCCTACTCCCAGATTGTATGGCTGATACATTCTACTGAACATTTAAGGAGGAAATAATACTAATTCTGCACAAACCCTTCTAGAATACAAAACAAAAGAGGAAGAAACATGTCTCAACTCATTCTATGATACGAGGACATTATTACCCTGATACCAAACCATGATCAAAATTTTAAAAAAAGAAAGTAAAATTATAGATCAATATCTATGATGAATACAGATTTAAAAATCCTTAACAAAATTTTAGTAAATTAAATCCAGAAATATATAAAAAGGCCCTCTGAAAATTTACCTAGTAGGCAATCAAAGATTGGTAAATGAGTAATTTAGGTTTGTTTCATGGTTATAAACTTTCCTTTACTCTTACTTGACTCACATTTAGGATTCTTACATTCTAAAATAACCCTTGTTCTTTATAGGGATATTTTCAAATATTCAGAGTTTAGCTCTATAAAATCATAGCAAATCTTAATAAAACACATTTGTAAAACTATATACTTAAAAAGAGTTGGAAATACTTGTCCCACAAGTTTGAACAGATTTAGAGAGGTCAGAATTTATAACAGAACATTATTTATACTTGTGTTAAAAGCTTAATTATCCCTTTTCATTACAAAGATGACTTCAAGGGCTCTTCTGCAACTAAGGGACATGGACATGGACAAGTGACAATGTTCCTCTGATTTTGTGACATGCTGTCTTTAGGGTATAATGTCTGTCCCCCTCTTTCCCGTATCTCAGCCAAATGGAAAGTAAACTGTCTCCTTTGAACCTATCAAATCCTTCTGAAACAGTTCAAGTGCTATTTTTCTGTGTTCTTTTTTTTTTTCCTCCTGAGACAGGGTCTCTGCCACCCAGGCTGGACTACAGTGGCGAGGTCACAGCTCACTGCAGCTTCAACCTGCCGGCTCACGTGACTCTGACTCTCACACCTCAACCTCATGAGTAGCTGGGACTGTGGGTGCGTACCAGCATGCCCAGCTACTTTTTTGTAGAGATGGGGTTTTGCCATGTTGCCCAGGCTGGTTTCAAACTCCTGGGCTCAAGTAATACACCTGCCTTGGCCTCCCAAAGTGCTATTCTGTGTTCTTTTTTTGCCTCCTTTAGCAATAATAACTTCTCTGGGTTTTTGTTGTTTAGTGAAAAGCATGAAAATTTCATAACAGTAATAAGTAAACAGTTCATTTGTAGGTTTCTAATGTTTCATGCTGGTTCCCAGTCAAAAGGAGTTATTTATTAACAACTATGAATTCCCTTTACTGATTTCTCTTTCCTGCTAAAATAAGTTACTTATTAGCATTTGTACAAACGTTCAAATGAGATTATTAAATAATGTTACCTGGACCATATAAGCAATTGTATCACTCCTGGCAGTCCTGAGAGAATTTCAATAATTTTAGTGATCATAAGTTACAATTTTAGTTAATACTGAAAATATTACTGAAATATTATAATGTTATACTAAAATAAAAATACATAACACTAAAATCTTGAAAATGCTAGTTTTATATATTATAAAGTTATAGTAATACCATATTATAATACTATAATACTAAAATATAAAATAAAAATAGGTTAATAGTACTGAGCTTTATTAAATTTCCTTCAAGCCACATTTATTGAAAGCCTACCACTTCACGTCTAAAAAAATTCACAGAAAAATTACATAATAGGAGTTAAACTAAATCTCTGAGGTCAACTTTTTGAAAAAGTTGCTGACTCTGTTCAATATGCTTTTATATAGAGATATTAAATATATACACATGTATATGTTGGTTATATGTACATCATTTGACTTATGATAAAGTGTAACACCCCCATATCACAGAATAGTAAGAAACTGATTTTGTTTTCAATAAATGTTACTGAGTCAAATAGGTAATTTTAAAAATGCTGATTCTTAAATGTATATTTAAGGAGGTGAAAAAGCTCTATGATGAAAACAATGAAAGAAATTCAAAGGGACCAAAAAATGGAAAGACATTCCACGCTCATGAATTGAAAGGATTAACAGTGTTACAATAACCATACCACCCAAAGTGATCTACAGATTCAATGCAATCTCTATCAAAATGCCAATGACATTCTTAAAAAAAAAAGTGTATATATATACATATACATATATATATATCCTAAAGTTCATGTGGAACCACAGAAGACTCTAAATAGCCAAAGTAATACCGAGCAAAAAGGACAAAGCTGGAGGCAACATACTACATGACCTCAAAGTATACACAAAGTTAGAGTAACCAAAATGCACAGTACTGAATAAAAACAGACAATAGCCCAATGGAATAGAGAACCCAGAAATAAATCCACATATTTACAGCCAACTGATATTTGACAAAGGAGCCAAGAATATACACTGAAGAAAGGACAAACCCTTCAAGAAATGGTGATGAGAAAGCTGGATATATATATGCAGAAGAATGAAACTAGATCCCTATCTCTCACTATATACAAAAAATCAACTCAATAAATTGAAGACTTACATGTCAAGAACCAAAAATATAAAACTACTAGAAATAGGGGAAACACTTCAGGACAACGGTCTGGGCAAAGATTTTATGGGTAAAACCTCAAAAAGTAGGGCAAACCCAAGCAAAAATAGACAAATTGAATTATTTCAAACTAAAAACTTCTGCAGAGCAAAGGAAACAAAGACTGAAGAGACAACCTGCAAAATGAAAGAAAATATATGCAAACTACTCATCTGATAATAGATTAATATACAAGAAACTCAACAGCAAAACAATAATCATCATTATGTGATTTAAAAATGGGCAAACAATCTAAATAGACATTTCTCAAGACATACAAATGGCCAAAAGGTATATGAAAAAATGCTCAACATCACTAATCATCAGGGAAATGAAAATCGTAAGTACAATGAGAAGGTATCTCAACCCTATTGGAATGGCTATCATCAAAAAGACAAAACAACAACAACAACAAAACAGATACTGGTGAGAATGCAGAAAAGAACTCTTATACACTGTTGGCGGGTGTACCATAAATTGGTACAGCCACTATGGAAAACAGTATGAAGGTTGCTCAAAAACCCAAACAAAAACCTACCATATGACCAAATAATCCGACTACTGGGTATATATCCAAAGGAAAGGAAATCAGTATATCAAAGAGATATCTTCACTCTCTTATTACAACACTATTCACAATAGTTAAGATATGGAATCAACCTCTAACAACAGATGAAGAAAGAAAATGTGGTATATATACACAATGAAATGCTATTCAGCCAAAAAAAGAATAAAATTCTGTCATTCACAGCAACATGAATGAGCCTGAAGAACATTATGTTAAGTTAAATGAGCCAGGCACAGAAATATAAATACTGTATGTTCTCTCATGCTAAAAAAGTTGATCTCAAAGTAGTGAGTAGAATAGTGGTTACTAGAGGCTGAGAAGGGTGGCGGGGGTTGGGGAGCCGCGGGATGGGGAGAGGTGGATTAATGGACACAAAACTACAGCTAGATAGGAGGAATTCTATCTGTTCTAAATTCTGCTATTCTATAACACTGTCGGGTGACTTCAGCAAACAATTTATTGTATATTTTCAAATAGCTAATAGGGAGGATTTTGAATGTGTCCAGTGAAAAGAAATGATAAATGTTTGAGGTGATGGATGTGCTAATTACCATGATTTGATCATCACACATTGTATACATGTATGGAAACATCACATTGTAAACCATAAATAGGTACAATTATTATTTCTCATACATATGAATGCTGTGAGAATTGCTTTGTAAATGAAGATGATCTGGGTTCTCAAAAAGCATATACTTTAATATATCAGATAATTTTCCTAAGCAAAAAGGTTGACAACTAGACTCACATGAAATTGTATACTACATAAATATGTAGCATTTTATTGAACCTACAATGTAGGTAGAACACGTTTTTTAAAATACTCCAACTTCTGTTTTTATAAAGAATAATAAATAAGGGCAACTTTAAAGAAAGAGAAGAAATCCTAAACACACAATTCAGAGAGAAAAGAAATCACAGGAATATTAGCAAAATACAAAATGAAGTTTATATCTGGTTTCAATGAGCAACAATTTCCTTCCCAAAAAAATAAAATCCTTTAAAACTTCACTGTCTACAGTTGCCTGAATAAACAGATTCATTATTCAAACTGACTATCTGGTGGCCCCTGCTTTAACCCACTCATAAACAGAGAATATACAAAAGCACATCTTTAACAGGAAACTCAAAGGAACCAATCAGTTGGGAAAGAAGGTTTAAAAAAGTGGTTATTTCCTGTTTTCCCTCTGAAAACATAGGTTCTTGACTGTCTTTGTGTAGAGTGAAGAGTCTTTTTAAGATTAGAAATGGAGAAAGAAGGAATGGAACAATGATCTATAAAAGAAAGCAATGACTAAGGTTTCAATTTATCTACTTAACCCAAAAAGAGGGGACGTTTACTTTATTTGTCCATGCCTTAACATACAAAAGGAGAAAAGTAAGTGAACATTAACAAATGAAAAGTTTTCTTAACTACTTTCTGATATATTATCTCTGGCTCTAAACAGTCTGTTCCAGTATCTTTTTACTGTTTTCTGCCAATTTTTACCCATGTGAATATGTACCATTGGTATCAAATCGCATTACATTAATGCTTAAAAGGATAAATGTTCTAATTTTAATATTTTTTTCCTATCAAGGCAACAGCATAGCCCAATCTTGTGTAGTGGTTAAATTCCAATTATATTATTTAAACTAAATAGTAGGCTCTATTTCGAAAATTCCTAATTTAAAAAAATTTATTTTTATTTTTTAGAGATAGGGTCTAGCTCTGTTGCACAGGCTGAAGTGCGGTGGCACGATCATCACTGACTGCCCCTCCAGTTCCTGGGCTCAAGGATCCTCCTGCCTCAGCCTTCCCAGTAGCTGGGAGTTGAGGCGTGAGTCACAGTGCCCAGTTGAAAACTTATATTCCTCAAATATACTGCTGAATACAAACTGGATGGCATGATTTAAAGTGATATATTTATTCAAACAATGAAGAAGAATAAGCATCTAATATAAATCTAATATATATTTATAAATAATGTAGCTCTAATATGCATAAATCAAAGTTTAACAAAACTATAATTAGCATAAATTTTGAATTAAAAATTCCCTGTTATGGGTTTCTGCAGTAAGTGAAATTATATTAAAGGTGTTTAACACTTTACAAAATGTCAAATTTCCATTTTATTTGATCATTGAGCACAGGTCTTATTTTATAAACATTCTCCAAGGAGCTCAGAACTTCTTTTAAATTAAAAACCCATTAAAGCAAGATCTACATCACAGAAAATAACTATTTCTGTCTTTCCATTATAATAAAAGATAGCTCTCAAGAATTAAAAACAAATATATAGAGATCAGGAAACTGCAAATCAGAACTACAATGAGATACGAATTCACACCATAGAATGGTTATAATAAGAAAAGACAGATAACAACAAGGATACTGAGAATGTAGAGAAACTGGAATCCTCAAACACTACTGGTAGGAATGTAAAATGTTGCAGTCCCTTTGAAAACAGTCTAGTAGTCCCTCAAAAGGTTAAACAGTTACCATATGACTCAACAATTCTACTAGGTATATACTCAAGAGAAGTGAAAACAAATGTCCACACAAAAACTTGTACACAAATACAGTAACTATACTCATAACAGTCAGAAAGCACAAACAACAACCCAAATGTCTGACAACTGATAACTGGATAAATAAAATGTGGTACGCTCATATAATGATTATTCAGCAATAAAAAGGAATGAAGTACTGATACATGCTATAACCTTGATGAGACTTGAAAATATTATGCAAATTAAAAGAAACCTGTCATAAGAGACCACATACTATATGATTCTATTTATAGGAAACATCCAGAGAAAACACTAATCTATAGAGACAGAAAGTAGATTAGTGTTTGCCTAGGGTTAATGAGTTAGCAGAAATCAGGAGTGATTGCTTAAGGGTTCAGAGTTTCTTTTGGAGGTACTGAAAATGTTCCAACATTATCTCTGATGGTTACATAAATCTGAATATTCTAAATATCACTGAATTGTTTATTTTTAATGTATAAATTGTACGGTATGTGATTTATATTCTAATTAAACTGTTAAACGCAATCCTCCCCCAAAATCTTGTGCAATGGCTTTCAACTGCAGTTGCACATAAAATAACACAGGCTGCACTTTAAAAGTACAGACCCTGGACCTACCAGAGAATCAAAATCTATGGGGGTGGTACCCACTTTTCTAGATTGTGGGGAGAGTACAGTGGAAATGACCAAGACTTACACTTCAAATTCTGACTCTGCCAACCTAGAAGCATGATCTTCAGTAAATTACCTAATTTTCCTACATTGTCAGTTCCTTCTTCAGTACAACAGGGAAAATACCTATTTCACTGGGTTACCGTAAGAATATAAGATAGTATATTTAAAGTATACACGGACAGAACAATGTATAGTATTATGATTCATGTGCTCAAACAACAGCCATTCTTATTATTATGATGTTATTTTTACTAACCTTTATTTTCTTATTCCCTATAAAGAAACAGATGACGCAGACTTCTGCATGTTTGCCCCAGATCCATGCATCTAAGTTAAACTTTATAAACCACAATTCCTTATCAGAAACATTAAATTATACTTTTAAAAGCAGTTTACTTTCCGATGCCCTGCTTAGAATGAAATAAGCAACACTTACGATATTACCATTTTTACAGAAGTTCAGCAATTACAAAAACACAAACTTTAGTAATGTCACTAATGATGGGAAGGAGCCCATTAACAAATTCAATGGCTGTTTTTAAAATTACAATTTAGGAATAAAGGTCAAAAGACTAGATAGCCACAAATACAAGCCATATAATTACTTAAAATACGCCAATTTTAAAAGATACATTCACTTTTTAATAAAAATGCTATCTATATGCTCAAGAACATATATGTATGTTAATTCCGAGGTAATTTGATAGTATTGCTATGGAAAAAGTCCTTAGAGATTTGTGAATTAAAGTCAGACTTTTAGTACTGAGTGTAACACTTAAACACAAAACAATAAGAACAAAGACAGGAAATAACTTATATTTCTATGTAGAAATTCAGCATTTATTTCTCCAATTGCCTGTAATTCTATTCCATAACGAGCCATAATACGCAGGTCAAATTTTGACTATATATGACACTAAAACAAGTCCTTCAACAACCACATTTCTATCTGAAGACATGGAATGGAGCATTTTCACTCAGAAATTCCTGGGAATATTTTAATATCTCATGAGTAAGTCATACTCTACAGTACATTACTTGAGAAAACCTATCATAAATTTTCTAAACACATTAAATTAAACCAAAATTTAATTAACATTTGGATTGTCAAGAGTTAAATGTAACAAGTCATACCTAAAGTTTAAACCACATCTTTTTTCAAAGCTAAACAAAATATTAAAACATCCACAGAATATCGTATCTTTGAAAAGCTGCAAAGCCTAAAAATCAGAAAGTTTATCACTCATTATAAGACCAATACTGAAAGCAACAATATAATCTTTATTTTTTTCAGAATAAAATAAACTGCCTTTAATACAAAAAGAAAACATCCTTTAAAAAGCTTCATAATCAACATTTTATGACGATTTTTATAAATCTTATAAAAAGGGCCCACAAAGGTAATACCTTTATCAATTTTTCAAAACTGATGTCGATGGATTACTATATTCCAAATGTTTCAGAATGTTTTTCCATAATTAAAAATGCCAGAACTAATTTTTAATTTTTTACTGACATGTTCACATGTGTATATTCCCTGTTTTTCTCCTACTACTAGGCTTTAAAAAACATTTTCTTTGTTTTAGTACAAGTTAGCTTTATATACAAGACTGGAATGAAAATTACCAAAATGCTAACAGCGTTGCATTTGCTACAGGTGATGTTTCTTCTACCTTTCTAAATTCTTGTGTTATTTTTAATAAACATGTAAGTACTTTCAAGACGCAAAAATAATTTTTTTCCTATTTTCTTATGACACTGCTCTTTCGTAAAGCTCTGATTTGTCAACCTTTTGTGGTAAATTAGGTAGAAAGTGATGTGAATTTAAACATGTTTCAGATAAAGATGGAAAAGTCAGAGAATGAGAAAATGTAGTTTTCATATATCTAATAAAATTGTATCAACAGATACTTTAAAAACAGGTAGCAACAACTTGAAAATTTGGCAAACATCTTTTCTTCCTTAAATTTACTTATTCTCCAATGAAAGTAAAAGAAGATATCTAATTACATCTATTTTCTAACTCACTTTTAAGTCTACGAAACAATTTCAAGCCATGTACTATTAATAGTGCTGAAAATGGAATAAACCATTTAAAAGTTGTAATTTAGAAATAAGCTGTTTTAGGCAAGTATCAGGGATTTTTTGATATGAAAAAGCACTCAGAATTATTTAGCATAACAAATACTACAAATAATAATAATCCAAGGCCTCTTACCAATTTCAGCAGGTAGTTGTTTAATTTTGTTCTCTCGAATGCTAAGCATGCTGAGTTTTGACAAGTTTTTGATGTCCTTTTCCACAGTAGTTATACGATTAAAGCGAAGGTAAAGAGTGGTGAGAGAATCCAGCCTATACACCACTGAAGGAATTTCTCTCAGTTTATTATGCCGTAAATCAAGCATACGCAGCTTCTTCAAGTTATCAAGAGAGTCAGGCAAACTGGTAAGTGAATTTTCACTTAGAGCCAATGTCATGAGATTTACTAAACATCCCACCTCTGCTGGGAGGGACTGCAATTTGTTACTGTATAAATAAAGTTCTGTTAACTGAGTCAACTCTTTGATTGATGATGGCAATATGTGTATAGATCTCTTGGATAAGTCCAAACGCATTGAATTCTCTTCCCGGCATTTGTTGAGTTCTTTAATCACCTCTGCATTGCTGGATTTTTTTCTAGTCCCAGGTGCTGGGTTTGGCCGTTTGATCGTATTGTCAACTGAAAATGCCACCCCTGGTTGGGCAGCACTGGAGTCCTTCTTTCCGTCTTTGGCATCTTTCCCTTTGGTCTTAGGTTCTTTTTCTTTGCTCTCTTTCCCAAAACCTCCAGAAGCTTTTGCCTCCTTTTCTCTTTCCTTGGCTGATGGTACTTTGGGATCTTTTTCTTTAGAGTCTTTTCTTTTCCTAAACTACTACTCATGGTGACTCAAGCCTGGACAAAAACTACATGAACTCCTTTTATTTTCCAGTAATTGAATTCAAAGATGAAGAGACAAAGATCCTACACAATCAAAAAAGTACTGGCTCGAAGAAGTAATCAGCATGCAGTAACATCCATCTGTTACATGTTGAATCTAAAAGTACTATGCCCATTTCTGATAATTCATTCCAACTGGTAAAATAGTGCTGGTCAATCAATGATTCATTAGAATTCCTGAAATATAATATAGAGAGTATTAAATTACTTTAGATAATTTATATTAAGTAAATAGACTCTGAAAAACAATCTTATTAGCATTTGTCATTTTCTTATGATTTCATTCTTAAATATTTATGAACATCCTTTATTATGTAAAAATCCATTTAAAACTACACAGCTTAATAAGGCTGGCTCTATCTTCAATAAACTTGCAGTCTAATAGGAAGAGATAGGAATGTAAGTTACTTTAGAATAAAATTTTGTAAGAGCAAAAAAGTGGAAGAAACCACAACAATAAGCTTAATATTTATTAAGTCCTTTCTATGTACTAGCATTATTCTGAGGAATTCACATATATTAACATAACACATACAAGAGCCCGATGAGATATATTGTTATCCCCATTTTATATAAAGAAACATTAAAGCACAGAAATATTTTTAAGTAACTAACTTTGAGATCTTGGAAACATGACGGAGCCAATATTCCAAATTAGGTAGTATGTGCTCACAGCCTATGTTCCTAACCCACTACATTGAAACAGTTCTATCTACAATTAATTGGCAGATAGCTTCAGATAATAGAAAGGATTTCAATGGTGGTGACCATAGAAGGGAGAGCAGTCTGGCAAAAGAAAAAAAATGAACAAAGTGAAATATGTATGAAAAACAGCACAGTTCAGGGAAAGGGGCATTAGGAATCCGTACTTTAATAAGCACTCTATATGATTCTGATGGAGGTAGACCTGGGGCTCACCTTTGAAAACCAGTGATAAAGGGCAATGTCCGATGATGTGTATATTCTAGGGACTGAAAAAGTGAGAAAGATCAATGGCACAGGGTTCTTAAAAGCAGAAAAAGTTTGCTCGTAAAATGACAGGCCGAAAAGATTGGCAAAGGTCAATTAGTAAAATATTTATGGAAGGAATCAGTCCTCCCTAAACATTTTGGAATTTAAAATTAGTAATTCTTATTTTGTGACTCTATTGTTAACTCTATTTATCTAACTGATAATTATTTGGTACTTGGGATTAAAGATAAAATAACTTCTTAACTGACTAGCTTAAGCGGTTAAAACAGTTATTAGAATTTTGTCAGACTACCAAAAGGATGTGATAATGTTAAGTGCTAAGGATTCTGCTAATAATTTATTTTTACAGGATGTGAACCCCACTCTATATACAAGCTTGCAGTTTAGACAGCCAAAACACTCACATATAACAAGTAATTGATAAGACAATATATTATTAAATCCTCAGATGAGTGGCATATACTTACTATAGCACTTTTGAGAAAATTGGTATCAGTGAGAACGGTTGAGAAAAGCATACAGGAAGGACTTAGGCTAACTAGTCCTGGATTAACGGGTTGTGTTCAAGCAAGTAAAGGAGAGGCGGCAAAGCATTACAGATGGGTGTCATGAAAAACAAAGTTTTGCCTAGAATAAGGAATGGAGCTTAGTTTGCACAGGACACTGAGAATGTGTCACTCTGCTGAAGCAAATGGTCAAAAGTGCAGAAACAACAGGAACTGGGGTAGAGGATGAATAATCTGTAAATTTGAAACTGCACAGTGTGAACTTTACTGGTATATAAGATTCTACAATTAAACAAACACATCATTATTTGCTAGCACACCAGGAGAGCTCTATCTACTACTACTCACCCCTTTTGAAAAAAAGAAAAGAATTATTTTGCACTACAATGGAGAGAGACCAAGAAAAACTCTATAGAGATACTGATTCAGAAAAGAATGCTGATAAGCCAGTAAGAAAGTACATTTACTAAAACCATACAACTGTAAATAATGGGAAGTATGCATAGCTAAAGGGTTACAGGCATTGCTTATCAATTTGTATTTAAGAAATGTCACTATATCAAGTTTCTGGAATCAAATTTCTATTTAGCAAGATATGTATATCCTAAATTTAGAAGAACACCTCCTATATAAAGATCAAATGAGATATATAAGGTGTAAAATCACATATATTAAGTACAGAGGATAGAACAAGACTATCCCTATTAAAAGGTAAGAAAATTTGGAAAGAAATAAAAAGTAAACTTTTCTAATGATAAAACAAAAAAAGAAAATACATGACCTGAGATATTTGTTTAAAATACAATTTCCAGGCTCCATCACAAACCACTGAATCAAAATTTTAGGGAGAAGGGGTCTAGGTATTTTATAAAAATAAATGCCTCAGCAAAAGCTTATCAAGTTTGGGAAATACACGATATGACCAAATGTAAAATACGAACACCAATATATTTAATATTATAGTTTTCAAATATAATTAAAAAATAATGAAGGTTGAAGGTAATGGGTGGGTCAAGAAACTGTATTAATGAAAATACAAGTTATTAATAAAGTTCCCATTGAAATCTAAAAGGACTTCCCATAATCTATAATACTATCCACTGTATCTGAAATTCAGACTGATACTTGAACTGTCTGATGGGTTTACTGCAGTGGTGATGAATTTGAACTAGTGACCCACAAACTCATCCTGTAGCTCTTGTACCTAATGAGATTTGCAGATCTATATAGTTCAATAATAGCTCATAAGAAATATAACTAGTCAGAGAATAAAGCTTTTGACCTTGACAAAATCACTATGCTTTACTTAAGGGAATTAACCCACCAGCCAGACTTAGCTATTAACTAAAATTTCTCACATCCAGTAAAAAATATTTTGGCCAAGAGAACTAACAAATTATCTGACAGTCAAAAATTAAGTTCTGGATCTAGTTCAGACCTGAATCAGGTGACACTGTCAAACATTTTAGATAAGAAAACATATTGAGAGTAATCTTTCATGTTTCTTGGAAATAAGTTATTTATTTAATAGTTGTTTTTTAATCACTTCAACTCCACTATGTTTTGGGGGAAGGCTATATTTGCACACAATTTGAATCTTGTACCCACTTAGGTAATAGAATACACAGTACCCAGTCTCGAAATGCTTGAAATCTAGTGATAAAAGCGTAAAATTGCATCAATAATTAAGCTGAGGCTGGCAAGGAGGTTTTTATACTGGGATCTTTACTACCCCAGAGGACTCTTTTATTCACCTCCACCTAATAACTACCGCATATGAAGCACTTGATATGTTAGCTCCCTTGAATACATTTAACCATTAGTGACCTCGAACAAAAAAACTACAAATTTGGCAGGTGTGGCAAATTTGCTAGGATTACACGTCTGTAATCCTAGCACTTTGGGAGGCTGAGGGAGGTGGATCACTTAAGGTCAGGAGTTCGAGACCAGCCTGACTGACATGGTGAAACATCATCTCTACTAAAAAATACAAAAATTAGCCAGGCGTGGTGGCGGGCGCCTGTAATCCCAGCTAATCGGGAGACTGAGGCAGAGAGAATCGCTTGAACCCAAGAGGCAGTGGTTGCAGTGAGCTGAGATTGTGCCACTGCACTCTAGCCTGGGCAACAGAGAGAGATTCCCCAAAAACAAAACAAAAACTACAAACTTGGTGGAGCTCTGAGTTGATACCATTTTTCTCTGGTACATAACTATATTCCAAATTATGAAAACTCTGAATTTCAAATTCCTAAGAGTTCCTCTAGTCCCAGTTTACAAATGAGAAAACTGAGGCACCAAAGTCAGATACCTACTAAGTGACTAACGAAAAATTCAAAACCAGGTCAGCCTGGTCAGAACTCGAAAGCCCAGATATATTCTTCCCCCATCCCATGTTGGATTTCAGAGATAAACATCCAAATCATGATTATATGAGGGTGTTGATTACAATTCATTTAGGCTTCTAACAGCTTCTAAGTCAAGGGTGAGCAAACTTTTTCTGTAAAGTGTCAGATATTAAACACTCAAGGCTTTGCAAGACAGATTGCTTTCTGCTGCAGGTACTCAATTCTGTCATTTTAGCATAAAAGTAGACAATATGCAAATGAGTAAGAGTGGCTGTGTTTCAATAAAACTTTACCAAAAACAGACCTCAAACTGGCTTTGGCCATCAGGCCATAGTTTGCCAAGCCCTGTCATAAGTCAATGTCAGGTTTTAAATCACTCCTTTCAGGAACTATATTTTCATGCAAATTGGACACAAGTAGTAAAAAATGTAGGCTGCCAAATTTGGAAAGGCTGGTTATTCAAATTTAGTAATTTGGACTTTATCATGCAGACATCATGATTCTTTCAACTCTAATGTTCCAGCAGTATACTCTCAGGGGCTGCCAAGAGTAAATATAAAAAGCCAGTAAAGGACTCCTGAAGGAGAAGAGGCTATGATTACAGTCATATTTTAACAAAATTTACCTGACACTGTTAAGAACGATTGTAAACAGTCAGGACTTCAGAAGGAAGGCAGAAAATTTAAAAAGCTAATAATTTCGTGTTCAATCAGTGCCAGACATTTTCAGCAAGAATCATCTGGGGAGCTTAGAAATCCTAGCCTCTAATCCAAGAATGCTAACAAAATAAATATCTGTGGTAGGGAACAGTGAGTTGTATGTTTAAAGAGTTTTCCAGGTGATTGTATGTAGAGGCAAATTTGAAAGTCACTGCAACAGTCCACGCCAAACATGATAAAGGTACAATCTAACTATTTTTAGCTACAGTATTTTGGAATTTTGTAGGTTCACTTTAGGTTGTCTCAATGTTTAGAGAAATGCTACTGGCATTTAATGGGCCAGGTCTGGAGATAAGAAGTATCCTTGCATACTGTACAACCTTCAAATACCTACAAATATTCAATCTATGTAACTAGGTGAAATACCTGTTTATAATTTTGAGCACCTTGAATCTAATTCCATTTTACACAAAAACTGCAGTACTTTTGCACTATTCTTTTAAGAGTTATTTGTTATTTCTGATGATCACTGATACTCATACTGATCTTGGTATCCGAGTCACAAATATAACACATCCGTATCAGTTTGCACTTCTAACAATCACATTCATGAGGACATATGTACAACCATTTGCTCTTCATTGCTTTCTGGTATCGTGCCTGAACACTTAAGTACTGAAACATAAAATGTATAATAAATTCTTCATTGTTTTCTAATATCATTGTGCCTAAGCATTTACATAACATACAAAATGTACAATATTTTTCTTATATATCTCCTTTAAGAAATTACATAGATTTTTAAAAATAATGTAGGTTACTATCATTTTAGAATAGTAAGGAACTGTTACAGAATGTTGCATAAATGGGATATTAGGTCTGATGTACTTGAGAACAATTGGTTTAAACTACAAAGGTACTAGGAAAACAGGAAAAATTCTAGAGACAGAAAGCAGCTGGGGATGAACAGGAGTAGAGAGGAGGAAGGGATTCAGGGTAATGTTTGAGTTGACAGCTTAAATCAGGTGGATGCAGCATGATTATTCAAGACAGGGAACATAGAAAAAAAGAAAATTAGTAAAATTTTGAACAAATTTATACTGAGATTCTAGTCTAGTCCACACTTGAAAATGTGATTTTAGAATAAAGGAGGAAGGTCTGGGCTAGAAATAAAGATACAGCTTTGGTGTCAACAGCAAAGGTTTGAAATGAGAATATCCACAAAATGCATGTAGAAGATGGTACTGGTACTCTGGGGAAGATAAATATTTAGAAATGGATGGATGGGCCAAGTGCAGTGGCTCATGCCTGCAATCCCAGCACCTTGGGAGGCCGAGGCAGACGGATCACGAGGTCAGGAGATGGAGACCATCCTGGCCAATATGGTGAAACCTGTCTCTACTAAAAATACAAAAATTAGCTGGACATGGTGGTGCACACCTGTAGTCCCAGCTACTCAGGAGGCTGAGGCAGAAGAATTGCTTGAACCAGAAGGCAGAGGTTGCAGTGAGCCGAGATCACGGCACTGCACTCCAGCCTGGCAACAGAGCGAGACTCCATCTCAAAAAATAAAAAAAAAAAAAGAGAAATGGATGGATGACAAAGCCCTCAAAGAGAAACAGAGGTACACATAAACTAGGAAAGGGTATTGTCAAAGCAGCAGCCAGTTCATCTATTTAAATTTTAGAAGGAAGGAGTAGTCAAAAATACGCAGCATACTGGGAGAAAACTTAGCCTTAGAGAAGAAGGATCTTTTTTCCTTTCAATTAAAAAATGAGAATGACCATTCAGGACATAGGCATGGGCAAGGACTTCATGTCTAAAACACCAAAATGCAACGGTCAAACAAAAGCCAAAATTGGAGCAAATGGGATCACATTAAGACCTAAAAGGAGCTTCTGCACAGCAAAAAGAAACTACCATCAGGATGTAACAGGCAACCTACAGAATTGGGAACGAGAATTTTTGCAATCTTTACTCTCTGACAAAGGGCTAATATCCAGAACCTAGACAACATAATTTACAAGAAAAAACAAACAACCCCATCAAAAAGGTGCGCCAAAAATGATGATGAACAGAACCATTTACTCAAAAGAAAGGACATTCCTATACAGCCACAGAACACGGATGAAAAAATGCTTATCATCCAACTGGCCATCAGAGAAATGCAAATCAAAACCACAGATGAGGATACGCAATCTCACACCACGTTTAGAATAGCCCAATCGGATTAAGAAAGTCAGGAAACAACAGGTGCTGGGAGCAGGATGTGGAGGACATAGAAACACTGTTTACACTGTTGGTGGGATTGTAAACTAGTGTCAACGCATTATTGGAAAAACAGTTATGGCGGATTCCTCAAGGACCTAGGAACCTTAGAAGGTACCATATGACCCGAGGCATCCCGAGTTACCTCGCGTATATACCCAGTAAGGGATTACAATTATGCTGTTATAAAGACCACCCATGGCAACATATGTTTATTGCGAGCACTATTCCACAATAGCAAAGACTGGAATCAACCAAATGTCCATCAGGTGACAGACCTGGATTAAGAAAATGTGGCAACCATATTACCACCGATGGAACACTATGCAGCCATAAAAAAGGATGAGTTTGAGTCCTTTGTAGGACATGGATGGCAGCTGGAAACCATCATTCTCAGGCACAACTATTGCAAGAACGCGGAAAACCAAACACCACCCATGTTCTTCACGCGATAGGTGGGAACTGAACAATGAGATCACTTGAACTCGGGAAGGGAAACATCACACACCAGGGCCTATCACGGGGAGGGGGGAAGGGGAGGGATTGCATTGGGAGTTATACCTGATGTAAATGACGAGTTGATGGGTGCTGATGAGTTGATGGGTGCTGACGAGTTGATGGGTGCAGCACACCAACATGGCACAAGTATACATATGTAACAAACCTGCACGTTATGCACATGTACCCTAGAACTTAAAGTATAATAAAAACAAACAAAAAAAAAGATAGGAGTTCAGAAAGCCACCAATATAAATAAAGTCTCCGAGGTTATTCAAGGAAAAAAAAAAATTAGAATGGATTCAGCTACAAACACGTTTTGTTTGAAGGGAAGAGGAATAAGAGAGTTAAGTGGGATTATCATCTCCAGTTACATACAGAATCATATTCGTTTGGTGAAACAGAAGCAAATTAATCTGCTGAGAGCAAGAAAGGCAGAGTTTGCTATGGGGTTGATGAAAGAAGTAAAAAGGAATGGATGAGGACATAGACCTGAGATAAATAAAATTGCTGAGTCTGATAAATTTTGATATCATTAATTTGTAGTGGCATCAATCTTCAAAACTGTATTTGGCAATCTAAATTGCATTCCTAAATTAATTTAAAGTTGAGGGGATTCACAGAGCAAGTGTGGCAGAACAATAAGGCACCAGACAGTACAGTTTGGGCTGGCAAGGAGAAAAAAGTGAACCTAATAAGCTATTCGTTTCTTAGATAATTAGAGGAAAAGGGAGAGATCAAGGAACTGGAAGAGTGACTTGGAAATTGTGGGGGTGGGGTGAGGGGGTGTCTTACCGATTAAGAATCTGATGTTCTTCCTGCAGAAGAATTTACATTTATCCACAAACATATAAACACGGCATTATACACACCAGGTAAAAAACTATGTTCAATTAAGTCAAAGAGTCGGTATAGCAGACGAGCATTAAAAAGCTAAAAAGATAGTAAATTATGACAAAACAAAGCAATAAGCTTTCAATCACAACAGTCCTAAGAATTTGAGATGTAAAGAAATGCGCTGATTTACTCAAGCGCATATTGGAGGCACTGAGTTGCTGAAACTAGAATACAGAACTATTGATATTCAGGGTACTATTCTAACCAATCTTGCTGACTACAATAACATATCTTATCTGATGAACCATTTGAATGGCATGAAAGCATGAAACAATACTACAACCAAAGGTACCCATTTATGAATATTGCTATTTCCAAACTTAAATACAAAGATCAGCAAATTATAGAAAGAAAATATCTATTAAGTTAATGTTGCCTTAGGACAAATGCCCAATAAAGAGCTTGTTTTCTTAATCTCCGAACAAAGTTCCACGTTCACCAGAAAAGGTACCCTGATGTCTAATTCTGCAGGTCAACTAAAATTTTTCTTTCAATTAAAGAGGCTACAAATATATCTAACTTTCTTACAAGAAGCAGCTACTTATAAGATATTGCACTGGCAATATATACACATTAAAAGGAATACTTTGTGGGTTTTTTGTGTTTTTTTTTTGAGACAGTCTCGCTCTGTCGCCCAGGCTGGAGTGCAGTGGCCAGATCTCAGCTCACTGCAAGCTCCGCCTCCCGGGTTTACGCCATTCTCCTGCCTCAGCCTCCCGAGTAGCTGGGACTACAGGCGCCTGCCACCACGCCCGGCTAGTTTTTTGTATTTTTTAGTAGAGAAGGGGTTTCACCGTGTTAGCCAGGATGGTCTCGATCTCCCGACCTTGTGATCCGCCCATCTCAGCCTCCCAAAGGGCTGGGATTACAGGCTTGAGCCATACTTTGTTATTTAAAAAAAGGATTTTGCCCACGGCCCAATCATTTATTTTTTCTTTTATTTCTCATAAACATGAAATACATAATGATTATATAAGGTAACAGAAGCAGACAATCTAAACCCAAGCAGATTAATATAAATGTAAGATTTAAAACATTCATGTTATACAAGACTATCATTTTTTAACATGTAAGAAGAGTTTTCAAACTGGAAAAGTCTTAAACTTTTATTCCACAATTTCAACATATTTTAGGACAAGGAGTGCTGCTGTGAAAACAAAGGTTTTTTAAAAGCAGCAAAGTATCACAGGACATTAGGCAAAGAAGCAGAATTGCAAGCAGTTATATCCAAAGAAGCAGAGTGGTCTTAAGGTATAAAATGTTGTCAGGAGTTTGAGACCTGCCTGGCCAACATGGTGACACCCAGTCTCTACCAATAATACAAAAAAAAATTAGCCAGGTGTGCTGGCGCGCACCTGTGATCCCAGCTACTCGGGAGACGGAGCTGGAGAATCACTTGAACCCTGGATGCAGAGGCTGCAGTGAGCCGAGACTCCAGGCACTCCAGGTGGTGTGCAATGAGCGCCACTGTACTCCAGCCTGCGTGACAAGAGTGAAACTCCATTTCAAAAAACAAAAAAACAAAAACATGAAATGTAAAAAACCTGTTGGATGCACAGGAGTCATTTCAGGCAGTTAGGCACATGCAGATAGCAGAGGAAGCTATTACAGGTGACTCTGCAAAGCCTACACTTTAATTCTCTACATGTGTCAGTGCATGTGCTACCCATACATAGCCATGTATTTGGGTTGCGTGATCCATGTACTTAAAAAGCATATATTTAATAAGGTTTCCATCATTTACAACTCTGTCATATCTTCCAATTTTGATGACAATGACCTTTAAATTATCTGAAATTATTTTATTTGCTTAACTGTTCCTTATGCCTTTATACCCTTCCTTCCCCCTAACTCTTCAATGAGAACAGGAACTTTGTTCAGTATTGAATGAACATTGTAATATCAGAAAATAAAACATGTAATTAAGTCTCATATTTCCATTTCTACTCTAGAACAATGTGCTTTAGTAAAGAAGAAATTATAATATTTTGGTTGAAACAAAAATTACAGAAAACAGAGCAATGACATAAAGTCACATTATGTATTTCTTGGTTAAAAGATTCTGTTTTCCCCCTGAATTCCCTTTCACACTACAGATTAACAGATGTCCCACACATGATATCGCAAGTAATAATTTATTAAGTCAGCAGTTAATGAGTTTACACAAAACTCTGCATACAGAGACCTCAATAAATGTCTTTTAAACTGAACTGAGATAATCAATAGATTTTCCCCCAATCTCTCTAAAAACCTCCTACCTTATTTGCATCAGACTTGATTTCCTTCCCAATCAGATCTTTATCCCAAACTGCTCCATTTCAGTAAAAGACAACATTCGATTAAGCAAGAAACTTAAGAAACTTAAGAGTTATTCCTATTCCTCCTTCATTTCCCATATCCAAACCTTTGGCAAGCATGGTGGAGTCTAGTAAAAATGAATCACAAATCGTCTACTCTCCACATTCATTGCCTTCACTGTACTCCAGGCTCTCATCATCTCTCTCTTGAACTACCTTGTCTCCTACCTTGGCCTGCTGATTCCCACATACTTTAAATCCATCCTCCAAAAAGTGAACAAAGCACTTTTTATCCAGATAGTTCACATTACTCTCCTGCTCAAATTCTCTAATGGCTTTCCACTGTAAGCAGCACAAAATGTTACAGAGGACCAGAAATGGCTAATTTTTCAAACATTAATTAGAAGAAAAGACATCTTAGAGTTGTTCCATTAAATCTCAAAATGAACATATTTTAGGAAAAGGTTTCCCTGCCTGTCTCTTCAAACTTATCTCTTATCAATCTCTCATTGGCTTACTATTCCCCAGTCACACTGCTCTTTCTGTTCCTTGAAAACACCAATTTCTTTCCCACCTCAAGTACTTGTCCCTGTTGCCTCTGCCTGGAATGTTCTTCCCCTATTTTCACACGGCTGACTCTTACTAATATTTAGGACTCACCTCAAGCTTCAGCCCTTAAATAAAGCCTTCTCTGACCATCTACCCTGTTTTATTTTCTTCAAAACATTTATTAGTATATGAAATTACTTTACTCTTTTATGTTTATTTGCTTATGATACATCCCATTTCCCTGCAAGAATGTAAGCTCTGTAAGACTTCCTTCCCTAAGATAAGAGACCTTGTCTGTCTTGTTCACAGATACATTGTTAACATCTGTATCAGTGCCTGTTTTATAGTAGTTGATTAGTACCTATATTAAAATAACAAGATATTTAAACTTTAAATTCAAAGGCACTTTTAATTTCAAAGTGATTTGAGAATCTGCTGCAAAGAAACTAGCTGATACTACCCCTTTATTTTGATGCTAATATAAACATTTATCATATAATTAGGTAGTGAATGAGATGATTCTAGATAACCAAGTCTTCTGATTCCATAGTCAATATACCCCTGCCACCCTAACCATGCTGCCTCTCTCATGTTAAAAAATGTAGTATCAGAAAATAAAACATGCAATTAATTCAAATATTTCAATTTCTATTCTAGGACAATATCATTTAGTAAAAAAGAAATTGAATTTGTAATATTTAATATTAATGTAAGTAAATATTTTAACTTAATAGTATATACTGTGACACTAAATTGGAATATAAACATTAACAAATTATACATAAAACAATGGACATTTTCCTTTAAAAGAAGCAAACAACAGCTTTTCTGAAGACAAATTATTTAGAATACAAGTATAATTTTCAACAAATTGTTGGACAACGAAAACTAAATTAGTGCTTATAGACAAGCCAAATTAGAAAATAAAATGATCGAAGACAGATGACTTCACTTAGGTTAAATACATTAAAAGTAATAATTATATATAATTAAAATGAGTTTCTCCTTTTATATTATAGAAGAGGTATCACCGGATATCCATTTTTAAAGTATATTTCCTTTTCTATTCCCCCCAATCCATCAAATATGTGGCATAAGATGGTAGGTTTAAATATATATATACACATCAAACATATCAAAATATATATATACACATATGTGTATGTGTGTATATACACATATATCAAAGATTTACTGTAACTATATACAAGTTATACAATCCATCAACTGTGCTCCTTGGTGTTACCCAATGAGATGAAAACTATGTTCACAGAAAAACTTGTACACAGATGTTTACGGCAGCTTTATAATTGCCCAAACTTAGAGGCAACCAAGATGTCTTTCAATGGGTGAATGAATAAACTGTGGTACATCATAAAAAATACAATATTAATGAGCGCTAAAATGAAATGAGCTATCAAGCCACAAAAAGACACATTTTAAATGCATTTTAAAAGAATTTTAAATGCACATTTCTAAATGAAAGAAGCCAATCTGCAGAGGCTACATACTGTATGATTCCAACTATGAGACTTTCTGGCAAAGATAAAACGGAGAAAATAAAAAGATCAGTGATTCTGATCATTAGAGAAACGCAAATCAAAACTACAATGAGACACCATCTCACACCAATCAGAATGGCGATTATTAAAAAGTCAGGAAAAAATAGATGCTGGCAAGGCGGTGAAGAAATAGGAACACATTTAAACTGTTGGTGGGAATATAATTTAGTTCACCCATTGTGGAAGACAGTGTGGTAATTCCTCAAGGATCTCAGGAAATACCATCTGACCCAGCAATCCCATTACTGGGTATATAGCCAAAAGAGTATAATAAATCATTCTATTATAAAGACACACGCACACATATGTTTATTGCAGCACTATTTACAACAGCAAAGACTTGAAACCAACCCAAATGCCTATCAATGACAGACTGGATAAACAAATGTGGTACATATATACCATGGAATACTATGCAGCCACAAAATAGAATGAGCTCACGTCCTTTGCAGGAACATGGATGAAGCTGGAAGCCATCATCTTCAACAAACTAACACAGGCACAGAAAACCAAACATTGCATGTTGTCACTCATAAGTGGGAATTGAACAATGAGAACACATGGACACAACACAGGGAGGGGAACAACACACACCAGGGCCTGCTGCGGGGTCGGGGGCAAGGGGAGGGAGGGCATTAAGACAAACACCTAATGCATCCAGGGCTCGAAACCTAGATGATGGGTTCATCGGTGCAGTAAACCATGATGGCACATGTATACCCATGTAACAAATCTGCACATTCTGCACATGTATCCTGGAACTTAAACTTTAAAAAAAAAAAAAAATCAGTGATTGCTAGGGGTTGGGGAAGTAAGGATGAATAGGTGGAACACAGGAATTCTCAAGGCAGTAAAGCAATTCCCTATGATACTATAGGGATAGCTGCATGTCATTACACATTTGTCAAAATCCATTGAACCTACAACAATAAAAACCGTAATGTAAACTATGCGCTTTCGGCGATAATACGTTAATGCAAGTTCATCAATAATAATCAATGTGCTTACTCTGATGCAAGATGGTGGTGACAGGGAAGACTTCGCTTGCAGGGTGGAAAAGGGAATATATGGGAACTCTACTTTCAACTCAATTTTGCTATGAACCTAAAATTTATCTAAAAGTGAAGTCTGTATTTTAAAAATGTAACTGGAAAAAATCACTTAAAACACTGCTTTATTAAAAGTTGAAAAACCAAAATGTAAAGGCAAAAAATTAAGGTTTACAAACTAGTATGAAAGAGGGCAATATTTAAGAGAAACTAGTAGTCTCATTGTCTGTAACAATCTACAGAGGACCTCTTAAGCCTCTCCTAACTCAAGAATAAAAACAGCCCTATGCCTATAAGTTTTAATCAATTGAAAAAACATTATTAGGCCAGGTGTGGTGGCTCACACCTGTAATCCCAGTAATTTAAGAGCCTGAGGCAGGCGGATCACTTGAGGTCAGGAGTTCAAGACCAGCCTGGCCAACGTGGTGAAATCCCATCTCTACTAAAAATACAGAAAAATTAGCCAGGCATGGCTATAATCCTAGTTACTCGGGAGGCTGAGGTAGGAGGATCGCTTGAACCCAGGAGGTAGAGGTTGCAGTGGGCCAAGATCAGATCATGCCACCGCACTCCAGCCTGAGTGACAGAGCAAGGCTCCATCTAAAAAAACAGAAGAAGAAAGAAAAAGAAAAAAGATATTATGAATACCTATGTATCAGAAATCCTCTCTTTTTGCAAAATAATTCCTATAAAAGTCTGAACAGAAAATGTAAAATATCGGGGAGGGAGGAAGACAACTTTTAAAAGTTCTAAATCTCTAATTAGGTAACAGACTTGGGTTAACACTTTTACCTAAAATCTCATCACTATAAAGTGAAATTAGAATTAAAACAGTCTGACATCAGCAATTAGAGGACTGAAACCTTTCTGAATGACTTGCTACAAAATATAAGATGATCTGTTCCTTTCCATTCTACTGGTTTTGGTATTTTATGTCTCAGTTCAAATCCCAATTCTATCTGCATAAGATCTTAGATATTTCTATAAATTCAGTTTTCCTAGGTGAGCTATTTTTTCACTACTGATTATCAGAAGAGAAAAATTTCCCACAATAAAATCAGAAGCAACGTCATGCATAGAATTTAAAAAATAAAAAGACCTTTGGTATCTAGTACAATCAACTATTCTACAGATGAACTGATCTGTGCTCAGTTATGGGGTCAATTAGTGGCAGAGGCAGGAATGAACCAAATTGTTCTAACTTCACAGTGCTCTGCTATCTCATCCTACCTCCTCCAAATGATGTTATTTCCACTTACAACACATCAAATTACTTGAGTGACTATAAATTCTCTCATTCATAAATATACAAAAAAAGTTACTAAAATCATTTGCAAGACTCAAGAACAAGTATTTGTATTTTCCCAAAGTTAGGTGCCATGTTAACTTTAATGAATCATAATTGACAAATAAAAAGTGAATATATTAAGGTGTACAATGTGATGTTCTGATACACATACATAATGTGAAATGAATACCACAACTGAATTAACATATCCACTAACACACAGAATTATTTGTGTGAGAACACTGATACACTTTCTTAGCAAATTTCCACTAAAAGACACAGCATTAACTATAATCATGCTGTACATCAGATCTCCAGAACTTATCCATCCTAAAAAATGGAAACTTTGTACCCTTTGACCAACATTTCCCCCATTATCTCCAATCCCCAGAAAC
Source organism: Rhinopithecus bieti (assembly GCF_001698545.2). Classification (NCBI taxonomy): domain Eukaryota; kingdom Metazoa; phylum Chordata; class Mammalia; order Primates; family Cercopithecidae; genus Rhinopithecus; species Rhinopithecus bieti. The sequence continues at coordinate 1,625,229 of NW_016808764.1, forward strand.
CACTATTCTGCTCTCTGCTTCCATGAGTTCCACATTTTAAAATTCCACATGTAAGTGACATCAAACAGTATTTGTCTTTCTGTGTCTGGCTTATTTCACTTAGCATATCAGCCTTCAGGCTCATCCACATTGTCACCAATATCAGGATTTCCTAGATTTGAAGGCTGAATGTCACATTTTCTCTTTGTATTCCTCCATCAATGAAGACATAGGTTGATTTCATATCTTGGTTATTATAAACAATGCTTCAATGAACATGGGAATGTAGATATCTCACAACATAATAATTTCACTTCCTCTAGATATATACCAAGAAGTCAAAGAAATGAGATTGATGGATCATATGAAAGTCATCTTTTTAGTTTTTTGATGAAACTCCATACTATTTTTCAGTATGTGGATGTACCAAGTTATGATGATGTAAAAGAGTTCTATTCTCTCTTATCCTTACCAACACTTACAGTCTTACTATCGTCTTTTGGATAATAGGTATGAGGTAACATCTAACAGGTGTGAGGTGACATCTCATTGTGGTTTTTATTTGCATTTCCCTGATGATTAATGATGTTAGGCATTTTTTTCACATACCTGATGTACATTGTATGTGGTCTTTTGAAGACTATCCACGCAAGTCCTTTGTCCATCTTAAAAAATTGGGTTGTTCTTGTAATCATTGAGTTCTTAAATATATTTTGGATATTAAATCTTTATCAAATGTATGGTTTGCAAATATTTTCTCCTATTCTGTCAATTATTGTTCACTCTATTGATCGTTTCCTTTGCTGTGCCAAAGCTTATTCAGTTGATGCAATACCATTTCTCTATTTTCGCTTTTATTCCTCATGCTTTTGGGGCCACATCGAAAAAATCACTGCCCTGACCAATGTCAATAAACTTTTCCCTTTGTTTTCTTCTAGTAATTTTACAGTTTTAGCTCTTTAAGTCTTTAATCTATTTTCAGTTGATTTTTGCATATGGTGTAATGATTTTCATGTGAGTTTTTATATATAGTACAGGAATGAAATTTTTATGCTCATGCTTCTGCATATGGATATTGTTTTTCCAACACCATTTATTGAAGAAACTATCCCTTCCCCATTGTGTGTTCTTGACATCTTTGTTAAAGATCGACTGACGATACACATGGTACAAGCTTTCTGTTCTGTTCTACCAGTCTTTACCTCTGGTTTTATGCCAGTACCACACCATTTGGATTGCTAGGTTTGTAGTATACTTTGAACAATTCTGGAGGCATCGGGTAGTACGATGCTTCCAAAATTGTTCTTGCTATGGCTGCTTGGAGTCTTTCGTGGTTACATACAAATTTTAGGATTGCTTTTTCTATTTCTATAATACTGTAGGATCTTTAAAGAAAAAAAAAAACTTTTAAAAAAACTGTCTCTTGATCAGAGAACTTAATCCATTTACATTTAAAGTAATTGTGGATAAAGACTTAACAATGTCATTTTGTTGTTTTCTGACTATTTTGTAGTTCCTCTATTTTTTCATCCTCTTAATGTCTTCCTTTGTGATTTGATTTTTTTTTTTTTTTTTTTTTTTTTGGTAGTTATATGCTTTTTCTTTATCTTTTGTGTATTTACTACAGGGGTTTCTCTCCACACGATGTATATAAGACGTCTTATAGTTATAATAGTCTGTTGTTAGGCTGATAAAAATTTAATTTCAATCACATACAAAAACTCTAACTTCTCCACACCCTCTCCAAGTTTACATTATTGAGGACACAATTTATATCTTTTTATATTATATATCTATCAACAAATTATCATAGCTAAAGCTTTATTTTGTTCCTTTGATGGTGTCACGCTTCCCTGATCATTTGAGATCCTTATGGACTTGCACGGGTTTCTACATATTTGAAGAAGTAGGCACCTCTCCAGACTTTAAAGAGGAGCTTAAACATAGGAAGCCCTTTACCAGTCAGCCTGTCCAGAGATTGTGGACAGTATGGCTAGCATTGTCCATGAGCAGGCTTGCTGCTTGCCTTCTCCAGTAGGCTAGCCTCAGTTACCAGGTTCGCAAGGGTGGGTCTGGAGACTGGTTCTGTGGGATCTGGCCTGGTGCCCTGGGTCCACGGTGCCAGCCTGGCACTGGGTTTCATTGAGGTGGTTCTAGTGCTGGGGTTCACAGTAAAGTTGGGTGCTCACTTGACTCTCCTTCCTGCACTTGGAGGGTATCTTTCTCCATACTGTGCTGCACAGGCTTGGGAAGGGATGAAACAATTAATGTGAAACTGTCCTTCCTAACATCTTCAATGCATCATTTTTGTATCTATGCTACACCCGGGTGCTACAATCTATCATTTGGAATCCTTAGCTCTTGTGAAGGTATTTTTGTCTATGAATGGTTATCCCAAATGTTTCTGTGAAGAAACAAATGCTGAAAACTACTATTCTGACATTTTGCTAACATCGCTCTTTCTATTTAACTTGTAAGTATGATGAAGTCACTCCCTTGCTTAAAAAGTCTGATGCCATCCCATCTTTCAAAATAAAAGGCAAGTCCTTACTCCAACCTCTAAGACTCCACATGATCTAGCCCCTACTCCTCTAGCTTTTCTCCAACTCTCCCTGCTAGGTACTTGCATTCCATTCACATTAATTTTGCTTTTCTCTGAATGCAGACCTACATTCTCACACATTAGGTCTCTGTTCTAGCGATTCCATCTGCATATATATAGCCCTTTCTCTCAAATATCATTGTTTGTTCCCTGCTCAAATATCTCATTCTTGATCTACATATAAAATAGAAATGTCTCTTTCCTATTATTTTTACCCTGCTTCATTTTTCTTCACAACATTTACTACCTGATAAAATATATTTACTTATTTATTTTGTCTATCATCTCCCTCTCCTCTATGAAAGTGAAATCTGTGAAAGCAGGGGCTTCTGACTATTTGGTTTGCAGCTGTATATTCAGAGCCTAGAACCTGGCCAATACTAGATGTCTAAGAAATGGTTACTACATGAATAAAACAACAAATTAATATATCTAGATATAATTTTTTAGAATAAATTTCTTCTTTAAGAAATATAAACGATCAGCTTCAAAATATGATATCTCAGTAAAACAAAACTAAAATGAAAATATAGAAGGCATAGTATAGAATTATGTTATTCCCATTCCCATACCCATCAGAAGCTACCACTACAATAATAAGATATCAAGGATTTCACTGAGTGATATCATGATTATACTATTCAAACTTAAGAGATTTTTATTTGATTAACATATCCTACTCAGGGCCTGAGTAGGATGAAAAGGACAATCCCACAAAGATGCAGTTCTGTGTAGGGTATCAGTCAGAACAGGAAGAGATAAACACTGACATATTATGGTAACCCACAAGAGGTTTAAGAGGCCAACTGGGATACGGTGGGTATGCTCATAGGAAGACAGCTCAACCTAGAGAATCAGAACCTGATTGGGGGTGAGAAGAACATCCACAGGTAGTGAAGAACCACAGTGTGATACTGGAGTCTAGGAGAGTAAGGAAGATTTCTACATGATAGGCTTGATGATTAAAGGGGAGGCTGAACATCATGAACAGTTAAGACTTCAAGTAAGGTGAAGAAGGCATTCACACAGAGGGTAAGCCTAGCATGGAGAGTCAGAGTCTGAGCGGGGTTGGGGTGGAGATAGGGAGAGTCAAACATGGAGGTCTGTCAGTATGGAATGCCAAAGCCCAAGTGGAGGCGACATCACAGAAAACAGCAGAGTAAAGATCTCTAAAAATTCTCTCTTCAACAAAAGCACTAAGAAAACTGGAAAATATAGTCAGAATCACCTTTATCAGAACTCTAAAATTAATAAAAGCTTGCATCCAAGTCGCATTTATTTTTAAAAAGCTTAATCTCAGTAAGAATGATGAGTTTTCTAACATTTTAACTTGCCCTAGACCCATCCCTTGCTCTCCGGATCCACAGTAGTCTCGAAGAAATGACAGCTCACATTCCCAGTGCACTCTAGAAGCTACCTTAAAAAGCAGCAAGAGTTGTAGCTCATTCAAAGCTTCATTTCCCCCCAAATTACTACTTGACTGATCTTGTTTCCAGGAAGACCCTATTTGCAATGTGACCTGACTCAGAGCTTGCACAATGCAAAACGACTTGTCCCCAGGGAGATATTCATTGAAAAAAATTACAAGAAAGTGTTTTATACCACATCTACTTGAAGCAGTGAATAACAGTTGGAGCAAAAGACTAAAATCTTAAAACAAAAAGCTGAGAATGAAATACCCATAGGGACTTTGAAAAGTTCTGACATATTACTGGGAATCTAGAAGATCATATACATGCTTAAGGCTGTGTGCATGCTCAATAAAGACCTGAAAAGGCCCTAAGCTTTGACGCTCTGCACAAGCAGGACATAAGGACAAGGCAGAGTTGCCAACTACCCAGCTGAGTGTTGAAGGCATGCCCCAACACACACACAGAGAATTCTCTGGCAAAGACTAGGAGATTTACTGGTTCCAGGCATGTAAAGAAATCTTTGTCCAGTCATTAGCAACAACTAAGCTAACCAACTAGTGACTGAATGATCTACTGAGGTAGTCACACACATCAAATAGAGTTTGCAGAATTAATTCACAAAAGTAATTAAATGAAGAACCAACTACAAGTATTCCAACAAACCCTGGAGAGAGGGCAAAATGTGCTTTTCATAGTTGCCAAATTATTTTAAGTTTCCACTATTTTGACATTTTTATGCTAATAGAATGTCCACATTATTTCAAAGATCATTTATCATTTAAAATGTCCAAATGTAATTTTCAACAAAAAATTTTAAGATAGATAGGCAAAGAAACAAGAAAATATGAACCATACACAGGAAGAAAAGCAAATAACAGAAACTGTCCCTGAGGAAATTCAGATATTGGACTTATTAAACACTTCTAAGTTGGCTTTTTTTTTTGGCTCAAAGATACATACTTTTTATTTGTGATCTGAATAATCTTCATCTTCCACTGTAGGCAGAAGGAGCACACATAAAGGTAGGATCCATAGATTTTCACTGGATAATGGTAAAATGTAACAGGGCCTGGATAAGTACCAACTTCAAAATAAAAAGCAGAAAATAGTATCACAACGGAATATCCTAAGAATGGATATAACAATATATCATGGAACAAGGAGCTTATGAACTTTGTAACATGTCACATTTCAGATTTCATAATAAATTTTCCATGGTATGTTTTTGTCATTCTCAGTTTTTCTATAAGAACAAAAAGGCGGGGAGATAACAGGCAGGTTTTCCTTTGAGACGAGCAAGGAGGAGGAGACTGGTGAGATCAAATCCAATCCGTAGCCACATGGGGCAAAGTTGGGGCAAAAGAGGATCTGAAATGATAATAGGTGGAAGAAGTGTGCTAAAAGAGTTGGTAGAAAGATTCTGGGTTGCCAAGAAGAAAAGGAGAACGCAGACTGTTAAAATTGATCCATAAAAGGCCAATGTGACTTTCCCTGACCAGAATTCTTAATTCCATTCTTACTGCCTCAAGATTAACTTCCTTGTTTAGATATAGGAAAATAAGTTCTCAATTTGACAAACACAAGTTACTCACTCTTAATATTTAACATAGTGAGACTACTTTTTGTTGTGTGTGTGTTTTTTTTTTAATGAGATGGAGTTTCATTCTTTTCATCCAGGCTGGAGTGCAGTGGCTCGATCTCAGCTTACTGCAAACTCCTCCTGCCGAATTTAAGCAATTCTCCTGCCTCAGCCTCCCGAATAGCTGCGATTACAGGAGTACACCACCATGCCCGGCTAATTTTTTTGTATTTTTAGTAGAGATGGGGTTTCACCATGTTGGCCAGGTTGGTCTCGAACTCCTGACCTCAGGTGATACACCCGCCTTGGCCTCCCAAAGTGCTAGGATTACAGGCGTGCGCCACCGTGCCTGGCCGTGAGACTACTTTTTGTTCTCTAGTGAGTCAGCAAGGTTTCAGTGTTCCAGCAGGACAACTCAGCCATTTATTACTGATCAAGCCATAGAGTTGAAGACACAGGCTCACAGAAGGTTGTGATAGCTCATGTTCACTTAGGTAAAAGTTGTAAATGAAAATTTAAAATCCAATTTCCTGTAAGTTATCTATTTTAAAAATGTTCAATGAACTAAAGGAAAACACGCCTATAGAACTAAAGGAAGGTATAAGGACAATGTCTCACCATATAGGGAATATCAATACACAGATATAAGTTGTTTTTAAAAGAACCAAATAACCTGGAGTTGAAAGTGCAATCACTGAATTGGAAAACTCACTAGAAGTGGTCAACAGCAGAGATGAGCAGGAAGAAGAAAGAAACAGCAAAGCTGAAGATAAGTCAATTGATATTATCCAGTCTGAGGAACAGAAGAAAAAAAAAAGAATAAAGAAAAAGAAATGGAGCCTCAGAGATCTGTGGAATATCATCAAGTGAACTAACATACTTACAATGGGAGTCCCAGAAGGAAAGAAGGAAAAGAAATAATGGTTGAAAACATCTCAGTTCTGAAGAAAAGCATCAATCTACACATTTTAGAAGCTTAACTCCAAGCAAGATAAATTCAAAGAGAATCCACATGAAGGCAGATGATTATCAAACTGCTGATAGACAGAATTTTTTTTTTTTTTTTTTTTTTTGAGACGGAGTCTGGCTCTGTCGCCCAGGCTGGAGTGCAGTGGCCAGGTCTCAGCTCACCACAAGCTCCGCCTCCCGGGTTCCCGCCATTCTCTTGCCTCAGCCTCCCGAGTAGCTGGGACTACAGGCGCCCGCCACCTTGCCCGGCTCGTTTTTTGTATTTTTTTAGTAGAGACAGGGTTTCACCGTGTTAGCCAGGATGGTTTCGATCTCCTGACCTAGTGATCCGCCCGTCTCGGCCTCCCAAAGTGCTGGGATTACAGGCTTGAGCCACCGCGCCCGGCCCAGAATTCTTTATCTTAGAAAACTGAGGATGAAAAAACCGAAAACAAAGGCAACAAGAGATGTGACTCATCATGTACAAGAGATACTAAATATTAACATTTAATTTCTCATCAGAAAATATAAAGGCCAAAAGGCAGTGGGATGACATATTCAAAGTTCTAAAAGTATTTTTTTAAATTGTCTAAAAGGAATTCTATATCCATAAAAACTATCCTTCAAAAATGAAGGTAAAAGGAAGACATTACCAGATAAGCAAAAACTCAAAAGAACTCATTGCTAACAGACCTGCCCTATTAGAAATACTAAAGTGAGTACTTTGGGTTGAAATGGAAGGACACTAGAAAGTAATTCAAATATACACGAAGAAAAAAATCATAAAAGAAAAAAACCAATACACTGCACTTCATCAAAAATAAAAAGTTTTGCACCACAAATGATCTTGTTAAGAGAATGAAAAAAAACAAGCTATACAGACTGGGAGAAAATATTTGAAAACCATGTATTCGACAAATGCCTTACAGTTAAACATAAAAAGAACTCTCAAAACTCAACATTAGGCCAGGCACAGTGGTTCATGCCTCACTTTGGGAGGCTGAAGCAGGTGGATCACTTGAGGCCAGGAGTTCGAGACCGGCCTGGCCAACATGGTGAAACCCCGTCTCCACTAAAAATACAAAAATTAGCCGGGCATGGTGGTACATACCTGTAATCCCAGCTACCTGGGAGACTGAGGCACCAGAATTACTTGAGTCTGGGAGGCGGAGGTTGCAGTGAGACAAGATCGCACCACTACACTCCAGCCGGGGCGACAGAGGAAAATGCTGTCTCAAAAAACAAACAAAAAAAAAAAAAACAAAAAAAAAACCCTCAACATTAATAAAAGAAATAATACAAGTAGAAAATGGGCAAAACACTCAAGCAGATATTTCACAGAAGAGGAGATACAGAAAACAAGTATGTTCAAGTAAGATGTTCAGTATCATTAATCAATAGGGAAATGCAAATTAAAATCACAATGACAGATCACTACAAACCTATCAGAACTTAGGAAAAAAAAGTGAGAGATGGGGAGAGAGAAATAACTTAAATACCAACTATTTTAAAAATTAGTTGGGTATGGTGGCATGTACCTGTAGTCTCAGATACTTGGGAGGCTGAGGTGGAAGGACTGCTTGAGCCTAGGAGGTGGAGGTTGCAGTGAATAGAGATTGTGCTAACTGCACTCCAGTCTGGGCAACAGAGCTAGACCCTGTCACGGAAAAAAAAAAAAAAAAAAAAAACAACCAACACAAACACCACTATTTTGTCTTTCCTCAGGAAAGACAAATGTGTGTGGTCAATCCACAGAAAGAGTGTGTGAATCATTTTTCAACATATCCAAACATCCTATAAAATGTATACCAGTTATCCAAGTGGCCAGGTTGAGTGGATGGTGACAGTTCCTCAATTTGTTAAAAGAAAAAATCTAAATTAAAGACAACAGAAAACCATTAAATAAGAGAGGAACTGATAAAATCATCACAGTAAATAAAGATGACAAGAAACAGAATCAGTAAATTAAAATGTTCATAAATGTGCTGTAATACCTAAGCAGCACCTGAATAATTTGTTAATATAACCTCCATATAAAATTGTATAACTATGAATAATTGAATTTACATACATGATACATGCAAAATCACATGTATTACACTTTCAGCATTTACAGGACTTTGAATGGATATTTTTAATATACACTATTTTCACATATATGCTGACTTTTGAACCTAACCCTAAAGATGTGCCTTCTTCCTAATATGATTCATTTCTTTTCTAAGAAAAATATAAAGTATGTGAGAGTTATGCATCTCTGAAAGAGGCACAGAAGAAGAAACAGAAGAACATGCACCACAATTAATATAAAGATTAGACACATAAACCCCAAGAAACTTTGATGAAACAAGATTAGGAAAGGCAGCACTGCTTTCCAGTCTTGGCAAACTGAGTAAAATGAGTGGCCCACAAAATACACAAAATCCACATGTCTATCTCAAAAAAAACTTTTCTCCTATCATTTCAGTCCTGATTCTATAGATAGCACTAATAATTTTTATCATTCTGGTAGTTAAAAGAGAAATTTATTCCAATAATACATTATGTCTAAATGCATAATTCATATAACCAAGAAGCCAATTATTTTCAACCAAGAAGCCAATTATATATAACCAAGAAGCCAATTATCTTTCTGAAAAGTATGTTAAAAATATATATATTCTATAAATTTAAATTCAGTACCTTAGAGATTAACTTCATAGTCATTTAAGTCCACTTTTCCATTAATAGTAGGAAAATATTTCCACAACTGACCAATAGGAAGGGATGATGTAGCTCAGTTGAGAAAAGAATCCGACTCATCCATTCTTGGCCTGTGCACCAATTCTTAAAAACTAGCACTGATTATTCCTTAGTATAATATTGGTAAGGGTACATGCTTATTTTAAAACTACTCTTTCTCTTGCCTAGCAGAAAAATAATTCAGAGAAGTGAGGGGGAAACTAGATGTCTAGAAACTTGAGTTCTACATATATTAAAGTTGACATACCTCATAATCTAACATCAAAGATGACTTGATATCTTACCTCAATTCTCATGCTAAGTGGAGATACCACCTAGCTTTCCATCTCAAAAGTAATGTACTCAAAAGTAATCCCAGAACTTTTGGAAGCCAAGGTAGGGGGATTGGTTGAGGCCAGAGGTTCGAGACCACCCTGGGGAACATAAGGAAACCCTATTTCTACAATAAATAAAAAAAAATTGCCAGGCATGGTGGCATGTGATTATGGTCCCAGCTACTCAGAAGGCTAAGGTAAGAGGATGGCTTGAGCCCAAGAGATAGGGGCTACAGTGAGCCACGATCATACCACTGCACTCCACTCTGGGTGACACAGTGAGACGGAGTCTCAAAAAAATAAATAAATACAATTTTTAAGGCAGTAAAAAAAACAGCAAAAAAAAATCTGGAGTTATAGGATTTGGTTCCAATGTGACTTAGGCAAAAGCTACATTTCTAGGCTTCAGTTTTACATCTGAAAAATAAGTCAGGAGGGCTACAAGATCTCTAACATTCCTCCTACTAAGACTTAACAGAAAGTAGTTCCAAAGGAGATCAATTTTTGATGTTTAATACATAGGAGGCATTCAAGAATTACTTTTAGTCTGGAAAATCAACTGTAACAAAATTTCCATGTCAAAGAATTCTCAGATTTATAGAAAACACACTACTACAGTTAGTTCTTATTATATTTACATCCTGGGACAGCAATTATTATTTATTCCCATTAAAAAGCAACTGACATGCAAATACATGTTTTGAAATACCATAACAATACACTGATCTGAAAATACTCTATAATATATTCTCGGCATTTCCCAAAATGTATTTCTATAACATTCAGTTCCATTATCAAATAGGTTTGGGATAAGATGTGCTTCCAATGTAATTACACTCCTTAAGTAGAAATTATTAGTGTTCTATACATTCTTCGCAAAGTACATTATTATATTACATAGAAGATATCCCAAATTTATTTGGATCACAAAACCCTTTTTGAGAAATATCTATCAATATCTCATAGTGTTTCAACTGCTCAAAGTACATTTATTTAGTACTAAACACAGGCACTATCATCAAATTAAAACACTGAATTTTATTATAAATTATTAAAAATGTAATTGAGATTTTAAAATACTGAAATGATCAATAATTGAAATAACAAAGGCTAAAACTGAAAGCTCCAATAATCTACCAAGCATTAAAATTTTCTGTGAAGCTATTAGATGTGTTTTTATATTTGAGACTAAGAAATATATAGTCAGTCACATAAAAGAAACGGGGTGGAAAAAATACTTAGCTTCTCTTCACAGGTAAAATTAAACTCAGGCAAACGAATATAAGAATATGTTCAAATCAGAGAAGAGAAGGCTTGCCCACTAGCTATCAAAATTTTTCAAATGTATTTCTTTAACACATAGGGCCAATTAAGTGAGGAAATTAAATGGACATTACCCTTGAAAAACAAGATGCCATTCAGAATACCAGATTATTCCAGAACTAACATTCATTAAGCCAAAGGACTTAAAAATATTCTAGTAGCAGAACTTAGCACATGAAAGTTTAATTTTCAGATTCAGCTGAAAGAAGAATCATCATCTAAGGCAAACTGTAGAGCTGATGAGCCCTCTAAAACTAAACCCTAGCTTTAGTTATTAGTCTTTAGGCATTAGTCTCTGGTCTCATGCTTAATTCTTAATTCTAGACTTAACAGTTTCATTCTTAATGCTTTCTAATGCACAAGACTTCCTAACTACAAACTGATATGATCAAACTCATATGTTAAATTGTGATTTTGTTTAATAAAAAAAAATTTATCCAAAAGAACCTCTGTAAATGAACTATTTTGGCTTTCAGAAAACTACATCAAAACATTTTATTCCTTAAAGTGATCTTAATTCTGACAAAACTGGACTGGCCTATAGATGTTAGGATTTCTGATTTGAAATGGCAGGAGAATGATGGTATGGTCCCCTCTTTTCCTCTTAAAAATATCTGAAAACAACTAGGAGAGGAGAGTGAGAAACAGAAACACAAACTACATCTTCAACAAACTTGGACATATCCCTAACCACACTATATGAGAAAGTCTACTAAATACAGTGAAGGTAAAGAGGGATGCTAGAAGAGCTCAAGCCAGGGAAATGGCTTGCATCTTCAAATCTTAAAACTATTAGTTCAGTTCTGTAAATTACATGACAGTCAGAAAAGCAAACCCAACAGTCCCTTGCTTGAAACATCTGAAGCTTTCACAGACCTCATGTGGCATCACTAAAACATAGAGTCAGGATTGGACCAAAAAAAAAAAAGGACATGCCCTTTCCTAAGAAAAGATGATGCAGACTAATCAAGATAAATACTGCCATAGTAAAATGACTGTTTCTCAAAGATTTAAAGAGAGAATCCTTTGAGAATCTAAGCAAAAAACATTACTATCTTAACATGTGAAGGAGAAGGGAATCAATGTTTAAAAATCAGTGAAGCAGGTTGGGTGTGGTGGCTCACGCCTGTAATCCCAGCACTTTGGGAGGCCGAGGCAGGCGGATCACCTGAGGTCAGGAGTTTGAGACCAGCCTGGTCAACATGGTGAA
>NW_016808764.1:1640062-1648628 GCF_001698545.2 Rhinopithecus bieti
AAAAAAAAAAAAAAAAAAAAAAAAAAAAACACAAAAATTAGCTGGGCAGGGTGAGAGGTGTCTGTAATCCCAGCTACTCAGGAGGCTGAGGCTGGAAAATCACTTGAACCCAGGAGGTGGAGGTTGCAGTGAGCCAAGATCGCACCATTACACTCCAGCCTGGGTGACAATAGTGAAACCCCATCTCAAAAAAAAAAAAAAAAAAATCAGTGAAGCAGTATCTAGAGTATTCAAGAATTTATCCCCAGCATGAAACCAACAGCTAAACATCGCTAAACATACAAAACCCTAAGGAATATTGTTTTCATAAACTTTAAGAAAATACTCGACGATAAAGTTCAGCCATCTAAAAGATTTTTAAAAAACTATCCGAAAGAACAAACTTTGAGCATTTGAATGCACTCGACTATTGGTCTAAAACTATGGCAATGGCTACAGAATATAACGTAATTGTTACAATTCCTGACAATGTTTTTATATAACCAACAAAACGTGAGAGTAAACAGATTAAGGAATGCTAATAGCTTTATACTGTACTGCTTTACATCTTTAAGTATATTTCCATTGTTAACATACCTTATCTCTTAGTCCATTAGCTATAAAAGATAAGGCTATAACCATAATGCTATAATAAATATAAATGAGCTAAATAAATTCATTTTTTAAAAGTCTCAGATTAGATCTCAAAATAGAATGTAACTATATGAACACAAGACTCCCCTAACCCCCAAATCTGAATGGATGAAAATGAAATAGAGATTTACATATTCAAAATGACACAGGCATTTATAAGCACAAGCATATTCACACTAGCATAATCTGTAACAGCAATATATGAAAACACCTGAATGTCCACCTACTAGGACCTAGTTAGATAAATTAAAGTTTATCAAGGGAATACTATGTAGTTAATAAAAAGAATGGGGCAACAATTGAGTTTGTATAGCAAATGGGCTAAAAGACTCCGGAGCCAAACTGCCGGATGCTGGAGTTCACCTTCCAGCTAACAACTTACTAGCATGTCATTTAAAGTTTCTGTGCCTCAGTTTGTTCCTCTGTGATAAGGGAATAATATTTACTTACTTCTCACGTTTGTGATGAAGATTAGTAATCAATACAAAAACACTTGTTAGAGCCTAGACAAAGCACTAGGTGTTAGATATTATTACAGTTAAGTGAGAAAAAGTGAACTGTAGAACAGCATAGTATGCTATCATTTACAAAAAACTTAAAATATATACATATATGTGCATAAAATATACATATATGTGCATAAAATACACATATATGTATTAAATATGTGCAGAAGGATGAATAAACTCATAGTAGTTTCCCAGGAACAGAAACTAGGTAGAAGAGGTTTCAGAGTGGGAGAAAGATTACTTAACCTTTCTAAACTTTTTGAATTTTACACCACATGCATGTATGGACTAGACAAAAACTACTACTTAAGTTACCTTTAAAACTCTTAAAAGAATCTATAGGATGACTAAACACAGTGCCACTTTTCTGGTTAGTTCTCTGTCTACCATGCCTAAGGTACATTCACTCACTTCAAGGGTCACACAAATAGCAAATTCTCAGAGGTAAATGTATGTCCCCAAGATATCACAGAGTTCAGGTATTTCATGTTGTCACCATATAAAATATAAAAGGGACATATCTTAGGAGACAACACTGCAAGGACATATGGAAAGGGAGTGTTCACTGCAATGTGCATATAAACAGCAAAATATTGGAAATAACCTAATGTACATCAATAGACTAAATTATGGTACTATGCAATATTGTATGGATATTAAAAATGACAGCATAGTGTAACTTTATGTGTATAAATTATAATTTTTGTATATAAATAAGAAATAGTAAATTCTAGACTCTTTCCACATGGGAATACAGATATATTTCATCTTTCCATTGACAATGATTTGTGATATGGTTATATCATAATTTAACCATTCCTATTATCAACTGATATTTAGGTTGTTTCTATTTTCCATTTTTTAATCTTGTTTGCACCAAGATATATAATGCTTCACTGAACATAAATCTTCACCCACAGGGACTAATATTTCTGTAAGGCAAATTCCTGAAAGTAGAACTGTCAGGTCCAAACTAATATGCACTTTAAATTTTTATATGTACTTCCAAACTGCCTTCTTCCAAAGAGCCTGCATCAACTTATACTCTTCCAGTCTTGTAAATTAGTAATCATTTTCATCAATCTGATGTATGAAAAATGATATATTATTTAAATCTATGTAATTATTAGTAACAGTGTACAAATATTTCCATTCCTCCACTGTTTGTGGTGTTCATACAAAATACAGCTAAAAACTACATCGTGTCTAACACATACTGTGGCTTTTTTAATTTGCCAGAATTTAATCTTTGGGAGCCTCACATAAAAATCCAAACTTTTCATTAAAAAAAAAAACAAAAGATATGGGCATCACTGGACTGGATCCACATTTCTTTTATTTGTTTGTTTTTTCAGAGACAGGGTCTTACCACATTGTCTAGGCTAGAATGCAGTGGCTGTTCACAGGTGTGATCAGTGTGCACTGCAGCCCTGAACTCCTGTGCTCAAGAGATCCTCCCACCACAGCCTCCAGAGTAGTGGGACTATAGGTGCTTGCCACTGCGCCCAGCTCTGTATTTCTTAATGTCAAAAATCAACTGGCATTGAAAAGGAGCTGCCCTCTCCAAGTGTTCTCCAATTCAACCACCTCATATACTTCCTCTACTGGATTCACTCATTTATGTTACCCGCCTGGTCTCCTGTAATAATTAAAGTTTAATATCCCAGTTCTATTGGTTTATTTGGCTACATTCTGGCTATTAAGATTCTTTGTATAAATGATATTAATACCTTATCTTGTACAAACATAAGTATTTACTGTTAATTTTCTTTTAACTTAATCATATATAATCATAAATATATATAAAATTTTGAAAGTCTAGAAGAACATCCATAAAGTGTTAGCAATGCTATCCTTCAACTACAGGTGATTTTCACTTTTTATCTCTGTATGTATACCTTTTAAATTGTATAATGAGCAATCACTCCTTTCATAATTAGAAAAAAAAACTACTCTCATTTTGAAATAAAATATATAACACTAACCATTACGTTAATTTTTAAACTGATAAAGGATAAAGCCAATTAAAACTTTACCTACAAGGAAAACCTGACTGCATAAGAGACCTAAATAATAATCAGAGATCGTTTAGTCTATGGATTACCCATAAAGGAACTTAATAGATTTAACTACTTCCAAGCCAGGGAATTACAATATAAATTGTTTTTTACAAGGTGGCATTCAGAAGTACATGGGGAATGATATGACTCACTTTTAAAGGTTGTCAAGTTTTGAATATTAGCAGTTCAGAAAACCAATTTTCTCCAATTATATTTAAATTTTTATAAAGATAAAATATAAAAAGTATATTTTCATTTGGTCAACATTTATACTAAGTGTAACGCACTTAGTATACCTTGCACTTTGCAAGGTGCAAACCATGCAATAACAATAAAGCACAATCCTTGCCTGAAAGCTTATACACAAGTGAGTAAAGCAAGAAAAAAGTCGAGTAAGTGCTGCTGAAACACAAAGGGAAGGCACTTGAATTAGCCTTAGAGGTTAGGGGAATTGGAGGTTAGCCTTGGAGGTTAGCCTTAGAGGTTAGCCTTAGAGGTTACGTAACATCTAAGCAGGAATCAACCAAAAAAGGTGAAAGGGGGCCAGGAATACAGGTGGTGTCATCCTGACTTCTCTCTCCCCTTCGATGTTTACATTCTGACAATCACCAAATCCTATCAATTTTTCTCCCCAGATTTCTCAATGCCATTGGCTTCTCTTCATTCTCACTGCCATTACCATGCTTCAAGGTATACCAAATTCTGTCTTCTAATAGCCTTCTAACTGGTCTCACCATATTCACTTTCCCATCCTGTTCTTAACCTAATCACTATGTTGTAATTAGTGATCTTTCAAACAGTGAGATCTAATCAGGTTAATGTCCAATTAAAAGAACTGAGGGGAGCCCTCAGGATTAAACCCAAATTTCTTAGTAATAATTCACATGTCTTGAAGATCTGGTCCCTGCGTACTTCTGCCACACTCTTAATATTTCCCATCTTGCACTATGGTCACATGAACTTCTTTCACATCCCTTGGCAGAGCCTTCTAT
The DNA here is from genome assembly GCF_001698545.2 of Rhinopithecus bieti. Classification (NCBI taxonomy): domain Eukaryota; kingdom Metazoa; phylum Chordata; class Mammalia; order Primates; family Cercopithecidae; genus Rhinopithecus; species Rhinopithecus bieti. The sequence goes on from NW_016808764.1 coordinate 1,644,257, forward strand.
CTCCTGTCTCCAGGACTTTGCACAAGCTATATTCTTCTGCCAGAAACACAGATTTACAATTCTTCGCTGAGCTAACTCCTACTTACTCTTCAGACCTCAGCTTAGAGGTCTGGGAAGGCTTTTCCTCATTATTTAAAAGCCTTTCTGCATATCACCTCCTCTGTGTTCCCACTTAAAACTTCCCCTAACAGAACACTTATCATGCTATTATTAGACTTGGCAGGTTAGTTGTCCGACTCTCTCATTTAAAGGTAATGGGAAAACAGGAACCCTTCTGCCTTTTTCACAGTTGTACTCTAGTATTTAGGACAATACTTAGAATATTTAGCACATAAAACACTTATATTTATTGAAAGAACAATAAATACTTGCTAATTTGGCTTTATCTGCCATTCTAGACAGCAATTTTTACTCTATAAAGTACAACACAATATTATGAACTCATTGAGCACAAAATAAATGCCCAATAAATACTGGTTGAATAACATGATAAATGAACAATAAACAAGGTTTCACCTCATGCATGGAGTTCCCCTATATCCGACTTAAAATTAACTCCAGGTCACTCAAATTTTAACATGAATACCTAAAAATGACAAGATTTCAACTGTATTTCCCATTATGTATTATGATGTAAAGGCTTCTTATTCTTTTAAATATAAAGAAAGAGCTCTCCCACTTAAATCATGTAAAGCTGTATCTTTTTGCAGTTTAAGAGTTTAAAGGGGAACTTTCAAAATTAGAAGACCAAAAAGATTAGTCCAAAGAATGAGAAAACACCCAAAATTAACATGCTCAAAAGAATGTTACTGTTTACAGAGAAATGGAAAAGCACATCTTTAAGCAGCACAAGTGAACCTGAGGCAGGACAGTGGCTAAAGGCTGTCCACAAAAAGAAAATGTTCTACACTTGTCCATTTAACTAGAATTATGTCAAGAATCCACAACTCATAATATCTTCAAATTCATTCATTCAACTTTTTCCCTCCTTGGTAAGGAAGCAAAATAAAATACTTTGGAAAGACATGGAGAGACATGGGACCAATTTATTTTACATAGTAGCAAATGGGAGTTGTTTAGGAAATCTGCATTACTTCTTATGGGAAAGCAAAAGACTTTATGTGTAATTTATATTCTAGGAAAACAAGAGTTAGAGCAAAGAACTGAAAATTCCTGTTTACCCAATCCACGATATAAACCATAATTGGGATTACAGCTCTCTTGTACAACACTTCAACTCATCATATGCATAAATTGCAAAATTATCCACCAAAGTCTCACAGTTAAAAGGCAGGGTAGGGAAGAGGGGATTTAAAAGTCTCAAAAGTACTAAGATATAATGGTAAATGTCAAAGGGTAAAAGACCAAACATTATCTGAAAAGTTTTAAATGCCAAACACTACCAAAAAAAAAAACAAAACAAAAAAACAAAGATTTACTTGTGAATATTTGCTTAAATTGCCTTTCTTGCCAAAGAACTCCAAACATGTCATACATAACTTAAGTATTCCCAAGATATACTTTACTTCTCATTTCCCATGCAAACTGGCAATTAAAAAAAAAAGTCTAGTTATTTAATTACCATGGTAAAGCAAAAAAGAAAATTTAACTGCTACATACACTAAGATGACTACAATATTCAACATAGTATTTTCAAAGAAAAAAAGATTTTCAGATCTTTTAAGCTAAAAAATGTTAATTAAATTTAACTACTACCTTTTTGTACATATAAACCATACATTTCTTCACTAGGTCTATCTCATTATAAATCCTTTCCATTACTCACTCTATTAACTATCAGAAACTGTCAGGAAAAAAATGAAAAAAAATAAATGCACTATCAATAACAAGACTAAGAATGTGTGATCTCAAGGTATCTTATATTCGAGTATCAGTCAGTATTTAGTAAGCTGCCATGATTATAAAACAGCTAGCCTTTCTTAACACTTAGTCCATTTTTGAGACTTAGAGAAAGACCTGTACATTCAACTATTTATATACTATCCTAACAATTTGGTTTATTAAATAGAACTTATATATTTTGGGTTTTAAAAATATAATCTCATTTATCTCTGTATTACATTTTAAAATATCACAAAGCAAAAATCTTCCTCATATAAGATCAAAAGAAACATAATAAGCAGCCATACACAATTTAAGGGTAATAAGGAATTTCTCCCATCAGAAGTTACTCAAGATACTGAAAGGCAGCTCTTGCTTGTATTTTTTAATATACATAAAGGGATACTTTATTTTTGTAATTTAACACATTAAACACAACCCTACAATTCCCAACTGGTATGTATTATCTACTATCTTGTGAATATAATCCTGCTATGTCCTGAATTGTGTCCTTCCCAAATTCTTATGCTGAAGCTATAACTTCCAACGTGATAGTATTTGAAGATGGGACCTTTGGGAGGTAATTAGGTTTAGATGAGGTCACAAGGGTGGGGTTTTCATAATGGGATTAATGCCCTTGTAAGAGGAAACCAGAGAACTTGCTCTCTCACTTTCTGCCAACTGAGGATACAGCAGGAAGACCACCATCTGTAAGAGACTCTTCATTTGCTCTGAACAGAAATGGCTAGCATCTCAATCTTGGACTTTCTAGCCTTCAGAACTGTGAGAAATATATACTGTCGTTTAAGCCACACAGTCTATGGGTCAGTTCAAGCAGATTAAGAAAATCTCAAAATAAGATTCCCACATAGGTTAAAGAAGCTTTGATATGAAAAAATTTCCATACCACAAACATGTAAATCATACAGTAATTTGCAAGTAGCAAGTGATATACTATTTAAATCATGCCAGGAAGAAAAGAATGTTGACATTAGTGATTCTTCGTTGCTCTTGGAAGCAACTCAAATATTATCAATTTGCATAATTAGTTATAAAAACTGGATAATGGCCATAAGATGTGCTAATGAACAATTTTTATTTTTACCACATGAATCTACTATTTACAGATTATCAATTTTCAAAGAATTTGAATATGACAAAATATAAGAAAACTTCAATTATATTAAACAATTTCAGCTTTGATAAAATAAAAATCTTCAAGATCTTGGCACAGGATCATTGTTGTTATATTATGGAATTTTTATATATATGCATACATATTTGCAAATATCAGGTACAACTGAGTTCCAATTGAGAAAAAGCCTGGCAAGTTTTTTCCTATGCATTAAGGTATTATTCACAGAGCTAACTCTACAAGAGTTACACAGTTGACTTTTTTTGAGACAGGGTCTGGATCTGTTGCCCAGGCTGGAGTACAGTGGCAAGATCTAGCACAGTGCGACCTCCACCTCCTAGGCTCAAGCCATCCTCCCACCTCAGTCTCCCAAGTAGCTGGGACTACAGATGCATGCCACCACACCCTGTTAATTTTTGTATTTTTGGTAGAGACGGGGTTTCACCATGTTGCCCACGCTGATCTCAAACTCGTGAGCTCAAGCGATCTGTCTGCCTCAGCCTCCCAAACTCCTGGGATTACAGATGTGAGCTACTGCACCTGCCATACAGCTGACGTTTAAAACAAATTTAAGTCCATCCTTTTTCATATCACAAAATCTTTTATCTGAAACATTTAATATTAATCTATCTTTTACAACGAGTGCAGGCTCAACTTGGTCCCTTTATAAATTAACAAAATAAGCTGGTAAAAGTATGTTCTATCAAATTCCTTTATAACTATATTTTCCTGAATAAAAAAGTAAATAAAAACTAGTGAACTTTTTTTTAATAGTTTCTAATCAATTTCAGTATCTGGTTCTCATAGGTTGAAACAATGCTACAATGACTGCGTTGCACAACAGTCTGGGGAAAATATTTTTTTGTTTGTTGCCCAGGCTGGAGTGCAGTAGTGTGATCTCAGCTCAATGCAACCTCTGCCTCTCGAGTTCAAGCGATTCTCCTGCCTCAGCCTCCCAAGTAGCTGGGATTACAGGCATGTATCACTGCGCCCAGCTAATTTTGTTTTTTTTTTTTTGAGACGGAGTCTTGCTCTGCTGCCCAGGCTGGAGTGCAGTGGCCGGCTCTCAGCTCACTGCAAGCTCCGCCTCCCGGGTTCACGCCATTCTCCTGTCTCAGCCTCCGGAGTAGCTGGGACTACAGGCGCCCGCCTCGTCGCCCGGCTAGTTTTTTGTATTTTTTAGTAGAGACGGGGTTTCACTGTATTAGCCAGGATGGTCTCGATCTCCTGACCTCATGATCCGCCCGTCTCGGCCTCCCAAAGTGCTGGGATTACAGGCTTGAGCCACCGCGCCCGGCCTAATTTTTGTATTTTTAGTAAAGACGAGGTTTTACCATGTTGCCCAAGCTGTTCTCTAACTCCTGACCTCAGGTGACCCACCCGCCTCAGCCTCCC
>NW_016808764.1:1649501-1668049 GCF_001698545.2 Rhinopithecus bieti
ATATATATATATATATATATATCCCAGATATATACAAACCCAAACTGAATTAAATATGATCTATTTCAGGTCACCCAATCTGTCAGACACCACATACTTTTAGCAAAGAACTATGACTTTCAACCTAATTCTCCCAGTACAGGTAACCAGGAAATGCCAAGGAATTAAGCTTATTTTCTTTAACAGAATAAAAGTGGAAAAAATACTTAGCTATTTTGTCTTATCAATGCAACAGGTTATGTTTTCATTAGAAGTGGATCAAGAAAAACATGTTGCTACTCAATTTTACATATTTCATAGCAAAGTAAACAAAGAAACACATGATAAGTACAACATCTACCTCTACAAATTATAAAGTAGTATATTATACTGCACTGATTCAGTATTCAGATAATTTGTTTCAACTTAACTTTGTTCAATAAATAATGTTACCTAGTATGTTTTACCTCATTAAGCAAACCTTTCCAGTAAGAAAAGCTTAACACAGTAAGTTTTAAATTGTATCATTTTGAATGGAATTTTTCCAAAATACATGATCTTATGTTATCATTAACAAAATGTACTAATATCCAATAATCTCTTCTTCATGATCCTAGATCATTATTTTTATACTATTTTATATATAAAACAAATAGTGTCTTGAAATATTCTATGTACATTTGTCATAACATTAAGTTGCTATAAACTGCTGTTTTACAAAACGTCTTGCATCTGCTTTTGAGTGTTTTCTTCTGCTCTTATTTTCAACTCTGTTATGCCTCTAGGAGTAATTTCAGTCCTTTTACATTTGGTTACCAAACTTTTAAAATTGTACACTATGTGAGAATAAAAATGCCTGAATTAAGGCTTGACGGACTCTAAGAACAGAAAATGTGTGTTTAAAAACAAGAACATTATGATATCTCTTTGTCCGTCCTTTGGGCCTGTTCAGTTTGTTTTGGAGCTGTAGACTATTCATCTAAAACTAATTTTTCCACTTGGAGCCGACAAAGTCTAGACATTGTATACTGGTGGAACAGTAAATAAGACAGACATACTCAATGCTCATCTTGAGGCTTACAGTCTAGCAGTAAAGACAGACATCAAACATACAATTACAAAAATAGTGTTATAAAACAGGAAGTACAAGCACTAGGACACCTTAAAACTGAAGAACCTAACTAGGGATCAAAGGAAGGTCTCCCAAAGTATGGGATACAAAATTAAGGCCTGAAGGGTGGTTAGAGTTTAGCCACATGAAGAGTGCATGAGGTAGTAACCAAGCAGATGACACCAGATAGTTTTAGTTTCCTAGTAAGTAAATCTCAAGATAAATGAGGTGTAACAACATGTTTAAGGCAATTGCTAAAATATGAGTATTTTAAAAAGAAATTTCTCAAATTTCTATAATAAAAACAATTACAAGGATCAAGAAATGCAAATGAGAGTGTTTCAACATAGAAAACTATGGCACTTTGCAGGGAATGGAGTTTGGGACATCAAAATTAGGCCTCACTATGCCCTGGAAGAAGTATTAAATTATATTGCATGAAAGGTCAGGCATGGTGGCATACACTTGTAATTCCAGCACTTTGGGAGAGCAAGGCAAGTGGACTGTTTGAACTCAGGAGTTTGAGACCAGCCTGGGCAACATGGCAAAACCTAGTCTCTACAAAAAATAGAAAAATTAGCCAGGCATGGTGGCACACACCTGTAGTCCTCGTTACACAAGAGGTTAAAGTGGGAGGATCACTTGAGCCCAGAGAGGTCAGGGCTGCAATGAGCCCCATGATTGTGCCACTGCACTCCAGTCTGGGTGACAGAGCGAGACCCTGTCTTGAAAACAAAACAAAAAAAACCCACAAAAACAACAAAAAAATACTGCGTGAAAAAGAGACCCTGTCTCAAAACAAAAAAACCCAAAAAATACTGCATGAAAAATTACTCAATTCTCAAGTTCAGAAAACTTTTAAATCACACAAGCCAATTACAAAGTCTGCTTCTAGGATATAACTGTTGACCATACAGTCTGACTTACCTAAAGAGAGGCACTGTCAAGTAAGTATGGAAAATATTTTTTAACGTAATACTCAAAAAAGAGTACATTTTAAATGATTATAAAAAAAAAAAAAAAGTTGCCAAGAATTCTAAGAAAGTTAATAAATGTTACTCTTAACATGAAACATAAATGCTGAGAAAAGATATTTAAGTATGTTTTTTTTTTAATTTTTTTGAGACAGAGTCTCACTCTGTCACCTAGGCTGGAGTGCAGTAGCACGTTCTTGGCTCACTGCAACCTCCACCTCCAGGGTTCAAGAGATTTTCCTGCCTCAGCCTCCGGAGTAGCTGGGATTACAGGTGCCTGCCACCACACCCAGCTAATTTTTTGTATTTTTAATAGAGACGGGGTTTCGCTATGTTGGCCAGGCTGGTCTCAAACTCCTGACCTCAAGCGATCCACCCGCCTCAGCCTCTCAAAGTGCAGGGATTACAGGTGTGAGCCACCACGCCCAGCCTTAAGTATGATTTCGAAACATTATCATTATCCAAGTTCTAAACCTAGGAATTATTACCCACGTTACACTGATATATTCTCCTTGTATTTAATTAAAATATTAATGAAAAATCAGTGAAAATGGTTCCCTTCTTTTCACAGGTGTTGAAGGTAAAGCTTTAAGTAATAGTATGGTCAACATTAATACAGATCTGCAGTTCAAAGCCCAAATAAAATTAGAACATAAGAAATATTATTATTAACAATAATATAAGCTTTAATCGAAGCTTATATTACCATATAACCTAATATTACCGTACAACCTAATATTATTATTAGAATCCAACTGTTATTCTTCTCTAATTGTCCAAATGGACCTAAACATATCTAACCTTTGTGCTTTTACTACCCTCCTCTATCCTACTTATTCCTCAAGTGTTTGTTCCAGTCCTGTCCTCCAGTAGGCAATGCCAGTTATATGTGCAGTCTGAGTCTTAACTCATCTGAGTCTGCCAGTGTATACTGCTGTTAAAAGCATGTATCACATTGTTTAACAATTAACTATTGACTTGTCCAGTTCATGCAACAAATTCTGAACTTACTGAAAGAAGGAAACATATTTATCTCTGTATCCAGAGAGCCTGGGACACACATGGCATTCAGCAGAAGTTCCATGACATTGGTGAATGTGAAACTGTAGTTACTGAGAAATATTTATAGAACAAAATTGAAAAGTTAAAGACTATTTGCAAGACTGAGAAAGTACTGAAAGCAGGAAGGAGTGTTATACAACACAAAACTGGAAACTGAAAAAAACAAATTTAACTGATCAAATTAACTCCAAGTTGTAGAAATTATGTGTCAGAACAGGCGATTTCCACTTTACCTCCAAGACATTAGAAAAACTAAAAGAAAAGAAGATTTATCTTTGTCAGCTGTAAAATTACTTAAAATTATAGGACTTTTAAATAATAATTAAAGGCAAATAAAGTATTTAAACATTAGAAGTCTTCCTAGTGCTATAAACAAAAGATAGTCATGCAGAAATAATTTATAAAAATACTACAGGTTCATTTCACACAGGGACAAATTATACCCTTTTTAAAGGTCTCCTGTAATGTTTTAGCTACAAGCAGTATGTTCACTCTTATAAATGAATCCTTGGCTTTTAGAGCATGTACTACTTTTTGCAGTTCTGACCTTTAGAGAAGTTGGAATGAGATATACAGTGTGAAAATGAATTAGTGTTCTTTTAAGTCTTGATAATGGGAATTGCATGCTTTTTCAAGAAGCACATATGCTACCATCATCTCAAAAGCTTAAGGATCCTTTTGTGTGTATAAACTTTTCTTTGTGTGTATAAACTTTGGTAATTAGAATATCCTTTTGTGTGTACAAACTTTGCTTTTGCTGAATTAAAGATGCTGTGTTAAAAGTTGAGACCCGGGGAAAATACCAAACAAAACCAGAATGAACACTGATTTATATTAAAATAATTCAATTATATATTTTAGAACATAAAAGTTTCTCAGACTTATGTATATATGTTTCAACCTGCAATAATAAACACTTTTAAAAACACTCTATAATATATGAAGTTCAAGCATACCACAGGTCACCTGTAATTTAGAAATTATTTAGATTTTAAAAGTCAGTTTACACAGTCAGAAAACATAAAAATTCACTATATTAAAAGAAAATATTTCAAAAAAGATCGACAGGGCATGACTTTGATGCAGTGTAACAAGTAAATGAAACAAAATTCAGAAGGCCAAGCAGTTAAAATAGGGGTTACAAGGATAGCAGATGATGATATATGTCCATAAATTAGTCTAAGATTCAGCCAACTTATATGTCTAATGCATAACCTATAAAGCATGAAATAAAGGTCTACCAACAAGCAAAAATACCAACTCACTTACTATTTGAAGTACTCATTTAAGTATCACATAAAAGTACTTAATGTATAATTCTACTTCTAAATTACAGTTTCCATCTATTCATCTATAGCAAAATACCAATCCCTACTAATCTTATTAAGAAATGTCAAAATATCCAATTTATATTTAAATTTCCTCTATCAATTGATATTTTATAAACAAGTAGCAGAATTCTCCCAAGTCCAAGCTACAAATCTCAGAACTCACTGAAGGATTTGTGAGTTAACTTGTTTTGTTGTTATTGTTTGGGGTTTTTTTTAAATCTTATTTTGTTATAAGCATAAATCTTATGCTTTTCCAAACATGAAAGATACATGAACGATATAGTAAACCAAATTCTAAAGATATATTTCACTTAATCTTCAGCCTCCAAAAATATGCATCCTTATATCTACATATAGAGTTTATATCTTTTAGTCAAAACACAGATTTTATATTTAAATATTTTACAAAAAAATCAAAATATCTGAACGGTTTAAAGAACAGTCTTCCAGAAATATTAAATTATACAACAAATATTGAAAATGAGTATTTTTAAGGCAAATATGACTATAATTTATCCACCTGTATAATAAAGAATTTCAACTTTATTCACCCATCCTCCATAATTCATACAGGTAAGTCAAAGCAATAACTATACCAACCACTATTCGGAAGCCATCTTTGGAAATATTCCACATACAATTCCAGTTTATGTCTCTCTGATGTGGAGAGAGAAAAGTCATTCTTCCCTGACCCAAGTCACAGAAAAAAACAGTAACATTTTAAAAGCCTAATTCCAGCGAGTGTGACAAAGGAATTTGTAATTTTCATGTTTCTATTTAAACATGAAATGTTTCAAATTTCCAACTGGCTTGTAGTTCACAAGTTGATGCATGACCTTTACTTGCTACAACTACCAGAAAAACAGCTCTGATGAACTTTCTGAATACGGTAGTTTAAAAACTAAAAAAAGATCTAGCTGCAAATTACTAATGTATATTTTAATATCACTCTTTAATCCATAATAATTTATGAGAAAACTTATAAACTTAAAAATTATATTAATAATGAGTGATCAGAAATGTCAACTTTTAATGTAGCTGTTTCTTCCAAAACTGAAGGGGGAATGTGGGGATGGTTAACGGATATAAAAAACACAAAGAATAGGATCTAGTATTTGATAGCACAACAGGGTGATCATGCTCAACATTTAATTGTACATTTTAAAATAAGAGTATAATCGGATATTTGCATCACAAAGGGTAGATGCTTGAGATGATGGGATACTTCATTTACTCTAATGTGATTATGCATTGTATGCCTGTATCAAAATATCTCATATAACCCATAAACACCTACTATGTACCCATAAAATTAAAACTAAAATAAAACTGAACAAGCACCTTGGGAAAATGCCATACCCTTAAAGATATGTCCATAATTTGAAACTGGGATTTCAATATTGTTTTATATGTTGGCTTTATATTAAATTTCAGCCATTTGAAAGTTATAAACCTTAGACAAAGCTTTTATTTAGTTTTGTCTTTATTTTGTCTATTTTCAAATGGGTATTTATAATTACGTAAAAAGTTTACAATATACTTTATGTCCAAATAGATAAAAGGTTTATTATACTCAATTTAAGTTCCATATGAGGAGAATGGTCATTTGCATGCTTTATTCCTAAAATTCTTTTCACTGTCACAGAGCAAAACATCAACACTTGATAAATTCAAATTATAAATATAACCTTACCGAATGTTACAAATTGGATGACATAGCTAAGTCTCTTCAAGTACACAGTAACAGTTCTACAGCCCATGGCATGGAGGATGAGAGTAAAGATTAGTAAGTACACTAATAAACTGAGGTCTTTAAAATTGAAACTATTTTTCAGTTTTGCTGCATTTAGTTACAAAACACTTGGCTACACAAGTGTACCTTAGGATTCTGAAAAACATAACAAAAAGCTTTTGATATAGTAGTCCCTCTTGAGTAGAAACTAGACGCACTCGGTATCGACGAAAAGTATACGAAATGACACAGGTGTAAGCCTAGACACTGCTGGTAGTTATCACGCTGGAGGCAAATACTATACAGTCCACATCTGCAACCTAAATTTGCTTCAGCATCCCCAGAGACTTCGAAAATATTTCTTTGGGTAGGTTGCAAAACAGTGCTTCCTCTTTTATTCTCATCACCCCCATTACGATACAAAGCAACAGACAAGAAAATCAAACAGCCAACTATAAGGGCTTAAACACACACACAAAGCATCTTCTTTCTAGCTCCCGAATCGCTATTTATTCCACCTGTTTGTAAATCCATAATTCCACAATAACACAAACTGCCTGCTGAAAGAAAGGAGGGAAGAAGAGAAAAGAAAGAAAGAGCAAAAGAAAGAAAAGAAATAAAGAGAAAGAAAGGCAAATTAATGCTTTGGAGTCATTACTCTTCCACCTAGGCATGGGGGGAGGGGATGGTACAAAACAATGGATGTTGAGGGGCTAGGGAAAAAAATCTTCTTGCCCCAAAGCCTCTTGTGTTATGAGCCTGGGGAGTCGGGGAGAGTGACTACTTTTCCTCTCTCCCTAAAAGCTGTGCTATCACGGGGCGAGGTTGCCATCCGGCATGTTCTACGAGGCGGTCTCGAAGGGCTACAACTCGCTTCGCCAGGCAACACACCCAGAGCCGATCCAGCACTCTTCACTCAAAGGGTTTTCAGGGAGAGGAGAATGGGAGAGCAAGGTGGGCTCTAGGGAGAGGGCGCGAAGAGACCCCACCCTGTATGACCGCCGCTGCGCCCGGGCCCTCGCCAACGATTTACACGACTTGGGCGCCCTGCGGACTGGGCCCGGGGCCCCCGGGAACCGAGAAGAGCGAGACTGTCGGCCGGGCGCCCCCGGCCCGCGCCCTCGCGCCGGGCTCGCCCTCGCCCAGGCGCTGTTCCTGGCCGCGACGCGCCCGCAGGGCCCGGCCCGGCGTGGTCAGACCCGGACGCCCTTCCCTCCTCCGGCCGCGAGCTGCCGGCTACCACGCGAGCAGCGCTCCCCAGGCCCGACTCCCGGAGACAGCACCCAGGAAAGTGACGGCGCGGGCGCCTCCAGGGCCCTGGGCCCTCGGGCTCGGCCCGGCGCTGCCGGCTTGCGCTCTGTCAGGGGCGCGGGGCCTCCCCTACCGACAGGCCAGCCGAGCTGCCCGGACGGGACAGGGAAGGCAGGCAGGAAGAACCGCCAACAGACCACCCTTCCGCTCATCAGGCCCGGGTTACCGTCAGGAGCCCGACTCGCCATCCTTCCTCGCTCGCCCTGCATTCCTCCTCTTCCTCCTCCTTGCCTCCTAGAAGCGACGCTGCCCAACCACCGCCGCCCCGCCACCGCGCCCTCCCCACTCGCCGCCGCCCCACCCGCCCTCGACTACTGCTCGCTCCAGCCTCCCCGCCCCACCCCTCCGGCGTGGGCCCGGTCACTCGCTAGGCAAGAAAAATGGGCGGAGCCGGGGCAAGCGAAGCTGCCCAATCAGAGAAGGGCAGTGGCGCCTGCTTCTCTCTCTCCGCCCTTTTCCTTTCCTCAGTTCCTCTACGCCGTCTCCCGCCCACTGGGCGCCGCTGGCTAGCCGGGCTACAGAGTAAGCCTCCCGCAGGGTAGAGTGACAACTCTCCGATCGGAAGTTACTGTTGAAGGTAAGGCGGCCATAACTGATAATGGCAACAGGAGTTTCCTGGCTTCCTGTTTCCAGGGTGACGTAGATTTTTTTCCTTCGCCAGTCTCACCGTTACCCGGGGCAACAGCTGAGCCGTCTGGGAAGGGATGCATCTGTAAGTAAGCCCAAAGAGGTACCGTGGGTGACCAGACATCCCATGTTAGACAAGTTAATTCATACTCTGGACTACACGTCCAGTTTCCTGGCCCTTATTTTACTGAGACATCTGGTCACTTAGGTAGATGGACCATACTTTAGGGCTCCGAAAATCCCTCTCCTGCCAGGAAGTTGCATTTGGCGCTTCCGAATAGGGTCATGGCGGAAGGGTGTGAATAGCCTCACCGCCTGTGCCTTAGGGAATGCCCATTCTTGACCTCGGTTGCAAAGTGAGGTGAGTCCCTGGGCCCCAACCAGTGCGGGCCGGACGGTCCCTGTGGGACGGAGCGCTGAAATGGAGAGCGGGGCTCAGGGCCCCTTCCGTTGGAAGCTGTTTTGCTTTCCGGGCTGGTCTGGCGGCGCCCCGCCACCCTCCGCCCCCCTGAGGCTCCCTGTGGGGTGAGGCAGCGCTACAGGCCGCCCTAGCCCAGACAGAGCCAGCCTGGCTGGGAGGGCCCCAGCGGGGAATGGGCGCGGACCTCGGGGCGGAGCTCCTAACTCCGGCAAAATGGAGCTCCTGACCACGCCTCCACAAGTTCCTATTAAGTACTTTCACTCTCTGGCCTTTAGAGGGAAGAGAATTCGGGAATTTGAGAAAATCATTTTACACCTTTAGCTATAAAAGAAAAAGATGAGCCCCTACAATCAGGGCAAGACCTCTATCTTTTTCCCCTGCCACCTGCCTTCTCATTCTGAGTTTTCCCCCCTTTCTGCGTCTGTCCTTTGAGTCTTGGTAAGCTTTGACTGCGGTTCTTGTGGTGGGATGTACTATCCTAATCCTGCAGGTCTACAGTTTCTTAACGTGTTGAATATTTTTGAAAATACTGTATTGCTTTAATATGGCCCTTTACAAAGTTATCATACATTATCTTGTAGTTTCTTCTGTATGCTTGAGTCAAGAACTCTCAGTCATCTTGGTAATACCGGGTTGGATGCTTAAAGCCGCAGCAAAAAGACCAGAACTTTAAGGTAAAATTGAAAATTGTTAATATCCAGCCAGTCAACAAAACCTACCTTCTCGACTTAATTTCTACTTCGCTGGTACTTACACGCCAGCCAAAATGAACTACTCTTGTTTCTTGGCGGTTGATTACTGAAATCTGTTGTAGCACTCACCTTTTGTGATTCTGTCTGATTCTGTTATTCGTGGAGATGTGTTTCCAGATTCTCCCCAGCAGAAAGTAATTCCTCTGAGTTTAGCATTTTTGCACGTCTTTTATGACAATCAGTATGTTTTATATATATATAATAGCTGCTTGTGTTTTTAGCTTCACTACCATGTCTGCACCTAAATAGAATGGTTTGTATCAGATTCGTCTTCCTGTCATTTTCACCCTGCACATGATATTATTTTGGTAAATACTTACTGAAAGTTTGAATATCTCGGGTGTCTCTTGGATGCCCAAGACACTTCCAGCCAAGTTTTAGAGACCTTCAATTTATCAGAAATTCAGCTTAGCGCCTGCTACTCAACCTTTTTTTATGTTTCCCCTGTGAAGTCTTTCTGACATGATTTTTTTTCCCAATGTTTTATTATGACAGTGTTCATATATTTAAAAGCTGAAAGAATTAAAAAATTTAATGAATATTCATATACCCGTCATCTAGATGCAACAGTTAACATTTTGCCATATTTTTTTCATTCCTCCTCATTTTTTCATTGTAAAAAGTTGCAGACACTTATTGTTAGGCAGACACCCTTAAGACTTTGAGCATGAATTTCCTGAGAATTTTGAAGTTCTCCAGCAAAACAGTATCATTATTATAGCTGTTTTGTAATGTTTAAAATCTAGCCCAAGTGCTAATTTTCCTGATTTACCCAGGAATATCTTTTATACCTTCTCCTTCCCAATCCTGCAAAAAAAAAAAAAAAAAAAAAAAATCAGGATCCAGTCAAAATTTTCTTCAGCTTTAATGTAGTAGAGTTCCCCATCTTTTCCCCTGTGACATTGGCATTTTGAAGAGTTCAAGCCAGGAGTCTTTTTGGAAATGAGCCCACCTTTTTTCTTCTTGTAAACCAGAAGTTAGTCTAGAGGCTTAAGTTGAACAGTTTTTTTTGCAAGGATATGTCACAGTGTTCATACTTTTCCAGTCATGACTAAGCCTTCTCAAACGCCAAGTATACGCACCTTTTCCATGATTTGCTGGTTAAATCCATCTCACTTCTTAGCATGCTTACCCCTCTCCGGTGTCCTACAAAGAGGAGGGTAGCATTTAATCCTGTGTGTATAGAGTATGTGCCTTGGGTTGGCAACATAGACTGACTACCTTTAATAAAATGTTGCTGCTACTTTGCCTATTCTTGGAGCTGATGCAATGTATTTCTGCAGTAAAGTGTACTGATGTCAGCATAGTTTATGAGTTTCAACTCCTGGCACCCTGCAGACATTGTTGAAAGATGTGTGGGCCCTGCTATTCAAATACAGATGAATCTTGATGTTATCAAAGCAAATACCAAGGCAACTGTTGGCCATCTGGTCACATTCCAATTTAGGCAATGTTATTTTTCTCACTGAAATTCTCATGCAAGTCTTAATTGGTCCTGGTGTTTTTGTGATAGCTTTTGGTAGCATTAAGCAGAGCCTATTAAAATTACAAAATCAAGATTATACTTAACACTTAGTACATTAGATACATCCTCTGTCTAATGGATAGATAAGTGTTTGTGGAATTTACTTCATAATCACAAAAGGAAAATTCTCAAGACTGCCAACCTCATATACTCCTCCTAGCCTAGACTTATATTTGATCATGAAAGATAAGTGAAAGGAAAAAACTGCACATAAGGGAGCGGAAGAAAATGCTCTGGGAGGACAGAATCTCTTAGATTGGTATAGAATGTTTTTAGCCATCATGTTGAAAATTATGTAATGCATTCCGTTAGTTGCTTCCTTTGTGTAGAAGGGAATTTGCTTGTGTGGGAATACTCCAGATTTAAGTGAGGCAAAATAATATACCAATTAAGATCACAGGTTTTAGCATCAGACCTGGGTTTCAGGAATAAGACTATTCAATAACTGGATGACCTTGGACAGTCTGTTCACTCTCTTATCTATTAAACGGCGCCTTGCCAGGTGTGGCTCACACCTCTAATCCCAGCACTTTGGGAGGCCGAGGCAGGTGTATCACTTGAAGTCTGGAGTTTGAGACCAGCCTGGCCAACATGGCAAAACCCTGTCTCTACCAAAAATGCAGAAATTGGCTGGGTTTGGTCTCACACACCTGTAGTCCCAGCTACTCAAGAGGCTGAGGCATCAGAAACACTTGAGCTAGGGAGGCAGAGGTTGCAGTGAGCCAAGATCACGGCACTGCACTCCAGCCTGGGCAACAGAGCAAGACTCTGTCTCGAAAAAGAAAAAAATAAATAAAATTTTTAAAAAAGAGCCTTAAAACCATTAGGGATTGTTATACAGAATTAATTCAAATATATATAAAGTGCTTTACCTCAGTTTATATAGCACATATATAGTTATATAGCAATCTCAGTTATATAGCACATGGAATGCAGTCAGTTAATAACTTCTAAAGCAGTCCAGTTAGGGGACGTATTGAATTCGGGCACATATTGACATTGACTATTTAGTGAGTGAAGGAATGAATCTATGGCAGTAGTTCTCTTAAGTTTAATGTGGGGGACTTAATTAAAAGTTAGGGTCCAGCTACCGTGGATCATGCCTGTAATCCTAACAATTTGGGAAGCTCAGGTGGGCAGATCACTTGAGCCCAGGAGTTTGAGACCACCCTGTCTCAAAAAATACAAAATATTAACCAGGCAGGGTGTCATGTGCCTAGAGTCACAGCTACTTGGGAGGCTGAGGCAGGAGGATCACTTGAGTCCAGAAGGTCAAAGCTGTGGTGAGCCATGATCACATGACTGCACTCTAACCTGAGCAACAGAGTGAGATCCTGTCTAAAAAAAAAAAGAAAGAAAAAGTATTCTGATTCAGCAATTCTGATTTCTGGAGAGCTCCAGAAAATCTGTATTTTAATAATTGTACAGGGAATTTTGATGCAGATGATTTGGGGACTGGGCTTTGAGAAGCACTGTGTAGAGTATCAAACAACTTTTCTCTTTCCTTGCACACTGTTGAAACAGCTAACTAAATATCTCAGGTGCTGAGCAAATACTTTTTTAAAAGGTTAATAGCTAACATTTTTAGGACCACTGTCTAGTATTGAATTTTGAAATAGGAAGGGTTATTCGAAAAAGACATTTTATGTGAGTAGGATGTATCATTACTAACTTAATAGTAGTGTCTGCTACTGGATTTTCCCAGAGCCAGTGGCATCATCCAAGTTCACCCAAGAAGAATTCCCGTGCTTAGGCCTAGGCACATTTCAGAAGCTAGACACCACACATTTTATTCACATGAGCTTGAATTAATTAGCTAAATCGAACATGTTGGAACATTTTTCTACCAGCAGATGCCAGATAGCAAAACAGTAGAATCTACTGTAGTCTCCAGTATATGACATATGATGTTACTTGGCATCTCCAGATAAACATCAATCCGAATTAAGCATCCTGCTAGCATGTGGGCAGTTGCTTGAGTGAATGTTACTACTTTATGTTTGCTGAAAAATGCATTCTTTCTAGGCTCCCCTTTTCACCTTTTTCTTATATTTACATTCAGAAATCTAGTATGTTTTGAAAATTCACCTATCAGTTAACCACAAGTCTTGGATAAGACAAAAGATAAAATGTTGTTATTCTACCATTGTCACCACCCCACTCAGAACCCCACAGTAGGCAGGTTGAATTTACTTTAAGGAACCCAACTTAATAAATATTCACAGAAGAAAAATATTCTTTACATAAAGTATCCTTTACAGTCCATGGCCATGATTGCTCCTGACTACTCCTTCAGTTCCCAGAGATTGTATTTTTGTATCTCAATGCCCATTAATGATAAAATTAGCTTGGCATATGTTCACAGTGGCTCTGTGTTTTACTGTAGTTGCAAAGTCAAATGCGTACAATGGATGGGCAAGTAGTAAGAGGAAACAATAGACAGTAGGAAGGACTGGAGAATTTCAGAGCATGTGCTTACCTAAGTGAAGCATCACTTCCCAGCCCTAGCCAAATTTTGCCATATTGAAATGTGGGCTTGATGTTGCCAGATTTGTCAAGTGGAACTAAAATTTGGATTTTTTGTGAAATTTCCTGATTTTAAACATCGGCTCAAATACTTTTAAATACCTGTAAACCAACAAAATATTTAAGTGGATAGCATCCAGGGTTACCAGTTTATGACATGTATGTTTCTTAACATGAAAACGTAAGTGGTGTTTTTGTTGAGAATCTCAAAATGCTTCAGAAATTTTTTCTTTTTGCCATATGTCAACTGCATTTACTTCTGTAGGTTAGGCAACAAGTCACTGTCATCTCCATCAAAAATTCAAGAAAGATTATTTTATACAACAAGCCTCTGTTCCCTTGATTACAATTTTAAAGGTTTTAACCTTTGCTGCCCTTTTGAAAGTTTGTTCACATTTTCTCAACTTTGAGTTCTATTATGAAATAGGTTTGCTTTATTATCATACTTTTTAAAACATTTAAGAACACAATTTGGCAGCACATACTGCTTCAAAAGTAAGTGAAACAGGTTTTTAAAGAAAAGCACCTCTAAATAGATCATGCTGTCTTATACCATGATATTTATGAAGATTCAAAGATTTTTAGAGACAGAAGATACCGTATGGTAATCTAGAACAAGCCCTTTATTATAGCAATATGAAAATTAGTCCTGGAATAATAAATGTCATACTGTATTTCTAAGGACTTTTACATCCACTTATCACTTGAACCTTACAACCCAGGACAGATAATAAACATGTTTTGTATGAGAAAATCAAACCTCTGGTTAGCTAAGAAATATATTCAAGGTCACAGCTAGTTAGCAGTGTGACCAGAGTACAACCATGTACCCCATTTAAAGTATAAATGTGAAATAGAGTACAACTAGTTAGCACCAGAGAGCAACCCTGTACTTCATTTAAAATATAAAGGTGAAATAGATTGATTAGAAAAAAATGACAGACTCTAGTATAAGCTTCTGTTTTATTTAAGTCACACATTGGATATTACTGTCATAGTATTTAAAACACATGGAATCCTAGGATATGCTCAAGCATTCTATTTCTAACTTTAAAACTGGGGTCTTGTACAATAAGCATAAGCTGATAAGTTTAGATACATTAATACAGGGAAAAAGGAACTACAATGAAGATGTAGTGACAAGTGAGAAGTAGTAGGCACATATTATGGAGGATAAACACATAGACCCATGGAATGGCTCCTTGGGGCTCCCAGCAAAGATCAAATACTAGATTAAGGAGACTTAGTGTGGGGAGGACAGTTTTAAAAACATCCGAATCCCATCCTGAACATTTTTAGAAACCAGGACTTGACTTTGGCATCCACAATATGTTTTCATTTTGATGTTTCTGATCCATATGTATACGTTGTGAATAATCAGGAATCAGAGTTTGAATTTTAGTAATTTAGTCTCCTTCTCTGTCTGTCCCCTGTGTGACCACAGCTTACATTTTCCAGATGGCTAGATGAAGATAGGTGCAGTGTAAAGCTAATTGCCCTCTTCAGCTGTTCAACCCAGGATCAGTATCTTCTCATATGAGCTGTGATATAAGCTGTCATATAATTTGTGATATGATGAAGATAATTTAAAAATGCAAAATTTGAAAACTTTTAAAGTGTTGTATATTTCTAATTAAGCTTGGGATTTGAAAGTTTCAGTGACATAGTGTTTAAATAATATTTAATGCTATAAACAAAATCTAGAGTCAAAAACCAGTTTTTTTCCTAAGAGATTTCAGAACAGCATCAAACATGACAACTGGAATGCTAAATCCTCAAATTAAGAAGACAAAAAAAAAAAAAGAAAAGCTACATGTTGGTTAGAGCCATATATTGGTCTGACTGTGACACAGCTCCCCTAAACTAAGGAGGAAGAAATGTGCTTTAGTCAATATGCTGCACTTACTTTTTCATCTACCTCATTCCTGAGATTTACTGTTTGCCTCATATTTTATTTTCACTGTCCTTTGTAAGGGTTATTAGTGTCTTCAAAATTTCCCATTTCAGTAGAAATTTAAGATTGTATGTTACTTCAGCCTTTGTTGGCTTCTGCACACCATAGTTTACAATTATCTCTCCACCATCTTCTTAAATGTTGATATTCCTTCAGTGAAGCACCATACTAAACCTGCAGGGGACCTCCCTGTCAGTCCTACAGATGCAGCATAGAGGAAACTGAAAAGAGACCTTGCCTTTGAGTAAGGCAGACCCAAGTTCAAATCCCATTTCTTCACTTGTCGACTATATGATGTTGGACAAGATAACTTTTCTTAAACCTTGTTTTAGTCTGTTAAATTTCATCATATATATGTGTACCCAATATATAATTTTACCCATGTGCCCGTTCACCTCCCGCTGCAGTTGGGAGATGCAGTGGGAAGTGGATGGGCACATGGGTAATTCGATTATAAAATCACCCGTTATGGTGATAAAAGTTATTTTCAAAATTACTGCAGAAAATTCCTTAAAATATCTACTTAGTTGAAATACATGCGTGACTTCATACTAAACACTGTGTTGCTATTGTTATTCTTAAGCAAACTAAAATTTAAGAGCCACTAAGCTAACTAAAGAAGCTAAGGTAAATGTCTTGACATTTAAATGATTCTGCCTTTAATGTAACTCTTAAGAGTATAGGTATTGAGAGAAGAGGTGGAGAATTCTAAAATATTTTTGCTTGCCCATAGGGTTTTCATCATGCTTTTTTAGTAACAAGCCTCTATAACTAATACATGTTAATAAGCTTATTTTTTCTGAAAATGTAATTTTATGCCAACATTATAATGGTACAGTATGGTAAGAATTGCTGACATTCATTGAGCTCTCATGCAGGGTTTGGTCTGATGGCTTTATATGAATTATATCTTTAATGCACCAGCCATCTCAAGTTGATGCCATTGAAGCTTTATCTTGCAGTTGAAACAAAGGCTTAGAAAATCAAGTAATTTGTAAAAAGCGACTAATCTGACTTCAGCTGCTTCTTTCAACCACCATATTATATTCTTGTCTCTTTTTATCTTCACCCCACCACTCACCATCTTGCCATATCTTTCTTGAGTGATTACATCCACCTCTGTAGCTTGCACTACTGTACAGTTGACTCTGGGCCTCCAGTCCTTTTTACCTTCCTCTTGGACTTCCACACTCTGTGAATCTAAACTGAACTCATGGTCTTTACTCTTCCTTCTCAACCTTCTCATCTGTGTTTCCAATATGAATTAATATGGGTATATCCACAATCATGTTAGCTCACTTCAGTCGTCCGTGGTCATTTCATTATCACCCACTGGCGGTGGGGGGTGGGAAGGTGGAGGATGTTTGAATCTCAACTTCTTGTATCCTTAATTACCTCATATCTTCTCCTCTTAGTGTCTGTTATCACTGCTTTAATTCATACTTTCATCATCTTACCTAAACAATTACAGCTTCCTTACTAATCTTTCCTCTAGTGTCTCTTCTCATTTTTCCTTCATTTTGTCTAGAATATGTTTCCAAAACATGAATCATGTCACATAACTGCTTAGAACCATCCAATTAGCTCCCTTCTAACTATAGGATACGAAGTCCAAATTCAGCATTGCAGACTGAGTGTGAACTGGCCTCTACCTGGTCACTCCCACCACAATACCCGGTGCACACTGTACATGCACTGCACTCTAGCCGTGTCCCCCAACAGAATACTTTTTTTTTTAATGCTTCTTCATTTGAACGTATTGTTCGCTTTGTCTACAACATCTGCCCTTTGCTATACATCTCCTTCTCTGCCTAGTAAACCCCCATTCAACTTTCTGGGACTAGCTCCAATGTCATGTTTAATGATTCTTTTTCAGAGACCACCCATTGTCCCCTATCCTTGGCCAAGTTTTTAGTGGTTTTCATTTCTTAAGGCACAATAAGCATGCTTCTATTAAAGTATATTGTATTCAATTATAATTACTTATTTACGTGTGTCTCATTCCCTACCTCACCTCCACCAAAGAAAGGAACTGGTTCTTACCTACTCTGTCTCCCTCACTTAGCTACAGCTGGTACATTATAGACATTTAGTATGTTTGTTGAAAAGAAAAAATCTGTTCGTATAGGCACTTTATCATTCCAAATTCTTTTTACGTTACATTTGTTAGTTTTCTACTCTGAAAGAATAATGCTTTTGTTGTCACCTAAAACAATGACATTCTCATGTTTATCACTCTAGTCTTTACTGTCCAGTGTTTATTTCCAAATAGAATACAAGGTACAGCATTACTTTGACCTATCAACTTATAATTTCTGTCCACTGTAGAGATTTATACTTTCTTGAACAAAGAACTAGGAGCTAGGCTCTTTTCCCAAATGTGTAATAGGTATGCAGGGAAGATCTTAGTGAAGGATTCTGTCTTTCTCTAAGACTTTCATTTGTAGGTCTCCTGCAAGTCCACAACATTTAAGTTCAAGAGATGACATAAGAGCCAACCTTTTCTGGCCGGGCACGGTGGCTCATGTCTTTAATCCCAGCACTTTGGGAGGCTGAGGTGGGTGGATCACGAGGTCAGGAGATCGAGACCAGCCTGGCCAACATGGTGAAGCCCCGTCTCTACTAAAAATACAAAAATTAGCTGGGTGTGGTGGCGCATGCCTGTAATCCCAGCTACTTGGGAGGCTGAGGCTGGAGAATCGCTTGAACCCAGGAGGTGCGGGTTGCAGTGCGCTGAGATTGCACCACTGCACTCCAACCTGGTGCCAGAGCAAGACTCCGTCTCAAAGAAAAAAAAAAAAAGGCCAACCTTTTCATAACAAAATTATATAAGTCTTAGTCTTTACAGTTTGAAGGGTCCTGCTGTTGATTGCTTTTGTTTCTATGAAGATACTTGCCTGATTAATGGAAAATCTATTGAGGGTATCATTGTTTTGCTGGCTTGAGTTCACCACCACCCCATCATGGCTTTTACTTAAATCACTGCTTCATACACTTCCCTTTGCCTATTGGACACTTGTTCTGAAAAGTCTCATAAGCATATCTTAGTCATTAGATTCCAAAGTTGAACTCTTGTCTTTCCCTAGCTTTATGATTTCACAGTGTAGCTAGTTGCTCAATTGAAGCACCCATTTTTCACCTGCACCTAAACTATTTGAAATACCCCTGTAATTGTCCTCCTGAATACATTTAAATCTGTTCAGGTCATTCTCATTCTTTTTTTTTTTTTTTTTTTTTTTTTTT
>NW_016808764.1:1668306-1768689 GCF_001698545.2 Rhinopithecus bieti
TTTTTTGTAGTTTTAATAGAGACGGGGTTTCACCGTGTTAGCCAGGATGGTCTCGATCTCCTGACCTCGTGATCCGCCCGTCTCGGCCTCCCAAAGTGCTGGGATTACAGGCTTGAGCCACCGCGCCCGGCCTCATTCTCATTCTTAAAATATTTCAGTGGTTCTCCTTATTTCCTTCAAAATCAATTTGATTGCAGTTTGGTTTGGGTTTGTTTCCAGACAGGTTGCTCATAACTTTTTTTTTTTAATAGCATTCCTTGCCTCTCCCATAATGTACCATGTGCTTTGTGTTGCCCATCTTCATGCCTCTCCACAAACTGTTGTTACCTGCACCTAAAGTTCCTCCCCCACCATTTGTAGCTGACACAGTTTATCCCTATTCTGTGTTCCCATGGCATTTTTACAAATACTTCTAAGTATAGAACTTATATTGCATTATGCTTCTTCGCTTATATGCCTATTTCTTCTCCCTCCACCCCCATCCTTCAGGATCCTCAAGCCTAGAGACTATGCCTTAGTAAGTCTGATGCTGAATTAAAATTTCAATATAAGATGACTTGCCATTTGAATACTTCAATTTTGTTCTTAACCTTTTCTTAGTAATGGATGTTCATGTAATAGAAAGTAGAAATAAGGCCCATAAATAACCATTAGTTAGCATTTTGGCACAAAATATTGTACTTGTGTTACTAGAAACCCCCATATCAGAATATCCTTGTGATAGGAGAAAAGATGTCATTTTGCCAAGTCTACAAGTCTTTTGCAAGATTTTATTTTTTCATATTTAAATAATTCCTTTTTAAAAAGACAGCTTTGTCCAGGATGGTCTAAACTTTTCACTTAATAGAGAAAAAAGTCATTCTTCACTTGATTTTAATAAATGTTACATTCAAAAGAAATACAGTTTTTACTAATTTCAAAATTAGTTATTTGTAAATACTGGTATTTTCCTTAAATGTGCTTAAGATATAGCATCTTACTACATATGCCATATTGAAAGCGACATTGCCCTAGGAATACAAAGTGTGTTCTAGGTAATACTGGTCCCATAATTGCACTTTTAAAGAATTCCAGAATCACATAACTTTAGGAAACAATATATACTCAATTCTCCTGTTTGAAATTTATCACATACTTTAGCATATTAAAGTTTCTAAAGAATCCTCCTGTTAAAAAGAAAGTTTAACTTTTTTCCTTCCCAGGGTTTCTCAAATTTAATAACTATGGAATCTTCTCAGAAAGTCCGTAAACATCTCAAAGAACTATGTGGTTATTGTATTGATCATCAGTCTATATACCAGGATTTGCATATCCCTCAAGATGCCTGAAGACAATCGGAGGGGTATACAAGCAAGCGAGGTTAAGAACAATCAATTTTCAGATCCTAAACTTTTATATGTGATGTCTGCTGATAATGCATTCCCTGAGAAAATGGACCTGTGAATAAACCATGCTTCATCTCATTTCCTATCTCTCCTTTCACCATTTTTTTTTTTTTTTCTTGAGACAAGCTCTTACTCTGTCACCTAAGCTAGAATGCAGTGGCGTGATCATATCTCAGTGCAACCTAAAACTCGGGCTCAAGCAGTATCCTCACCTCAGCCTCCCAAGTAGCTGAGACTAACAGGCATACTCCATCATGCCCGGCTAACTTTTTTTTAAATTTTTTGTAGAGATGAGGTCTTGCTTTGTTGTCCAGGCTGGTCTTGAACTCCTGAGCTTAAGCAATCCTCCCACTTTGGCCTTCCAAAGTGCTGGGATTCCAGATGCGAGCCACCATACCAGTCCCACAATTATTTTTCTAAGAATGTATGAAGGAAAGGCATCTCTCTAGCCTGGTAGAATCTTACTATGACAAAATGCTCAAGGGAATAAACATCTCTTAGGAGCTAAACACAGAGACAAGGAAACATTGGTAACTCTAGTAAGAAAGACTAAGGGCTTTGCTAATTATTAAGTAGTGCTTTTGCAAGTCAAGAGACTGTTCTCAGCTTTCAACAATACTGAAGGAATACCTAATTGAGTAGTCTGCTGGTCATTTAAAATTATTTCTTGATGATAGGTCACTACATCATCACTACACAACCCTCCCGGGTTCACGCCATTCTCCTGCCTCAGCCTCCCGAGTAGCTGAGACTACAGGTACCCACCACCACACCTGGCTAATTTTTTGTATTTTTAGTAGAGACAGAATTTCACCGTGTTAGCCAGGATGGTCTCGATCTCCTGACCTCATGATCCGCCTGCCTCGGCCTCCCAAAGTGCTGGGGTTACAGGCGTGAGCCACCGCGCCCAGCCCTGCACCAGGGATTTTTAACTTGCCAAATGTGTATGATTGATTTGAAGGCAATAATCCATCCTAGACATGCCTTTTAACTCTCACTCCTACAGCAGAGTAAAATATTTCATAACAAAGATTTGGTTTTTCTTCAAGTTTTTCAGCATTAATTTTAGACATCCAGCTCAAATAGCTACAACAGGTTTGCATACCTTATCATGATTTTGGAATGCACTGTTCATCAAAACTATTATCTCTGGGAGAAATTACAAACTTTAGAATCTACGTAAGTAAAGGAAGCAGCAGATTATTTTCCATTTACCTAGACCAAGGCCTTCAAAAAATGAATTGACATTGTATTCTGTGAGCATTGTAAGTTTGGTTCTATTAATGTAAGAAAAATTTCATTTTCTGTAATTTAAAGTTTTCTCTTAAAATATGCCTTGACAATCTGCATCATTTTTAATTTGGCATAGTATTCCGTTCTATGGATGTTCCATGATTTATTTAACCTTTGATCTGCTGGTGAACATTTAGTTAGCTTTATCTATTGCTGAACATTTTGCTATTCAACACGATGCTTTAATGAACATTCTTTTATACATTTGTGTTGTTTCTTTACAGCCAATTACCATGTCAAAGAAAATGTGCATATTTAGTTTTAATAGATACAGTACTGCAAAATATCCCTCTAAAAAAGCTTAACAACAGTGCTAATTTCCCTATACCGTCCCTGTGGATACTATCAGACTTTTAAACTTTTGCTGTTTAAAAGACACTACACATGCACTCATACACACAAAAGCAGTCTTTGTTTAAATGTCACCTTAATGAGGTCATCATAATTTTCCTCTTAAAATTGAAACACCACCCCCCTCAGCATTCCTTAATCCCCTTTACACTATTTTCTGTAGACCTTCTGGCATGCTGTTGTTTCTCTCTTCTTACTCTAGACTGTAGGCTCCAAAAGGCAAAGTTTTGAGTTTTGTCCTGTTCATTATGAACAATGCTTTGCATATGATAAAAAAAAAATTCGCATATTTATTGAATTAAATGGCCATGGCAGTTGTAGAATACACATGAATTTCAGCCATAGCTGTTATGTTTCTCCTTTAGCCCGTCTGTCCCTGGTTTAAATACATCTCACCTGACAAGAAAGTTCTCTTAAAAGTAGCCACAACTGCTTAGAATGCATTACTCTAAGCAAATCACCCATGTCTGGCTATTAGCAGGCCGTGTGGGAGAAGGAAATACTGTCTGTATAGCAACATATGGTCAACAATAGGCTGCATATACAACAGTGGTTCTATAAGATTATAATGAAGCTGAAAAATTCCTGTTGCCTAATGATGTCATACCCGTTGTAATGCTCATGATACTATGGCAGAACACTACTTTTTCTATGTTGATACACAAATACTTACCATTGTGTTACAATTGCCTACTGTATTCAGTGCAGTAACATGTACACGTTTATAGCCTAGGCCCAGTAGACTGTACCATATAGCCTAGATTTATGTTAGGCTATACCATCTAGGTTTGTATAAGTACACTCTTAGGATGTTTGCACCATGACAGAACCACCTAATGATGCATTTCTCAGAACATATCCCATCATTAAGAAACACATGACTGTACTCCTTCCTATTCTGGACTCCCAGGGCAGTTGATTATCAAAGTAGAGCCCAGCCAGTGCTGGCCATCCAACCACCACCTTGCTTATTTTAGCCCTTCCCTTCCTGTTTCTTTCCTGCCAATGCCTAAGGGGGCCTAGAAACAAGAACCAACCCTATTAAAACAGACATTCTATCCAGGCAAGTGACTGGCACTGATCTCCCCCACACTAGGCACAACCCACTCCCTACCATCCCTTTGGCTCCACACCATTTACAGTAACAATGGCACCTTAGTCAAACAGAGAACTGAGGTTTGGTAGAGCACCAAGTTTCATTGTTTTTGTCAGGCAGATTTTAGATGTGAAAAAGGTATCAGACTAAGAGAAAACAAAGGATAGTGACAATTCAGAGTAGCTGGAGTTGCTTATGCTATATGACAGCTAAGAGTTGTTCATCTACCACTTTAGCATTTTGGTGATACATGTAAAAATCCTTAGCTCCTATGTATTTCCTTCACATTTATCAGCATCTATAATGTCCTCCCTTTCGGTGGCATATCATGTCAGGTTTACTTCAAATAAGGAAACGTGATCATAATGAATATTTTCACTGTGATATATTTAATGGAGAGGCTAGGTGGTATTTTTGATACTTTAATTCAAGGCTAATCAGGGGGTCTGCAATGCTAGTAACCTTCATCCTAACCTGGAAAAAAAACAAAAACAAAAAAAGGCAGTGATCACTCGGTACCACTGGCAGGCCTAAAAAGAAAAGAATATGGTAGGAGAAGCTGTGCAGTCTAAGAAAATTGTATATTGTATTTACTTCACATTCCATTTAGTGATGAGTTGCTTTATTCCTGGTCCATTACTTATTTCATCATCTCTCCCAGCTAGAGCAGTATAGGGGTAAAGTTTGATGACAAAGTTCTGGAAAGCAGATAGAGGTTTTCAGGAACTTAGACGTTCCAGAAGAAGAATCTGAGCCAGAGAGAGGAAGAGACTTGAATACAGAGTAGGAAGCTTTTATTAGGAATGTCAAAGTAGTGGAACAGGAATAACAAAGACCAGAAGAAGCTTCACTTGATTATAATTAATTTGCAGTGGTTGGTAAAGGCAGGCACCAAGCCAGATTCACCACTTTATAAATAATAAATCTATGGGGGTGATGTTGTGAAAGATGCATGGTAAGGTTGCATCAGCAAGGTGAATCACTTGAGTGGGTGGGACCATCTAGAAAAGCATCTGTGTTTGGAAAGGGATCATTCTACAGCTTAGTCCAGAACACCTTGAACACACAGCATAGCAGAATCTTGGCTGTAATACTTGGAGCAAATGTCACTGGCAAAAATGGCATATATGCTGGGATGTTCATAGGAAATACTCATAGTTAAGTATTGCTGGTCCTTTCGCATATAGAATCTCAGTATTAGAGGAAAATAGTAAACTGAAACTCTACCTTATTTCTGTTCTTTACGAGCCAGTTTCACCTATTGTATTACTTCGTTACCAATTGCAGCTGTGTAGCCAGTGAGCCATAGGATTCTTTTTGTTAGGCACAAAGTAGAAACCAGCTGTTGAGACAAGTAGGGATCTTATGTTAGCCTGCCAGTTCCTCCTTTTCCTACCTACCTGCCTCACCCCGTCTCAAATGGTGGTCATGTTTTTTGTCACTCACCATTCAGGGGAGATGCTATCAATGAACCATGCTGGCTACACACAAATGCCTTTTCCTCAGATGATATTAATCATCTTTGCCTTAAAAACTGAAGCTCTTCCAAGTTTTCACTATGAGAGAAAAAAAAATTATAACACCTAGCCTTGTAGTTAACACCACAACTGAATAATGGAAGTTGACAAGATCTAAATGTTTATGCAAACTATCCCAAGGTCACAGGAAATTAATAGCAATATTATACAAGGTGAGGGTAGTTCACTTTCTATAGGAATTTGGATTTTACTTCTTAAACTACAATGGAAATGTCTCAGGCAATCTGCTTTGGGAATTTATTCTTGAATAATACTGATTTCTCATTGAAGGAAAAAATACTGTATCCAACAACTCAGATATGGCAGAAGTGAAGTCAATGTTCCGGGAAGTTCTTCCAAAACAAGGTATGTACATCACAAATATTGAAGTCATTATTACAGGGACTAAACAAGTGATAAGCAGTGTCACATAGGAGGCTTAATAGCTAAACATCTGTAGCTATTGTGTTCCGTATTATCCCATTTACTGTCTACTTTTACTATATGCTTTTTCATGATATCCAGTAAAAGGATAACAAATGAAACATGGTTTCTTATACCTAAAATTGCCAATTAGCTACTTAATTCCTAAAATTGCTAATTACAATATGAGTTTTTTTTTTAAAGAAACAGGTTCTCACTCTGTCATCCAGGCTTGGGTACAGCTGGCACAATCATAGCTCACTGCAGCCTTGAACTACTGGGCTCCTGCCCTAGCCTACTGATATGTGCTACCATGCCTGGCTAATTTGTTTTTATTTTTGTAGAGACGGGATCTCAATGTGTTGCCTAGGCTGGTCTCAAACAATCCAACCCCTTTGGCATCCCAAAGTGCTGGGCTTACAGGTATGAGCTACCATGCCCGGCTCAATATGAAACTTCAATGAAAGAAATAATGGAATTTACTGTAATGTTAAATAAGGTCTGAAAGTGGAAAAAGAGAAACCTAAAGCAACAGTAAGAAAAGCCAAAGGTTTAAACATTCAGTTATTTGAATATTTGTTAAATATCATACTTTGCTATATTTTTTGCACTATGTATATATATTCTGCCAAATCTTATTTTAAAATTAAACTTCTGACACAAAAAGTTGGGTCTTATGGTAGCATAGATTCTTGGGTAGAAAGCTCAAAACTTGTCTTCCTCAGAAACACCCTAGTAGTAAGAAATGCTTAGAGTGACAATGATCTTTCTGGTCCCACAGCAAAACTCAGTTTAGGTACAAGAGTTTTTCAGTGACAACAGATTAATTTTTTAGACCTTCATTCTAGCTGCAAATCTAACTACCAAACAACTGGGTTATCTTTCTTGAATTAATTCTTATTTCTTCTTAAACTTAGGGCCATTGTTTGTGGAAGATATAACCACAATGGTGCTGTGTAAACCCAAACTTTTACCCTTAAAATCTCTGACTCTGGAAAAACTAGAGAAAATACATCAAGCAGCACAGAATACAATTCGCCAACAAGAAATGGCAGAAAAGGATCAACGGCAAATAACCCACTGAATAACTGAGCACTTTGGGGAACAACCTACATTATCTACTATTTAACAATAACTAGAAAATACGCTTCTGTGTGCTGAAAGTAGTATGTGTTAATATTATCAATAAAATTGAGAGTATTCATATAAATAAAAAAATATCCAAGATTGATGAAATTTGTATTGTGAATATAAACACGCTGGTTTGTATTGAACATAAACAGTTGAACTATGAACCTTAAGTTTTATGGGGTTTAAGTCATGTTTTTAGAATTGCAAATTAAATTATTTGTTCACCATTGCTATTGCTATCTTTTATAGGTAACTTTCTTGGGATCTCTTATAG
The DNA here is from genome assembly GCF_001698545.2 of Rhinopithecus bieti. Taxonomy (NCBI): domain Eukaryota; kingdom Metazoa; phylum Chordata; class Mammalia; order Primates; family Cercopithecidae; genus Rhinopithecus; species Rhinopithecus bieti. The sequence goes on from NW_016808764.1 coordinate 1,675,777, forward strand.
ATAACATTCTTGGGCACAAGGGACTAAATACAACTTTTATATACAGAGGATCTTTATATGTTTATTAAATCTGAAGATACATTCCAATCTTGCATAAAGTGTTCATTGAGCTTTTACATTACATAAGAAACAAAATTTTTAAACCAATTTTATATGCCGTGTCACGTTTAATGCTATCTTGTGCGACGAGATCCTACCAGTAATAACAAAACTGTCTTAAACCTTTTTTTTTTTAAGACAGAGTTTCGCTCTTGTTGCCCAAACAAGTGCAATGGCACCATCTCAGCTCACTGCAACCTCCGCCTCCCAGGTTCAAGCTATTCTCCTGCCACAGCCTCCCAAGTAGCTGGGACTACAGGCATGCGCCACCACGCCTGGCTAATTTTGTATTTTTAGTAGAGATGGGGTTTCTCCATGTTGGTCAGGCTGGTCACAAACTCGCAACCTCAGGTGATCCGCTCACCTCGGCCTCCCAAAGTGCTGAAATTACAGGCATGAGCCACTGCGCCCAGCCCTTAAATCTCATTTTTAAGAAACCCTCACCTATTCTGTGGTCAGCTAACTTTTAATTACATTAATTTTAAGGACTTGAGAATAAAATGACTGCATTTATCATCCAAGTGTCAAACAATAAAAAACCTAAAAATGGTAACTATATTTATATAAGCCGAGGTAATATGGGCTTGATAAAACCCATGAGGTAAATATGAACATTAAACTTGGTTTTAATTCTAATGGACTGTATCTAAACCTGTAATTAGTATACTCCTAACAGTACCCTCGTAAATTCTGAATATAATTCTTGTTTGCTACAGTCAATATTTGACAGTTAAAATTAGCACAGACCTTGAGGCCTTGCTATTAGGCTGTGTAAAAGAGGTTAAAAATATGATCATTCTGTGTTATTAATTGGTAATATTTTCTCATACATTGGGTAAATGTCAAGCTTTGGGTCTTTGGAGTATAACTTTTTTTTTTTTTTTTTTTGAGACAGAGTCTCGCTCTGCCCCCAGGCTGGAGTGCAGTGGCCGGATCTCAGCTCACTGCAAGCTCCACGTCCCGGGTTCACGCCATTCTCCTGCCTCAGCCTCCCGAGTAGCTGGGACTACAGGCGCCCGCCACCTCGCCCAGCTAATTTTTTTGTATTTTTAGTAGAGACGGGGTTTCACCGTGTTAGCCAGGATGGTTTCGATCTCCTGACCTCGTGATTCGCCTGTCTCAGCCTCCCAAAGTGCTGGGATTACAGGCTTGAGCCACCGCGCCTGGCCTGGAGTATAACTTTTTGTAACACTAGCCATTACTTGGTAACAGAATTTAAGGATGATGGAATGATGAAAGGTATAACATATTTCTAAAACTTAATTAAGCTCTAGGTCAGATAACAATGGAGTAAAGTGATACCTGCATTTTCTTCCCCAGTGTAATCTTAATTTACAACTGTACTTTTCACTTAAAATTTTGTAGGGAAAAATAGTTTTCAAGGAACACTAAGATTAAATTCACTAGGTTCAAATATGCTTCCTTATGAGATTTAAACTTTACTGTATGAAATTAAAGTTTAAGAGACCTAAAATAATGTACTACCAATAAAGAATCAACACTGCTTCACATGTTTTATTTTGGTGTACATTCTTCCAGAACCAGGTTCATTTTCCAGTTTTGTAGAAAATAGATGTTCCAGCCACCATTTACTTAACTGTCTAGTCTTTTAAGACCAATCAGTATGTTCCCTGGAAAGATGAATAAGTCTCATGACTAATTTTTAAAAAATTCTTTAAGACAAAGAAACAACTTTCTTTTTTTACTCCCAAAGCACAGTATCTCAACAGCAGCAGCCAACATGGGGTTTTAGCAGCTTAACTTTACCCCCTAAATAAAGCTTTGTATAAACCAGTGATTTTACTACAAAAAACACTGTCCTTGAAAGAAAGGAGTGGCAGTCAGACATCAATGCAAAACTTGGAATGATTAGGTCATAAACATGGCACTTACAAAAGGTAGCTTATTAGAATATTCCACTTAAGAAGAGGTTACTTTTCTGTCCCTCCTTTGCCCCCTCGAAAAACAAAAAAAAAGAAAAAACATTTCCTTTAAAAATTCCCCTTAAATGTAGGTTTATAAAATGTCAGAAATGCCTTGTACCCAAAACAAGTGCTTAAAAAAAAAAAAAAAAAACATTGTGCTAACAACTCTCTACAATCAGATATATATTTTTAAAAACATCTAAGAACCTGCAAGTAAGGTTTCTTATATGTCAGTAGCTTCTGGGTTTTAAGGGACGAACCCTCCATCATCCCTTCGCTTACAAAACGCTTTCGTGCACCTGTAAATGAAGAAAAAAAACATGCAAGACATGAAAACAGATACAGATTCTGACTATAGTCAAGCAAAAGAAAAAATTAGAACTTGGTAGGTTTTTTGTTACGTGTATAGGCTTTTAAAGGGTTTTCCAATTAAAAAAAAAAACAAAAAAAAAAAAAAAGCTGCTCAATTCCTTTGAAAAGACTCCCTACATGATATACGTATACCCATAACATTTCAATATCAAATCTGAGTATTTGTATTTAGTATATCCAAACAGTCACATTAAAAAAAAAGTTGACTCAAACTAAAGCATTTTATTTAGAAATTTAAATTTATTTCTATTTATTATTTGTAAGCTTAACAGTGAGTCAAATAGGAAACACTAACATAATTCAGAAATATGCAAACTGGAGCTGTGGAACCTATCAAAATATCCATTTGACAATTTAAAAAAAAAAGTTTTATCAAGTGTAGAAAAGCCGTAACTTGAATGTGGAAAAAAGAAATCAGAATCATAGCCTATGCCCCATGTTGGGATTCGTGCTTTGTCAAACTCAAGAAGCCCTGCTCTATAATGTAACCACACTCTAGCTACGTGTAGTGGCAATAGCCCAGAAGGAACAGCTGGCCAGTGGCCTAAAGCAGTAAGTGGGAAATAGAACTTGGGCAACATTAGCCCTTACTCTCTGACCCCAGGCCAACAGGCACAAGCATGCAAAACCACACACGAATGTGCACCTCACCCAAATAGGCTAAAAGATAAAGGACCCAAGTCAAAGCTATATGGTATGTATACGCAGAAAGTTTATTGCCTCACATGACCTTTGAGAATAAAGCCACACAGAAACAATCAGACTTTCAAACAGAGGTTGAAAAACTTTCAAAAGTCAATGCCAGGGTACTGGTCCCTTTTCATATCAAGTCTAAGTGGAAAACAGCTACATCATCTTGAACATAAAGGCTTCAGACTACATATTACGAGACCAAGGTAGGGAATGAAGAAGGAGTCAATAATAATAAGGCCTGCCAAAGTTCAGAGTTTTTACTAATGTATACCACTTGGCACATCCATACATAAATCCTGCCATCACCAAACTAATGTCTGTATTTCCAAATATTTCTAGTAAAGCTATTAAACTATCTTTCATCACTTTCTTTTCCCTCTCTTTTAATGGCTTCTAAAATTCTAAAGCAAAGGCCCCTACTAGGAAATATTTTTCTGAGTTTTAATTCTTACAATGCACTTAAATAAAATATCAAAGTTTAAGAAATTTTCCAGATAAAAAATTATAAGAACTTAAGATTATATAAAACTGACCCACACAAGCAGTAAGTTTGGCTATTACTAAACATTTATATTATTACATTATAAGCTTCATTATTAGCTTTAGCAACAACAAAAAACTTAGCAACTCCTTAAGAGTTACATCCTAGTAGCAAAAAAATAGCTCCAAGGAAAATCACCCACATACACTTTCCAGTGAGAACATCCTCCACACACCCCCCAACACACACACTTTCCAATGAGAACATCCAATTAGACCCAATTCTCCAACCTGTAAAGTCAAGGAAGCCATGTCCAGCACAGGTAAGAGCCTAGATCTTTGAAGCCAGAAAAGTCCTGGATTCATACTTGGCTTCTACCATGTACTAGCCATGTGACCTTAGAAAAAGTATACCTCCCTAAGCCTCAATTTTCTCATCTTATCACTGATAATACCTACTCTAAAATAACACTGAAACTACTTACAACAAAGGAACTGCTCCACAAGATTAGTTTCTTTCAAATGAACTGGGACTTCATGAGGCAGTCCTGTACAGATTTACAAGGGGGCTAGAACAAGCTTCACCCTTCTTTCCCCATGAACTCACAAGAGTCATGTTCTTCAGTGACTTCAGGGAATGATAAACTAACTTAGCACTTAACCTTCCCAAAGACCTTATCCACTATTTTATATTGAGAAAGTAGTATTTAAATAAAGTACCTTGAAGGACAAAGATCTCTGAGTTGCTTGGAAATTATTCCAGCCTGAAAACATTCTTCTACAAACCGCTCCAGCACAGAGTACGAGTGTGGGACATCCAGATTAATGTCTGGAATTTCGTTGTAAATTCTCTCATAACCCTACAACAATGAAATTACACACAGAATTGTTAGCCAATATAAAATATATGTCATAAAACACCATCCATCACTATGTCATCAATCTATATTTAAGGCCAAATGTTCAAGTGGTTAAACTAAAGTCTGATTTGAATAGTGAGAAGCACAGAAAGTAGATCTGTTACAGTGTTTTACAACTGTTCTTTTATTAAGAGTCAGGAAATAACAGACACTGGCAAGGTTAAGGAGAAAAGGGAAGGTTTATACGCTGTTGGTGGGAATGCAAATTAGTTCAGCCCCTGTAGAAAGTGGTTCGGAGATTTCTCAAAGAACTCAAAATGGAATTACCATTCAACCCAACAATCCCATTACTGGGTGTATATCCAAAGGAAAATAAATCATTCTACCAAAATGACACCTGCATTTGTATACTTATCGGGTACTATTCACAATAGCAAAGACATGGAATCAACCCAAGTGCCCATCAATGGTGGATTGGACAAAGAAAATGTGGTACATATACGTCCATGGAATGCTACATAGCCATAAAAAAGAACAAAATCATGTCCTGTGCAGCAACGTGGATGCAGCTGGAGGCCATTATCCTAAGAAAATTATCACAAACATAAAACCAAATAATGCATGTTCTCACTTGTAAGTGGGAGCTAAACATTGGGTACACACAGACATGAAGATGGGAACAATCAACACTGGGATTTCAAAAGTGGGGAGGTGGGAAAGAGGACAAGAGTTGAAAAACTACCTATCAGGTACTATATTTACTACCTGAGGGACAAGATCATTAATTAGAAGCCCAAACCTCAGCATCGTTCAATATACCCATCTAACAAACCTGTACATGTACCCCTCTGATATCTAAAATTTAAAATATAAATTAAAAAAATAAGTAAAATTGGTTACATAGCTAAAAAAAAATTTTTAAATACTGTTCTCTTAAAAGACCTGTAGGCAGACACCACACATTGGGCAAACTCCTTTCCCATCTACTTCTCTATATACACTTAGTACGTTTTTTAAAAAATACAAGCCAAACACAAACCTCACAAACATTTAAAACAAGAATCATAAAATTTTAAATAGGAAAAAAGTACTTTATAATTTGTTAAAAGTTAAAGGTTCATGTTTCTTGCTAGATATAAAATAGAAATTGTCACATCTTAGAAACCGAACCCTTGAGGTAGAATACATAATCACATTTGTTAAAGTAGGTATAAAAAAAAAAAAAAAAACCCCCACTGCAGTGTTACTTTCCAAGAAATGGTTGCAAAAGGTTCAAACCTCAAACATTACCATTAAGAAAAAATAAAACATATAGGCATAATAACACTAAACATACCTAAAGAAAAGTCACTGACAATTCATAATCTGTATTCAATCATATATTTAAGGCATAACCCAGAAGTTGTTCAAAAATAATGTTATACTTACTCTTTTCATTTGGTCTACAGTAATGGTAGAAGACTTCCAAAGGGACTTTAATAAATCCAAAATCATCTTAAAGGTACTTTCTCCAGTTGACTCTAAAACCATTATAACAGCCTAAAATTGAATCAATGAGTGAATTTTGGTTAATTCATATGTGAAACCACTCCTAAATGTATCAGATGCCTTTTGTAATAGTAAAATTTAAAACCACTTCCTCCTTTGATATTAAAAAAAGGATGTACATTATTTAAAAAGCATGTAAGTCACTATGGTACAAAAAGGAACACTTAATAATTCTCTTTGACATGGCAAGGTAATCTTACTTCATATACAAGCTCATGGTGAAAATGAGGTACTTCCAGTTCCTTAAGGCAATGTTCAGCTTCAGATATGTCTCCAGAGAGTAAATATTCTTTCAGCAGCATATCAATCTATTAGATTTAAAAGTTGAGATGTGTTAGAATTCCTAACTTTTAAAATATCGTGCTTGCCTACAGGATTATTTGCCCTCATTCCAATATAATGAAATAATGAGTAACAGCTAGTAACATATAGACTGGACATGGTACTCACAGAATTTTTCATAATTAAAAAATAAATCCCTAATTTTTAAATGGTTCATAATTATGACTCAAATGCAATGCTTCAGTGTGTCTGAATCACTGAGATCTACGAGTAGGTTTATAATGGACGCGTACTGGGTTGTGACCATAATGCTTTAGTGTGCCACTAAAAATAAGGGATTTTAAATACCACTAGAGGGCACTAACAAAGTTTCAACATAAAGTGGCATAAATATTTCACTTCTATCAAGATGCTCTTAATCCTGCATTGAGAGCCAAAAAATGAGAGATGATAATGGGGCATTACTAGACAGGGCAAAGATTTCCACATAGTTTCTCTTTTCTCTACAACTGAGAATTTGAAACTCATTATCTAAAATGTTCAATAATTCAGTTTCCAGCTGTAAAGAAACAAAGTCTTGATTTTCCTGCTCAAACTTGAACATCTCAAAAAAGTGGGAGAACTTTTTCAGCACAAGAGCTTCAGCTAGGAATATTTTTGCCTATATGTTCTTTGTTAAAATCCTCTGTGTATGTGGTGGGCACATATCTAGTTGTCTGAATACTGAATGCTGGCTGACTGAATTTAAAAAAATCGTATTTAAGTATCCTTCCAACTTTTATAATGTATTTTCATAAAAGGTAAAGTAAAATTTAATTGCTGTCATGCTTTAGGATGTAATATTTACATGTAAGTAAATATTTAAAGCATAGCATTTGAATATATTTACTTTATAATTACAAACTAATACATAATCATGCATCGTTTAATAGGGATACATTCTGAAAAGTGTGTTACATGACTGTCATGGTGCAAACATCATACAGTACACTCACAAAAACCTAGATGGTATAGCCTACTACACACCAGTGCTATATGATATAGCCTATTGCTCCTAGGCTACAAATCTGTACAGCAGGTCAGTATATTGAATGATATAGGCAATTGGAACACAATGGTATTTGTGTATCTAAACATAGAAAAGGTACAGTAAAAATACAGTATAAATGATTTTTAAAATGATACACCTGTATAAAGCACTCAATATGAATAGAGCTTTCAGGATGGAAGTTACTCTGGGTGATTCAATGAGTGAGTGGTTAGTGAATGTAAAGGCCTAAGACATTACCCATACACTGCTATGCACTTTATAAACACTGTATACTTAGGCTACACTAAATTTACGAAAAAACAAAGTAACTGTGCTACAACATTACAACTGTCTCCATATCACTCAATGATAGGAATTTTTCAGCTCCATTAGAACCTTGTGGGACCACCACCATCCCATGCAGTTCATTACTGACCAAAACATCATTATGTGGCACATGACTGTACTTGTTATTCAAATTGTATTACTTACTTTTAACATTTGTTACATAACTTTAAAAGTATTAAAAATATACCCCATCAAATTCCATGCACTTCTGAGAATGATAAATTACAAATACATTTATACACTTCTAAAAGTCTTCTTTGATCCAACCCTTCCATGTAAGCGAATATCCAAATAATGTCAACCTTAAACTCATATACTGGTATTATTTCCTTTTTTATCTTGTCAATTTTCTTTATTGAGAGAGAATTCATACACCATAAAACATCTTGTCCAGTTTCCAAAATTATTAATTTTGGAGAGTATTACCATCTTAACAATATTAAGTATCCTAATCCATAACCATGGGATATCATTCTATTTATTTAGGTCTTCTTTAATTTCTTTCAACATGTTTTACAGTTTTCAGTGTACAAGACTTGCATTTGTCTTGTTAAATTTATTCCTAAGTATTTTATTTTTGATGCTATCATAAATGCAGTAATTTCATTTCAGATCATTCATTCCTACTGTATATAGAATTGAATTTTGTGTACTAATCTTGTATCTTGCAACCTTTCTGAACTCATTTTTTAGTTAATAGTTTGGTTTCAGTCTTGGGGTGTTAAAAAAATGTGGATTCATTCAAATTTTCTGAATACAGATCATGTTACCTGGGAATACAACTAGTTTTATCTCCTCCTTTCCAATCTGGATGCCTTTTATCTTTCCTGCCTAATTGCCCTGGCATCTTGACTATTTTATACCTCAATTTTCTAATAATTGTTTAATTTTTAAAAACAGATACTGCAATCACAACATTACAAACACTGACTCATCTATTTTAACATATATAAAAGCAAAAATGGTCAAGGGCTCTAACTACATTTTGAACTCCTTAACACTTAAGCTAGATACACATACACAAACACACACACCCCTCATTAAAAGATTTACTAAAAATCAAAATTACAGTTACATGAAAAGATTATACTCAAAAATCAGAAGCACATGAACTACAAATCTTCTAGTTGCATGCCTTTTCTTAAAGAAATCTGCAGATAAGGAGTTTTTTTTGTTTGTTTTTTGGTTTCTTGTTACAGAATACCACAAAACAGCCAGAAAAAAAAAAAATCCACAGGGAATAAATCTGGCATTTTAATGCAATAAATCGCTTTTTTTTTTTTTTTTTTTTCTGAGACACAGCATGTCACCCATGCTGGAGTACAGTGGCGTGATCTTGGTTCACTGCAACCTCCGCCTCCTGGGTTCAAGCAATACTGGTGCCTCGGCCTCCTGAGTAGCTGGGATTACAGGTGCGCACCACCATGCCTGACTAATTATTATGTATTTTTAGTAGAAATGGGGTTTCACCATGTTGACCAGGCTGGTCTTGAACTCCTGGCCTCAAGCAATCCACCCACCTCAGCCTCTCAAAGTGCTGGGATTACTATCAATTTTCTTTTAAAACATGCATATAGGTAGTGAACGTCCTCACAAAAATCTAACACTCTCATTTACTCTAGTGCTCATAATTCCTAACTCATTACTTAAGACTATCTAGTTTTAAATTGCTCATATATAAGCGTATTTATTGAATAGCTAAAAGAAAACCTCATTTCAACAGCATTTGAAAATTGTTAAATAATAATATAAGAAAAGATTTCAGGCATTCCTTTGAAGTTCATAGATGGCTTGCTTATAATTATTCATGAAAGCCCTTTTAACAGACTCATTTTTTATCATATAATTTATAATAAAAGCTCATAAAGTCAAATATAAAAGGATTATTTCATTTTCCAATTACCGCTGTAAGACCGAACTTAATTTTTGTCCATGAAAATAACAGCTAGTAGCCACAATTTATTTCACTCAGAGGAATACATATAAATTAAGTTGAAAACAATACCCAATCATTACCTCTTTAACAAGGTGATTGACAGATTGCTGCCCACCTCCAGAGCCCCACACACTATCTTTACGCTTCCCACCTTTAGACATGCTCAGAAGCACGGTAGCCTTATCCAGAGCAGCTCTACAGAGAAAGAAAAAAAATTTAAGTTTGATAGCTGGACATACCTAAAGTTTACCAAATTATGGATAAAGCTTACAAAATCCTATATGCCCTAAATCTTTCACAAAACATAAAAGCAAAATAAAATTCAAAACACTTTTTCAAAACAAAAAGGAGCAAAAAAAGTTGATCCTCATGTTAATATTCTCATGCTTTATTTCATTTCTCCTTCAAGAAAAATCAAAACACATTACAAAATAACTGATCTACTCTGAGAAGAAACACTTCATATATAATTAACTTTCACCTAGATCCATGCCTTCCTACCCAGGAAGACCATTCCACTATGATGTGAAGTAGCCCTAGAAAATTAAGTTAATATACAGACCTAAGGAAAACTAAGACATGGCTGAGTCCAAGTCTCCAAGAAGTCAAGAAAAATCATATAGCATAACTCCCAAATATCACATTTAGTTATTCCAAATATCATATTAATTGTACTAAATCACAAGAGTGAAAAAGACATTTTCTGACTAAAGTTTCTACAGTAGATAAATACAAAATAAAACCATACATGAGGCCTCTCTTGTTAATGTTATCCATCTTATTAGAATATTAAACTACTACAGAATGCTAAAACCTGAAAAGAGAACTTAAAGATCTGTCCAATGGCTTTGTTTCATAAATAAAGAAACTGAGGCCCAAAGAAGAGTGGCTTGACATGAAGGTAATTAATGATTTAGCTGAACTCCAGAACTTTTGCATTATAGTACTGTCCTCTTCCTGGTATGTCATGTCAACGTTCTCTCCATTTTAACAGTGGAGAATATAGAGAAGTGACAAACAGATGTACAGAGTGTTTGATTAATGCCAAGTGTCATTTCAATATGATCCTGTAGAATTTTCCCCTATTTTGAAATTCTAAGTAGGAAAAGTGATTTACTTACCTAGCCTGCACACAATCTACAGTTCCTTTGTAACTATCAATATAGGTATTACATAAAATTCCATCTCCAACAGCTCTAGCAATAAACTGGCCCACCAACTGTAATAAGGAGAAAAAAAAAGGGGGGCTATATAAAAAAATCTTAACTTTTATAGGACACAATTTCTAAATACATAAATGATGAAGATTGGCTGAAGTACACAGTCAGTACCTGAAAGATGCTGGAAGTTTTTTTAAAAAAAACCTATGTAGTACCTGTTATGCCTGGCATACACTCCCACATCTTAACCTTCAAGTTAAGTGCCAGAGCGGGGGCCACATCTGTTGTGCTCACTAATGAATTCCTAACACCTTGCACACTGCCTGAATACATAGTACATGATTTTTTTTTTTTTTTTTTTTTTGAGACAGACTCTTGCTCTGTCGCCCAGGCTGGAGTGCAGTGGCACGATCTCAGCTCACTGCAACCTCCACCTCCCGGGTTCAAGTGATTCTTCGGCCTCAGCCTCCCAAGTGGCTGGGACTACAGGCGCACGCCACCATGCCTGGCTAATTTTTATATTTCTAGTAGAGACGGGGTGTCACCATCTTGGCCAGGCTGGTCTCGAACTCCTGACCTTGTGATTCGCCTGCTTCAGCCTCCCAAAGTGCTGGGGTTAAATGAATGATTTAAGGTCAAGTGAAGTCTTCTTAAAAAAAAAAAAAAGACTAGGTTCTCTCAAAACTAATCAAAGGAATTTATCTTGTGGAGAAAGAAAAGTTGTATAGAAATAGCTGGAAGTATGTTCACAGCATTACTTATTATAAACACTGGAAATTAGTGTTCAAAAATAAAGGTATGGTTAAATGGTATATATGTAAAATGGTATATTATGTGGCCACAGGGAAAGATATTTACCATATTTCATGGTATGAGAAAAATCAAGTTTACAAAATAGCATACATGGTATGATTCCATTTTTTTAATTTAAAAAAATTAAGGATTTATAGAAGTCATACACTGATATATACCCACAGAAAGGAGAATGGAAAACTTAACACCAGTAGCAGTTTTTGCTGGCCTTTCTTCTTTCTGGCTTTTATTTTTCAAAAATTCTACAATAAATATAAACTTATATAATCATTTTGTTACAGTACATGTATTGGTATAAAAGGAAAAAATGTCTGCACTAGAATCACCACTCAATATCTCATAGAGACTACTGTCTGTCATTAAGTATAACAGAAACAGCATTTAGGAACTGACATGCCTATATTCTATTTCTAAATTAATGTTTTAGGTAAAGTGATTTTACCTTGATTAAAACTTTTGACAATAACAATTTCACATGTTTTCAAAGCTACAAAAGGAAGAGTCTTATTCCTGACTTTTATAATAAACATTAGTGAAGCAATCGTAACCTACATTTTAAAAAATCTTAGCTAATAAAACAACTACATATAATAAAGACTATATATATGGCAAAAAAAAAAAAAGAACTAAAACTACACAGATCATGGGGGAAAAGTACAACATAACATTAAATTTATAGCATGTTGAAGACCATGTTTAAAAAACAAAAGAACTAGGAAAAATACACCGAAATGTTAGAGGGGTAGTTCGGTGTGGTGGGAAATGTGGGCCATCCCCTTCCATCTCCTAAAATTTCCTAGGAGTATACATTATTTCCACAGTTAGGAGTATAGTCGTGGGAGGGAATGAACAAAAAGAAGAATCATACAAACCTGTGGTGCTCTAGGAGTATCCAATGCTAATTCAGGTAGATCTTTCAACAATTTATCAAATGATTTTTCCACATCACTTGTGCTCATTACTGTCCCACAAAGGTCAGAAAGAAGCTTAGATGTCATCTCTCTATGACTAGCCTTCCCCTCCAATGCTAAGGACACTGCCAACACAGGTACTCCACTTTTCATTTCACCAAGATTTAAATCTCTTAACATTTCCTGTTCAAAAAAATAATTTAAAACATTTTAATGTGTATCACTACCTACAGTTCAATAAAATTTTATTTTTGAAAAATCGAGCTTTTATCTATATATCTTTACATCTCACTCTTTGGAAATAATCAAAAGACACAGTCATGTTTTAGGAGATAGGATAAATACACCCTTTTTCCCTGCGCATAAATTAGACATTGATCCACTTTGTCAAGCTTTAACTGCCTTAACATCGCTAAATTCAAAAATGTGAAATACATTTAAAATACTGTCATGGGTCACTTAACAACATGGATACATTCTGAGAAATTCACCATTTAGGTGATTTCATCAGTGTGCAATCATTATAGAGTGTACTTACACAAACCTAAATGGCATAGCCTACATGTAGGCTATATGGTATAACCTATTGCTCCTGGGCTACAAACCTGTACAGTATGTTACTATACTGAATACCGTAGACAACTGTAACACAATGGTTACCTATCTAAACACAGAAAAGATATAGTAAAGAGTATTACTTGAGACCACAGGTATATATGCAGTCTGTCATGGAAACATCATTATGCAGCTCATGGGTAGTTCATTAAACTACATAATACTGCTAAGATTGGTATTAGGAGTAACCAACCTGCCTTACAATCTATTATTTCTATAAATACTGTTTTATGAGAATTTGTGAAGAAATTCATTTTACATTATCATAAGCTATTCTACTTTTCTTCAAAGCCTTCTCTTAAAATAAAATTCACTTTACACTTCTGTATCAAGTTTAAAATTAGATCTTAAACAACTGTTTTAAATGGGATTATTGGTTTAAAATTCTGGGGTAAATTTAAAATTTCCTATTAGAAATATAATAGCTGCAGCTAATACTTATTGACTAATGTATCAGGCATTATAATAGCCTCTTTATTTATATTACCTTATTTAATACTCAAATAGCCCTTTGAGTATTATCATACCTATCATACTCAAAGCAGAGAGGGCACACAGCTGAAGTAGCCAAATCGAAAGCGGAATAAAGGCAGTCTGACTCTAGAAGATAAGTTCTAATTCAGTTAGAGTGCCCTCCTTTTTAATCAAAGTTTTCTTAGAATCTTTAAATCATGATATACTACTAAGAGAGTGCCAGAACTATTTTCACAGCCACCTAACTGGTGTCCTTGTTAATAATCTCTTCTCACTCACTGCAGTTCATCTTCATTGACTGCACTTTAACAACTAATCCATTACCCTCAAACACGATACTCCTCTTTCCTGGAAAACTATCTTAACTGGCAAACTCCTCACCATCCTTCAGAACAGCAGAGAATCATCTCTACTATTACTCTCTATTTTATGCTTTCCAAACCTACTCAGTTAATAGATATGTAGTATACAAACAGTCTTATGCTAGGTAGATAACAAGATTTCAACAGTCCCTGCCCTCATAGGACTCATGGAAACTTTTCCTCTATAACAGAATATTTCACATACTTTAATAATCTGTTTACACATAATTTCTTTCACTTGACTGGGCTTCAAAAGGGCAAGAATCACCTATTACAAATTCCTCCAGATGGTATGTACAGAACAAACATTTGTCTTATATTCAAATCCTACAAATCCAAAGATAACAAACCTCACAGTACCAGACAAATCATGAAAGTCTAGTCTAAATTTTAAGAACCTAAATGATCAAAGTCTTCTAAAGAGTTACAATTATATTACTTTAATTCAATAATAATTCAATAATCCTAACTGACGCAAATAGTTTATTTTATCTAGATTTACTTTAGAACAATTAATAAATTATGTCTCATGTTTCTAATTCTTTTCAAATCTTTATTATTTGGTGGGGTTTTTTTTTTGGACAAAGTACAAAGAAATTTTATCCTACTTCTGAACATACTTGAAATAAATGTCAAAAAAATGAAACTATGTCAGGCATTCTTAACTGAGGTCCCTGAAGAGGTTTCAGGGGGGTCTATAAGTGCCCTCAAACTGCTAAAATTATATTTTATAAATTAAAAAAACAGATTTTATAAATTCATATACATTACAAATTATCATTATAAAATTATTAAAATATTGTCATTTTCAGAGAAGAAAATGGCACATAGCTCTCATCACATCCCAAGTATATAACTATTTTAATGTAATCAGATTTTATTCCATTTCTTAGAAATTCACTTATGCAAAAGAAAATGATTAAATTTATTCAGTGACCCAAGATCATTCTAGATGTATTTTGCTTATAAAAGACTTCTTCTCTCCTATATTAAATACATTACACTTGCAACTTTAAACCTACCGCAACTTCATTAGTATCTCCATGCTCAAAATATTCCTGTATGATTGGTGTTAAAGTCTTCTCAAATGCCCTTTCATCCAAAGGCAAAACTACAGTTTCATAAACACAGTTCTCCTGTGAGGGGAAAAGGGAGTAAGAGTTATAAAAAATAAAATGCAAATAAACAAAAGAAATTGTTGTATAATTTAATATTCTAAGTAGTTAATAATCCCCACTTAGCACAAGACAAAGACATGCTACATACATTCATCACATAAAAACAGAATCTAGGCCAGGCAAGGAGACTCATACCTACAATCCCAACACTTTGGGAGGCAAAAGCAGGAGGTTCACTTGAGGCCAGGAGTTCAATACTGGCCTGGGCAACATAGCAAAACCCTGTCTCTACAAAAAAATTTAAAAAATTAGCCAGGCATGGTAGCCTGCACCTGTAGTCCTAGCTACTCGGGAAGCTGAGGCAGAAGGATCTCTTAAGCCCAAGAGTTCAAGGCTGCAGTGAGCTATAATTCATCACTGCACTCCAGCTTGGACAACAAAGCTAGAAAATAATAATAAAAATAGTAGAATTTGCATGTCACTGCTCTTTTACAAAATCAGAATACAGTAAGCCAATATACAGATTAGAGCCATTAACCACAGCAAATACATAATTTGCTCCCAACCCTCATTGTCTTCTAATTTTTCTCTCAAAACTTTTATGACTCTCTCAAAACCAATCTTTCAGTAACCAAAAAGCTTCATGATGGCTTCCTATCATATATGGTATTTTAATTAAAACTTCACTTTTAGAAAAAATGAAGCAGAAACTAAAGCCTTCATGATTAGCATTATTATAAAAAAAAAAAAAGTATAACACAAAGATCAAGGTTGTAGTGACAGAGAAAAATCTCTAAGGAAAAAAGCACTGTTCAATTGAAATTTCAAAAAGATTAACATCCATCATCAAACCATTCCTCTCTCCCCATGCAAAAAATGCTCCGAAATGTAGTGCCCCCCTTCTCTATAGGGGGTATGTTCCAAGCCCTGTCAGAGGATGCCTGAAACCACAGATAGTACCAGACCCAATAAATACTGTTTTTTCAATCTGATAACCTAGACAGCTACCATGTGACGAATGCACGAGTAGTGTATACATTGCAGATACACACTGGACAACGGAATGGCTCACATCCTGGGCAGGATGAGGTGGATGAAGCTGGACAGCAGGAGATCTCATCACACTAGTCAGAATGGCATGCAATTTAAAACTTATGAACTACTCCTGAAAGTTTCCACTCAGTATTTTCAAACCACATTGGACCATGGGTAACTGAAACTACGGAAAGTGAAACCACAGATAAGAGGGGACTGCTATATTTGCAACCTGTGACTGGCTTCAGCCTAAAAACATATACTTGAAAGATTAAGACATTTTTAGCAAAGATTCTACAGTACTTGAATCCTACTAGTTGCATATTTTTCATATTATCTTAGAAATATTTCCATGTCCAACTATTACTTAAAACAGTTACATACATACATACAACACACAATAAAAACAATCTAACACATTCTCTTAACATTTTCCTATCTAAAATTTCCATCACCATGTCTTACCTTATGCAAAGACACGATTTTCAAAAAACATAATGAAAATGTTTGGGATTTGCTTCGAAATAATCCAAAACAGGGTGGGGCAAAGGGGCCAACAGAAGACAGAGAGTAAATGGAATGAAACAAGACTGCCTATGAGTTTGTAATTATTTAAGTTTGTAAAGCTAAGAGAAGAGTACAAGCAGATTATACTATTCTACTTTAAAATTTCCATTAAAAAATATTAAAATTCACTACAGAATCTTATTAAAATTTACATTTTCAGCATTATCCCTAAAAGACACACGTCCCCAAACCAAAATTTATTATATAGTTACCATTCTAAACAGTAATATTTAAAAGCAGCCTAGTATCTGTAACTCATAACATTCAAAAGAAGATATTCTCAATTATCATTACCTTGGAAACAAACTATATTAACAGAATTTACTGAAAAATGGTCAACTTAGTAATCCGAAGTGAATCTGTAAAGAGCTATTTTTGACTCACTACAGAAACCAAGTGAAAGTTATGCATATATTACTGTCAGTTTACTTGGTTTCCTAATCCAAAACATACATACATATGATTTGACACATGTATGAGTAAACTACAAACATGAAGTCAAAAAAGTCCATAAACATTTTAAATATCACGAAAAAGCAAAGCACTGATACCTGATCATCATCATAGTTAGGATCTTTCACATCTACCTCCTCCACATCATACACCTGTCCAGGTGTACCCCAGACACCTTTGCCTCCTGCACCACCTGAAAAAGTTTAGAATTGAGAAAGAAAGAACACAAAATTCATCAATTTGTTGAAATCTAAAATAATCCTAAATGTTCCGACGTTAAATAACAGCTAAAAAAAATTGTATTTAATGTCTATGTTAGTTTTTTTTCCAGTTTTCTTTCCCTATTGGTTTCCTTTTGTTCAGACCACTCTTTCAATATTTCTGAAAACATTAAGTTGAAATAGCTTATGAAGTTAAAACTAAAAAAGCAGATACTTTAAAATAAAAGCAAAACAAATAAAGATAAAAAATAGCTATACTGAGGACCTCAAAGGGGATGATATTGCAGCTAAGCTCTAAATTTTATTTGACATTTCTTTGGGACCAAGACAAAAAGAAACACGCTGGGCCAGTAAAGCGTAGCATAGAAAACTCAACAAGGGAAAAATTATTTAACAAAATAGGACAGTAACCACCATCAAATATTTTAAAGTCAAATACAGTACTCTTTAAATATAAAAGTACACATTAAACCACACTATTAAGCAATATGTTACAAATATAGAAAACAATACTAATTGCTTTTAAGCATTAACAGCCCTGAAAATTATATTTTCTAAATACAAAACAACCAATAGAAGCTTAACAATTCCAATTTTCGAAGTTGCTTTTCTACATCAACTTACTGAACTGTTTTAAGGACCAACGCACTACATTATTTTTTAAAGAACCTTTATAATGTCACCATTTCTGTTTTTGGAGGGTTTTATTTTGTACCAAGTATATCCTTGCCATCAGACCAAAACAGAATCTGATAACCAGGTTTCATTTTGATATAAACCATGATTGCAGAGCCATTCAACAAAAATAATTTTTGACAGATCACAAAAACATTTTACAAGAAACCTACGCTATAAATTAAGTTCCCACCATTCAGAAGGTGATGAAATCATCAGAAAACTCTTAATCAACAAATATTTGTCTACAACGTGCTAGTCACTATTTCAGGTACTAGAGATACAGCAGTGAAACAGACCAATGCACTACAGAACCCAAAATAAAGAGCTAACGAGAACTCACAAAAAGATCTCGGAAAACATTAAAATTCAGATCTAGACGTTATCAATCAAATTTATATTTACTAGTAGTAGTAATGGACATAATTATATTAATTAAGTAAGTATGATGGATTTCTGACTCCTTTCAAACTTAGAGAACATATGCAAAACTCGTAACAGTGAAAAACAGCAGTGTGTATTTTGCTGGAAATAAACTGTTAACATTTTGCTAAAGAAAATCAAATCTATTCAAACAAGAAAAAAGATCAACCTAAAGAAAAAGTGAGATGGTCCTCACATTACTACTAAGTAAAAATATATACAAACTGTAAAGCCTTATATTATCACTGTTTGAATTTCTCTCATTCCTAGAACAAGGAAATTGTAGTACAAGAACCAGACAATTTTTTTCCACTTGTTTATCTTCCATTTGTTGGACATGATATATACCAACCTTTCTTTGGTAGTCCCCTTCCTTTCCCAGATCTGGATCGCCTATCCAGCAACCTTCCCTTTGGACTGGTTGGCACAGTTACTCCACTTCTAAGGGCGTCACTCCCATTGTCGCTGACCGAATCTCCTCTGCCAGAGTCCCGGGATGAGTTTTTCCTTAGTCGCCTTTTTGCCTTGGCATTAATTCTAGCTTCATTAATGGAGGATGCTGAAATCCAATTTCCATTTATTTCATTCTTTATTTCCTCAGTCCCAGCGTTTTCTTCATCACCGGAAAAGAGACAGTCACTTAAATTATCAGGATCTTAAAGAGAAAAATGAAGAAAGAAAATTCTAAGTATTTTAAGTATCTACTGCTTTACAGACATAGTGGTAAGTTATATTAGGTTGAATCACATGACATGACCATTTTTGCAGGTAAATTAGTCACATGTTGGGAATTTCATCTACTTCAATCTAATAAACAACAACTAAATAAGATTATTTTTCACATTATCAAGGAAAGTAAACCAAGGCACTGAATTTTAACAAACAAAGTTCACCAAAAGAAGCATGTTATTTCACATGTTTAGATCATAAAATCTATGCTAACAGCAACACCAATATAAAACCCTTAGACTTTTATGAGCTAAGAGTTAAGCAATTGGAGATATTAAGAAAAGACAAAGCATCTTGAGAAGAGACACAAACTAATATTTATAGAATGCCTACTATTATTTATCAGGCACTGCACTAGACACTCTATCATTTATGCACAAGTTTGGCAGTTAGTTAGTATAACATTGAGGACAGATAAGGAAACTAAGGCTGAGAATGTTTAAATGACTTTCCAAACATCCCGTAACTAGATATAAATACTTAAGAACTATTAGTAATCCAAAAAAGAATGAAAGGAATTTAGCAAATAATCCATGTGATTGTTGAGCTGAACTGCTGATGCTTTACTGCCTCAAGATAAAGTGTGCTTTCAAGAAAAGCCATCATCTCAAAGTCCTAATTCATCTCCCTAAACTCTTCTCATATTACTTACCATCCTGAAAATCTTCCAGCCTATATAAAATTGATTCTTCTGAAAGAGATCAACATACTGGAGTTTCCAGTGGTTCCCCTACTTAGAATGTCACCCTCATTGTTATTTTCAGTTATCAAAATCCTTTAGGATATATATAGCCCAAGTCTTACTCCCTCCATGAAAACTTCCCTTACAACTCGAGCTACAGTAACACTAATTGCTCACATACTATTCATTCAACACATCATGGAAATCACTTTCTTTTTATATAACAGTCTTTTTCTTCCAACTAGGTCATACGCTTCAAAGAAGAAACCACAAGTAGACTGTATGTCCTCTGTATCCCCATCACCTAGCAGAGTGTCCTTCATACTCAAATTCCATGGAGATGAAGTGGAGGCACTTGGCTTTGCCCTGAAAGCTCTTTTAAGTCAGAAAGGCTACCGAATAAGCTACCACTGGGCCAGAGTTTTGTTCATTATTGTTAACTCAAATCAGAGCTGAATCACTCAAATCATTTTCTTTTTGCCTAAAGATAATTATAACATGTCAGGTCTATGTGCACGGACCTTAATGTTTTAAGATATATTGAAACCAAAAATTTTCATCAACCTATAAAAAGCATACATGTGTTTAAATCTTTACAATTCTTGACATACTTAGGAAGGTGGGAATGTTTTGTTTTAAACAAAATCATCCATTAGAGCCAAATTATTTCACTAGTCTCATAAGTAGTCTCCCTGCCTCCAGTCTTCAAACTATACTGAAGACTGATTTTCTCATGCATGCCCTCACTGAAGATCCTTTAAAAGTAATTCCATTATGTCACAAAAATGTAAACTCTTTTTTTTTTTTTTTTTTGAGACAGAGTCTCGCTCTGTCACCCAGGCTGGAGTGCAGTGGTGCAATCTCAGCTCACTGCAAGCTCCACCTCCCAGGTTCATGCTATTCTCCTGCCTCACCCTCCCAAGTAGCTGGGACTACAGGCGCCCGCCACCACACCGGGCTAATTTTTTTGTGTTGTTTCACCCTGTTAGCCAGGATGGTCTTGATCTCCTGACCTCGTGATCCGCCCGCCTCGGTCTCCCAAAGTGCTGGGATTACAGGCGTGAGCCACCGCAGCCGGCCAAAATGTAACCTCTTTACCTTGAAACTTAAGGTCCTTTATGATCTTGTCCTTGCTTACCTCACCAGAATCACTAACTACTCCCACACTCAAATTGTCAGAGCTTAAGTTAGATATCATAAGAAGGAGATGAGAGGGATTCATTTGGCAGAAGAATACTGAATATATTACAAAAAGAGGTATAAAGTGGGAAACCACTAAGAAAATGTTTCAGTAATTCAGTCACAAACTAACTGGTAAAGAGCAAGGGTAGTAACTGTGGGAAAATAATAATGTTACACTTTTAAAGAAAATAATAAAGGGCTTTTAAGCAGAATGTATCTAGGATTAAAGAGAAGTGGAACAATGCCTTAAAAGTTTTCCAACTGGTGAGAAGCCGGTGTTAGGATGGTTGTGTTTGGAACATCATCATAACCATCAGCAGTAATTACAGTCTTAGTGGAAGCAGCCGTAGTACTGTTTCTTTCATCGTTACCATTACTATTGTCAACTATTAGATACCAGGTTCCACACTACATGGTACCTATTAGATACCAGGTTCTATGCTAGGCACTTGACATATGTGGCCTATAAGCCTCAAAAGCTGTAGAAAGAAACTGTTTATCCTCATTTTACAGAAGGAATGTGTTTCACGAGAAGTTACATATCTAGAAAGGATTATGGCTAGGTTTCAAACCCACATTTTTAATCCCATATGACTATAACTACAGAAAATACAAAACTGGAATACAGCAGAGTACTGACAGCTAAAGTGACAGAGATGGACAAGGGAGTGAATGTAAAGAGAGATAAACAAAAATGATTAAGTGGAAGGGGACAGAAAGGCCAGGATCAGATAAATTAGATGACATTTTCGTGTAAGAGTGGATGGTTCAGAAAAACATTAAATATCTACCTGTAACATAGTGCTTTCATCATTGCACTATTAAGGTGAACCGCAAAACTAGTCCAGAAGACACAGGACTCAGAACTATGATAAAATGTCTTAAACTCTCCCTTGGAGTATTCAATTTAAATTTATCTATTTCCCATAATTGAGTTTTCTTTTCTTCAACCATTTTAACATCCTTTCAAGTATGTTTATGTCTCTGCAGCAGTAAACATTCTCTCTCAGTATAATTTATATATTTGACCTTATAATTTTTAACCCATGTTTATATTAATTGTTTTATATTTTGTTATTCATACTAACCTAAGTGTTGGAGTTCCACAGCCCCTATTGAGCTGACTTTAAGAAAACCAAAATTAAAATGATAACCTGAGTACAGATTGTGATGACTTCAAAATTGTTTTCTATTGTGTACTAATTCCCTCTTTCTGGATTCTGACATCTCAATAGTAACTACTCTAATTGTATATGACCACAGCACCCGAAAATCACATTTTCAATTACTGGTGTCCAATAAGTGGCATAATTAGAATATTACCACATTTTCATGTATTACATACCTAGTATGTGCTTCACAGACTTAACACACATATACAGTATCTCACTAAATCCTAATTATAAATCTATACAGAGGGTATTAATACCCCAATTTTATACACTAAGAAACTGAAGGTCAGAATAAATAACCTACTTCCTCCAAGTAAAAGAGTAAAAGTGTGACTTGGACTATTTGCTATAGAAAGAATTTACTACAAAGAGGGTCTGTCTTAGGCCTATCCAAATATTGAAGAACAAGTTTTTTATTTTAAGGCAGTACTAGACAGAAGCACCAAGAGCAGGGTTAAAATTAGGTCTTATTGTAGTTAGGAACAAAAAGTATACATTTTAAAGCTGTGTTTCTATTTCTCATAGAAATAGAATGCAAGTCATATAAGAAATTAAAAATTTTCCAGTAACCACATTAAAAAGTAAAACCAGGTGAAATTAATTTAAATAAATTTTATTTAATCTAATATAACCATAATATCATCTCAACATGCAAGCAATGTAAAAAATTATTGAGATAGTTGACCCTCATCTCAACTCAGAGTAGCCACATTTCAAGTACTCAACAAACACATGTGGCTAAGCGCAGTGGTGCACACGTCTGTAATCCACCTACTGAGGAGGCTGAAGAGGGAGGATCACTTGAGCCCAAGAGTAATAATAACCACATGTAGCTAGTGGTTACCATACTGGACAGTGCAGAAAAGCAGCAATTACCTATATGTAAAATATATTCTTAAACTGTATTACCATCCCCATCTCAATTAAGTAGGTACGTATTACCCATTTATAACCGTAAAGCATACTCATACAGCTACTGTATATAGCAGCACAGAAATGACCATTAATCACATAAAATTTTTTTCAATTTTTTACCACACTTTAAAAAGATCTGTAAATAAACAATGGTAAAGAAGCTTCAAATTCAACGTGTTTGTTCAGATCAAAGAAAACTATGTATGTTGTAAACAACAGTGAGTTGTCATTGAAGAAATAAAGATGTAGTAATGAAATGCACTTAAAATGACAGAAAATACAGAGCTTTCAATATTAATAAAATTATAAGGCAAAGAATTATCTAAAGTATACCAATATGAACTGTTCTCACCATTCAGATATTACACAATTCTAATTAACTTTTTGGGGAGATGATTTTGAAAACTATAAATACATTTTAAATCGTCTTGAGTTACTCACATTTGGTCATCTATTCCACAAAACTTTGTTCATTTTTATGATAATAACATGCTATTGAAGCACCATGGAGAATTAGGGAAAATACCCTAGGTAATTCAGAATATAAAAATTATTCGTTAGGAAAGATATCAAAGATACCAGTAAGTTAATATTACAGAAATCACTAACTAGCCCGTGTGAAAATAAGCAGGCTCACTATTCTTCTCTACTCTGTACTACATAATGCAGGATAGGAATGTGTGGAATGTGAAAGGATAGGCAGAAAAATAGGACATGCAATGAATTCCCATGAAAATAAAAATCACAAACCTGACTTTAAAATAATACGGCCTGTTTTCTAACAGCATGAATAAAACCGTATTTAAAGATAGTTTTCTATCACGTTTTATAAAATACGGAATGGTCTGAAGCTTCCTCACAACATAGTCAAGGTTCAAGATATTCAGCCTGGGCAACATAGTGAAATTCTCTCTCTACAAAAAATAAAAAATTAGCCTGGTGTGGTGGCACACGCCTGTTGTCCCAACTGCTGAGGAGGCTGAAATAGGGGAGGATCTCTTAAGCCCAGAAAAGTCGAAACTGCAGCGAGCCATGATCACACCACTGCACTCCAGCCTGGGTGACAGAGCAAGATCCTGTCCCAAGATGAAGAAGAAAAGAAAAAAGAAAAAAAAAAAGTAAATTCTTACTTACCTGCAGGGTTTACATTCAGTATCTGCTCACTTTCTACATCCATTTTTCCTTAATTTCACTTGCACTGATTAAACAAATTACCAAATGGAAGTCTTCCTTCAGAATCTGTTTTTTTAAAACAAAAAAAGAAAGCTTCAACATCTTTTAAACTGATGTAATTAAGCTGAATTAAACTTACTTAAGCACACTGTAAAAACAAACAACAACAAAAAACATAATTCCATTAAATAAAAGAGTTCACTTTACTTTCAAAGACAACTTACCCTAATTAACTTTTGGTTCCAATCTTCTTGATAAATTTATCTAAGTCAAAAAAAAATCCCAGATTTCAGCATGTGCCAAAGCACCCCTTTAATTGGAATTAAAAGATACGTATGCGGTATGTGGTTATGTCAAGTTTAAAAAAATACACACATCTAAATCTTTTAGGAATACTAAGCCTCAAAATTAATCTGATATACATATATAGGAATATAAATACTGGATAGTTCCCTACCAATGAACTATGAAAACTACTCCAAAATAAAAACAATACAGTTTTAGTTAATAAAGAATATCACATGACTGTGTTATTTTTCACATTACGGCATATCTGAAAGGCAGATATATCTGCCACTCATTACCTAGGTCTATAATTACTAGAATAAGACTTTAAGATTGGGAAAAACTTTTAAAATCAGCTTTTTTGATAATATTACTTATATGAGAAATCCATTTTTTAAAAATCTGATCATTTCAGAAAGGAGTAAATACGACGAGATAAGCATCTCAGTATTTTAGGCCTCAGTTTCAAAATGGCTTAAAAATTATTAATACTGGAAGGTTTGATGAGATCAGTTACCTTTTAGACAATTAACTTAGTGACACAGATCCAATGTTATATGAAAGAAACATCAAAATAGTTTTCAAAAAATACATTACCAGAAAGTGCAACCAAATTAAGATTTCAGAATCTCTCTAGTATTTTTTAAACAGTGGTTTAGAGTACTTAAGTGTATGTTTAAGTCACATAGATTGGATGTAAGTCCTTCCAGTCATTTACAATCAGGCTGCTAGCAGTGTGCTCTTCAGAGATATAAAATGCACAAATTAATGAAAATGCCTAATAATTACAGGAAAGCACATTTTTTTCCATATAATATAACCTACTGTTAGATGTCATTTAAGGATAACAATGATATATACAGAGCCTCCTGGGACTCCAAGGTGAAACTGACTTTTAAATTCCACATTATATACTATTATTTGCTAACACAAGTTTATAGCCCTTTTCTTCAGAAAAGGGTACTATTTTGTGAAGCAAAAACAAATGGACCTTGTGTTAAAATTATAAGTTGTTTTTGTTTTTTGTTTTTTGAGATGGAGTCTTGCTCTGTTGCCCAGGCTGGAGTGCAGTGGTGTGATCTCTGGCTCACTGTAAGCTCCGCCTCCCTTGTTCACACCATTCTCCTGCCTCAGCCTCCTGAGTGGCTGGGACTACAGGCGCCCACCACCACGCCCGACTAATTTTTTGTATTTTTAGTAGAGACGGGGTTTCACCGTGTTAGCCAGGATGGTCTCGATCTCCTGACCTCGTGATCCGTCCGCCTCAGCCTCCCAAAGTGCTGGGATTACAGCCGTGAGCCACCACCCGGCCTATAAACTTCTTACTATGGCATAATCCTCAGACTAACATGCTATCATATTGCTTGGGAACTTAACAAAACGGTGAAATCATTCTCTAATTCTATTTAGAATAAAATAATGTGAATCTTTAAAATCACTTTTTAATACAACTCCCGCCAACTTTAGATATGAAAAAAATCTTAAAATATGTAGAGATTCATAAATACATGAACAAAATGGTTTGCAAATCTAAACATTCGGCATCCTTCATGGCTGAAAAGGCTACATTCTGTTTTAATTCCATGCATGAATTACATATAGAAAAGGAATAATGTCATATGTGTTTCAGTTTTTTAGAGTTCCATTACAAAGTCTTCTTCATTCTTGATGAAAGCATAGCCTTTGAGAGAATATTTTCTGCAGAGCCCAATAAGTGAAATGATTATAACTAATGTTTATAAAGCCCTTTACAATTCAAAAAGAATTGTACATGTATTATTTAATGTACCTTACAGAACAATCTTCAGGTAAGTATTCCACCTTACACACAACTAAACAGATTCAGAGAGGATAGGTGATATGTCCAACGACAGCCAGCTGCTTAGTGGAACAGCCAGGACGAGAATTCAGACCTTCCAAATCCAGTACTGTTTGCACAAGTTCAATCCAAGATTTTAATAACCCACAGGAAGATTATTTTCAAGGGTTACCAGAAGCTTATTAAAACAGACTTCTGCTGTTAAATCAAACTTTTAAATGCTGTTTTCCAAACACTAAAAATAATTATTTTAAACTATTATACAGAAGACATTCCGTCAAACAAAGAAAACTGTCAGGAAATGACTACCATCTCTTTTATTAATATAAAAACAAAGTTATCTTAATAGTCCTGTGTCGTTAGGCAATGATAACCTGATCAAGAATTCAAGTCATATCTGATAGCAACAAACACGTTTTAAGAGTTTAGATAAGCATAAGACATGTTCCACGTTTTTACTCTCTTTAAAGTAGTAGGATTTTTTCCAATTTATTTAACCACCCTTACTTGGCCCCAACAAGAAAATATAAAGCAAAAAATCCAACCCGTTTCCTTCATACTAACCTACAAAAATGAATTTTCGATGAGAAAACTATACATACAAGTTAGAAGAAAATGAAGGCTGACATTAAACACTGTCCTTTTCTTCAGTGTTACATGAAAAAAGCAATCAGAAGTATTCAATTGCCAAGACATTCCCTAAGAGATAGACCCTCCACTCTCCCACGATATATACATATATATATATATATGTATTTCTTGAAATATATATATTTCCTGAAATATACCTCATAAATTGCTCTGGCATTTTGGGGAGTCAAGCTTTGGCCATTTATTAACTAGGATTACTTGTATTCATTCTCCGGCTACAAACAGCTAATTAGCAGCTTAAAACCAGCTAAAAGCATTCTACTACAGTAATGCAAAAGTGAGCACTACAGATAATATTCAAGTGGCATTTATTTTTGCAGTCCTAACAATTATTTTTCCTTTCACATTAGTACTACAGAAAAAGCCAATCAATTATAATTCAAAGACACTTACTGAAATATTAAGGTATTCAATAAGCCTATAATGAAGGAATAGTAAGGGCATAAATACCAGTAACTCCTTGCTTAAAAAGCACTTGGTGGTTTCCCAAAACAGTCACGTTAAGAATATCAAAATCATAAAAATTAAAGTAAAAATACAAGTTAAAAAACAAGGGAAACCCTTTTTTCTCAGACATCGAGTCGCATTTCTGATCGTTTTCATCATTTGTAGACACTACACAGTCGCTGGCTATGCAGCGAGTTCTCACAAGGGATAGGTGGGCGAAATTGACGTCTGCAGACAGTTTTGAAGCTCTTGCAAAACTCCATGTACGTTACAGCATCAAACTGACAAATGCAGCAGACGGCATGCGTTTCACAGAAAGGGGGCTCCCTTCCCAGCTTTGTTTTCTCTGGGAGATTATATTTTACCTGAACTAAAAAAAAGAGACCCTTTGCCTGAGGACTGGCTCGGCGAAGTTCGCGCAGGGCTCGGGAGGAGGGCACTTGTTCGCCTTCTAGGGCCCCCCCGGTGAGGCTCGCGCGCGGCCCCTCCCCACAGCGGCCGGGACCGTTCTCACGCAGCGGGCTCAGGCCAGGACCCCCGAAGTCCCCAGCCCGGGTCGGCCCCCGGAAGGGGCGGGGCCGGGAACGGGGCTCCGGGGTCACGCCGAGCAGGGGGCCGCATCTTCAGAGAATTCCCAGGGAGGGCAGGGGACGGGGAGGGCGCCAATCTTCCTCACAGGATTTCAGTCCAGCCGGAAACACGCCTTCCAATCCCGGCCCCTGAATTCAACCTCCGCCAGAGGGGGAGGTGGGTTGAGGGAGACCTTCGAGGGCAAGCGCCCCGCGCGCCCCTCTCAGTGGAAAGAGGGTTCCGGGAGGGGGCGGGCCCGCGCCGCCACGCTCCAGGCTGGGCCCAGAAAGAGGGAACCGGGCCGGCTGCCCGCAGTCCGGGGCGTTGGGGCGGGCGCGGCTGGACCTATGGGGCTACCAGGAGGCAGCCGGGACCCCGCACCGCTGGCCCGGACCTGACAGGGCCGCGGCCCCACGCCCCGCCCCTCCCATCGTGCGGCTGCCTCCGAGGGGGGATGGGGGAGAAGGCGCAGTCTTCCCGAGCGTGTGAGCCGCGCCTACTGGTACTGACCCCTCGGGCCCCCGCCGCTGTTCGCCCAGGTCCCTGGTCAGCCGGCCCCGACCCCGCTCTTCTGGCTCTGCCGCCGTCTGGGAGAGTCTCTCGCCCCTCTCGCTCTGTTTTTGTTTTCTTCTACCCAGTAACACGGGGGCGAGAGGGCGGCGCTTATTGGCGGAGGCCGGGTGGTCGGCTGGCCAATCGTGGCGGTGGAGCCGGAGCTGAGGCGGAAAAGGGAGAAGAGTGAAACGTGGAAAGTTGGGGAGGGGCGCGGAGGGCGCATGCGCGTGTGGTTCCTGGAACTAGCTGGACCGGGAGCGGAGCGGGAAGCCGGGGTGGGGGTATGTTGGGAAGCGTGGCGAGATGGTAGCGGCGGGAAAAGGGCAGTGCTGGGGAATGGGAACGAGGATGAAGCTGCCTAGTCCCAGTTCACCCATTCCCCTCACAGGGCGTTCTGCAAACTGGGCAGAAGCAAAGGTTTTGAGCTTCCTGACATCGCGGCCTCCATTTCTAGACACTCCTTAGGCGAACACTCCAAGTGATCAGCCTGTCCGATTCCTCCTCCCTCTGGCCCCTGCTTTCTCCATGGCTTCTAGTTTCTGCAGATCCCATGCTAAGAAGTTTCTCTCAGCGAATCCCCTCAAACCTTTGAGATGGAAATAATTCCCATTTCACAGATAGAAAACAGGCTCCAAAACTCTTTGAAGTCCCTTTGCTAATCATGACTCGCCAAGCCTCTGGCGTTCAAACGCACTAATTCCGGACTCCAGTGCTGGGAATCTCAGCCATGGCTACAATTTCTGTATTGAAACTTCCACCTCCCCTCGCTGTTCTCTCTGACTTTTCCTCTTGTCTGCATTCGTTTTGCCTGGTCCTATCCTTATTCTTTCAACGTCACGGTCCCCTGAGGGTGATAACCAGAACCCTATGCTTCCTCTGTGCTCCCAGGAGGGGACTTAGCCACTACCTCTGATAAGATTTTTCAGTTGTCTGATGGGCAGCACCTGAATGATTGCTTGGTCTCTCCAGAACCCAACTGCCTCATCCCTCACAGGCCAGCGCCTTCCCTTGGCTGCCCAGTCACCCTGCCTGGGAATCATCTCTAATGTTGCTATTTCTCTGCACACACACACACACACACACACACACACAAACCTTCACTGGCTTCCCACTGCCTTTCTTGAGTGTCAGCGCCACGGTCGTTCGTTCAAGGCTCCACGATGTGACTTCAAGACTTTCAAGCTGTGTCTTCACACATATCCCTATATGCCTCCTCACCCCCTGGTAATTCTTTATATATCACCTTGAAATGTCTCTCTTCTCATCTCCTGTCTCTGCCTGGTGCAATCCTTCTGTGCCTCATGACCCTCCCTGGTACTTTTTTATTTTGTTGTTGTTGTTGTTTTATTTAATTGAGGCAGGGGCTTGCCCTGTAGCGCAGGAGAATGCAGTGGCGTGATTACAGCTCACTGCTGCCTCGACCTCCCTCAACCTCCCTGGTTCAAGCGATCCTCTCACCTCAGCCTCCTGAGTAACTGGGACTACAGGTGCCCCTCACTATGCCCAGCTAATTTTTGTATTTTCTGTATACACGGGGTTTCATCATGTTGTCCAGGCTGGTCTTGAACTCCTGGGCTCAAGCAATCAGCCCACCTGTGCCTCCCAAAGCGTCGAGATTACAAGCATGAGCCACCATTCCTGGACGCTGGTAGTTTTTCTGGAGCCTCGTGATTTGATATAATCTTCCTGCCCCTGATTCTTCACAGTATTGGCTTGTCACACCTCCAGAGGCACTGATCACATTCTACCTGGCATTATTTTATCTGAGTCCCTGTCTAGCTCTTCTGCCCATTAGACTGTAACCTTGTTTAGGGAAAGACCTGTGTCTTACTCATCTGGGTGGTGGTGGTGGTGGTGGTGGTGGTGGTGGTTGGTGGTGGTGTTTTTTATTGTTGAGACAGGGTCTTGCCCTGTTGCCACAGGCTGGAGAGCAGTGGTGCAATCTCTGCTCACTGCAGCCTGGACCTATCGGGCTTAAAGCCATCCTCCCACCTCAACCTTCCAAGTAGCTGAGACTACAGGTGTGTGCCACCACACCCAGCTAGTTTTTTGTATTTTTAGTGGAGATGGGGTTTTTCCATGTTGCCCAGGCTTCTCTTGAATTCCTGAACTCAAGGGATCTGCCTGCCTCGGCCTCCCAAAGTGCTGGGATTACAGGTGTGAGCCACTGTGCATGACCCACTCACCTGTTATTGTAGTACTTAAGATACCTTGTTCATTTATTGTGCCTGTGCAAAATACACCTTGATTTGAGTTTACAAAGATTCTCAGCAGTTGGTGGTCATCCTCATCTCCTGGGCAGTGGCCTCCTGACATGGTCAGTATCTGAATTAGTCTCATAATTCATGTTCACTTTTTAAAATCAGAGCTTCCCAGACCTCAGTTTTGTTTTGTTTTTTTCCCATTATCTGCAGCTGTCTCCTTTCCCCTCTCTCACCTATACTCTACTGATCACTGACTGCTGGCTCCTTTGTTACCATCCTTCTCTTTCTCCACATTTTTTCTCCTCATTCCTTTCAGTTCCCAACCCTTTCCTTCTTCCTCCCTGTCTTCCATTTAGTCATTCATTGAATGTACTTAGCACCTATAGCATAATCAGGCTGTGTTGGATAGGCATCCCAAGATCTATGAGATAAGGAAAGAATGGAATATGATTACCAATTTTAAAAAGCATCTAAAACAACATGTTATGTTTTAGCAAATTGCCCCCAAAGGACCCATTAGGGAGGAAAATGTTCATGTCCTTTTTGCATATTATCTCAAGCAGTACCCATAATGGCTGGGATCCCAGAACCCACCTTTGAGAATGCTGCCATATTTGCGTGTGGTTGACAAGGTTGGGCCAGACACTCAGGAAATGGGGTTGTAGCCCTACCTCCCCCACTAACTTCCTGTAAGAACTTCAGTCCCTCTCAGGACCTTTTTCTTTACCAATAAAATTCAGAAATTGGGCTCAATCACTAATTCCCAAAGTATTTTCCAAAGAACACGAATTTTGTGGAACTTTGATATCATGCAAAAAAAAAAAAATGTGGGAGGTATTGTTCCATGGTCAAATGCTCTTGGAAATAACTCGTTTAAACAAAGATAAAACTGTTTCTTTACCCACAACTCTTCTCAGTGTTTTGTTTGTTTGTTTGTTTTTTGAGATGGAGTTTTGCTCTCGTTACCCAGGCTGGAGTGCAATGGCACTATCTCGGCTCACTACAACCTCCACCTCCTGGGTTCAAGTGATTCTCCTGCCTCAGCCTCCCCAGTAGCTGGGATTCTAGGCGCCTGCCACCATGCCTGTCTAATTTTTACATTTTTAGTAGAGATAGGGTTTCACCATGTTGGCCAGGCTGGTCTAGAACTCCTGATCTCAAGTGATCTGCCCGCCTCGGCCTCCCAAAGTGCTGGGATTACAGGCATGAGCCACCGTGCCCGGCCTTCTCAGTGTTTTTAATAAACTATGTGCCTTTAGCATCTTGGGAGACCAAGGTAGGAAGATTAGTAATGCTTCCTACCTTGTTTGAACACAGAACATTTTTTTCTCAAGATACCCCAGAAGCAGTGTTACTTAGAAACCAACTTGGGAAATATGAATGATAGCCACTGTCACCGACATTCCTTCCAACTGTGTTGAACACTAGTCACCTGTGCCTTTGCAGCTAAACATTTTTTTTAAAAAAATGTTTTTAAGAATAAGCTGAAAATGGAAAAGTATCCAAGTGCCAAGAATTTTTGCCTACCAAATCAATCCAGAAATATTTTAATGTGTGCCTATTCTGTGGAAAGCACAGTTGATTCAGCTATGTTC
Source organism: Rhinopithecus bieti (assembly GCF_001698545.2). Classification (NCBI taxonomy): domain Eukaryota; kingdom Metazoa; phylum Chordata; class Mammalia; order Primates; family Cercopithecidae; genus Rhinopithecus; species Rhinopithecus bieti. The sequence continues at coordinate 1,708,156 of NW_016808764.1, forward strand.
TTGGTAAAAGGCATTGTACTACTGTAGGGTAGGTAATATCTGAAGCCTAGAGCTGCCCAGGCTTCTGGGCCACAACGTACATTTTCATTTCACGTTGTAATTGTCACAAACTAGGTTTTTGTTACCTGAATCCCTGTGCCTATGGGCTTATGTTAATTTAGCTATTAGATGACAGAAAAGGAGAGGGTCCTTCCCCTGAACTCACTCTATACAGAATAATGGAATTGCAACTTCCATTTCCCTTGAGAATGATTCATTCCAAGAGTTTAGGAGAGGAAGGGAGATCACAGTTGCCCAGAACAAGACAGCTGTTCAGAGATGGCAAGAGAAACTCTGTGCTGTGTGAGCAGATAAACGTTATATACCTCATCTTCCCCGTACTACTCAGGCTTAAGCAGTATTGAGATACTTGGAGGGGTGCAAGTGTTTGGTTTTGTTAGGGGAGAAGGTGGGAGATAGTTTCTATTTTTTGCCTCTTAAGACGAGGTAGTGACCCTGTCCCTAACTAGCTGGGTTGCTTTGGGTGTTTTGCTTCCTCTCCCTGGGTGAATTGAATGCTTCGATTTTCTGTACTGTAAAAGAAGGAGGTGCCCACTGCACGGAGTTCATAAGCAGTCATTCCATTCTAATACCCTGGGATGCTGAGCAAGGTACTGAGTTGGTACCATGGGAGTCCTGGGAATGGAGAACAAGAGATAAGAGAGTTTGCTGACTGGGTACAGTGGCTCATGCCTATAATCCCAGCACTTTGGGAAGCTAAGGTGGGAGGATCATTTGAGGCCAGGAGTTCAAGACCAGCCTGACCAACACGATGAAACCCCATCTCTACTAAAAATACAAAAAAGAAAAACAGCTGGGCATGGTGGTGCATGCCTGTAGTCCCAGCTATTCGGGAGGCTGAGGCAGGAGAATCTCTTGAACCCAGGAGGCGAAGGTTGCAGTGAGCTGAGAGCGCCACTGCACTCCAGCCTGGGCGACAGAGAGAGACTCCGCCTCAAAACAAACAAAGAAGTTTGCCACTGTTGGCAGGAGAGGATTCCACTGGGTGTGGACAGAGGGACTGTCAACCCAGGGGCTTTCTCCTAATGCACAGCTCAGATAATATCACCTCCCTCCATCCCAAAGGCAAAGTGATGGCTGGTGTGGGTTTAGGAGCACTAATGAATTAATTTGGGTAAAGTACTTGAAAATGCACAGTTGAAGGCAAAAGGTAAGCACCTAGATTTACTATTATTGCCTTTGGAACTCTCCAAGGCTTTTTCATTCTTTGGGTAAAGCCTCATTTGAGAGTTCTGTTTCTTAATAAGCAATGTTCATGCCCCTAAGTGAAATTGAGAAGAATTTGTCTTTTTGGGGACTAAGGGTAGGTCTTAGCCCACTTCCTTCCTAAGAAATTTTAGATGCTGCTGCCATTTGCAGCAACTTCATCTACCTGAACTGACGTCTCGTCTCCTTTTGTCAAACCAAAGCCTGAATTTTGAGAATTCCTGTAAGGCGGAAATTGCACTTTAGCACAAATGGTAAAAGACATAAAACATGTTTTGAAGAGAGAGCTGCATAAAGAATTCTTATAATAATGATGATAGCTGACACTTGTGTTGCCTTAAGGTTTACTGAGCACATTTGCATAGACTTTCACCACCTCCCTATGAAGTGGACAAGATTCTGTGCTTTAAACAGGAGGGAAATAATGAACCTTAAACAGGTCACTGGTAATCATGGGACTTTTAACCTGAAAGGAAATTTGGGGATTCCGTAGTCCAAATCTTTTATTTTACAAATGGAGAAACAGACCCGGAGAAGTTAAGTGAGTCACCTACAGCCACACAGCTAAGTTAGTAGCTGAGCCAGAAGTGCATATGAGATCTCAGTGCCCAGCGTTGTAGGGAATGTGCAGACCGGAAATCCAGACCTTCTGGCACCCAGGCTGCGACGGACTTTCGCTCACATGCCTCTTGATTGAAAGCTAAATTTCTAAGCCCTAGCGGCTCCTGGTATCAGATGAATCCATCTGAGGGGCCTGAAAGTGGGGACAGGGAAAGGGTAGTAAGGGTTGTACAATGTTTAGAAACCCTTCAGGGGGCATTTCTAGCATGTCTTTCCTGGGGTAAAAAGCAAGCATAGAGTAATGTGAAGCATAGTTCAAAAAACAGATGCAATATTTTACTGTAGTATGTACCAAGAAAAATTTTGAAAGACTACTAAGATTTTATTTCCTCAATTCAGGTTTCGAAAGATTTTCTTAGTACATTTGTCTTTTGTAGGGTTTTCCCCCGCTCAAATCACTCCTACCACCTGAGATTTAGAAAAAAGCTCAATTAACGTTGAGGAACTCTAGCAAGAAATCTTTCCCCCACCATAACAACCCCCGCCAAAACACAAATTTTACCACATCTCACATCTCCTATACTTGGCCTAAGTTCTAAACCTTTGAAAACTCCAGCTCATTAGACTTTTGCAATCACAGACCATTCCACCCGATGCTTTTCAGCGTTTTTATAACTGCCACGCCCTGCATTTAATAGTGTTGAGTCAGGGTAGAGAAGTGCTCCTCCAGTTGTATCTCTGGGGGCTTTATTTGCATTCTTCTGGAACACTGGGTCCTGGGCTAGGCTTCACATGTCTCAGAATTAATCCTCTTTTCTCCAGCTGCCCTGAGTGCACATAGCTGCCATCGTGCCCTCCTCCCCTCTATGTCTGCAGTGTCAGCTTGCTTCCCAGACAAGGAGATAGAGCCCAGAGAGCCTGGTATAAAAATGAGGAACTTCTCATTCTGGAAAATAAATGAAATGAATAATCTTGGGTTGTGATTAAGACAGCCAGATCTACAAGGAAGTACAAACAGAGAAGGCTAGAGAAGGGCAGGGATAATGCAGGGTTGAGGATGGGGGGTGGCTCAAGAGACAAATGCTGAGTAGAAGTTAATCAATGGAACTAATCAAACCTCTATTTATTTTGAGCAAAACTAAATAAATAAAAGTACTGGCAAGAGGAAAACAAGGGAAACCCAAGAAAGATGTTGCTTTTTGTTATTACATGTGTATAATAAAAATGAAGCTTAGCCCTGCGGAAGGTCAGAGAAAAGAAGAAAGTCCCAGGAGATGACCCGGTGAGGACAATTTGCTCGGTTACAAATGAGCAAACCAAGGCCCAGACAGAAGTGGTGAGGCCCCCAGCAAGTCACAGACGGAGCCATAGGCCCTCATTCCACTGCCAACAGCTGCCTTCCTTTTCCATATGGTTCTCTGCATGTATCTTGTCCTTCTGCCCTGTTTTTGTTTTTTTGTTTTTTTCTTTCCAAAAAGCTAGGAAGACAGAGTCCAGAAAGAAAAACTAGGGCTGGCATTTGTAAACAACAGCTCCAGGAAGTCCCCAAGTTCTGCAGTTGAAGTAACATGATTGACAGTCATTCAGCAGCACAATTGACAAAGCCAACATCGAAACAGGAACTAGCAAGCAACAGGCCACCCTCCAAGAACCAAGAGTTCAAAAGAAAGAAAAAAAATAACTGCTCAGCGGACAACTGAGAGTCTTACTACCGTTTCTTGTGTTACACAGGTCTATGATATGTTTTGTTTTCAGAGAGCCCTCTTTGAGGACAGTAAATCTAGCCCAGTGATTTATTGGTTGGCTTCAGAGGGTGCAAGAACACCCTAAAATTTTATATGAGTTTTATTATGAATATGCATTTGATGCCACAATGGGTCGATAACTTTTTCCCATAAGACCCCCAAAAGAATCATGTCCCAGAAAAGATCAAGAACATCTGGAGTATGTTACTACATTTATGTTATCACATCTTATTACTTTTGGGCCCATTTTCAGATTGGGTGTTTGTATGGTAAATGCATCTGATAGTAATAACTAAAGCATACCCTGAGAATGAACCTGTATGACAAATGCACCTAATGTGTGTTCCGAGCTAGTGAATCTGGAAGTGGCCAACCAGGAGATTCATTCCTTGTCTATTAGGAACATCTGAGCCCCCAGACCATCCTGTGAAACATGGGCTGTACAGCGGCTTGAGGTCCTGAGTTTTGGGTTGAGTGAAGGTTGCCAGACGGAGGTTATTAGGGAAAGGATGCTAAGTGAAAATGATATATAAACTGCCTGCCTTTTGCAAGCAGTTGTGGTTCTCCTGTCCAGTCAGCCACCACTGCACCATGCAGTTATCCTGTCCAGCCCACCACCACTAGACTCTGTCTCCTGTATGTAAACCCCCAGCCAAACCCCATATCTCATTTGCTGGCTCTAGGTCTCTTCTTCCTCCTCTTGACCCTGGTGCCATCCCCACTGGAGTAGATAGGGGTTTGATACAACAGTGTTTCATCAACAGAGGCCACCAGACTTACCTTTCCTCTGTATGTCAAACCAGGTGCAGTGTCAAAGTACTTCAAAGTAACAATAGGAAAACAAAACAAAATTGGTTTTTAAGACAGCAGTGGTCCCGAAAAGAGATGGATTGTCATCTTGGAACACCCAAAAGTAATTCTAGTCAGGCCTAGCACCTACCTCCCATTATGATGACTTCAGTGGGCCAAAAATATAAGCCGAACCTCCCAACATTTCTTAAACAAAAGTCAGCCCTGTTACCCGTGAGTGTATCTTTAAAAAACTCTTGAACTTATTTAAGAGAGGAAGCATTACATGATGTCTCTCAAAATATGCTCCACAGATGTTCTACCACAAAAGGGTTTTAGGATGAAGTAAATTTAGGAAAACTGCTAATCATCTCCCCTCTTAGAAAATCACAATAAATAATGGTGTTTTAAAGGCTCTGAGAAGTTCTGTCATTAGTAACCCATTCAATTTTCTTTAACCCCATGTTTGCTGTTCTTATCTGACCATAACACTCTTTTGTACATCATGTCTATTAACATCTTATGGAATACATATTGGAAAACATATTTAATGGACTGAGATCTGGACTAGAGGGCAAGAGGTTTGGATTCCGATCCTAGTTGTGCTACTAATTGGATGTATGACCTTGGGTAATTTGACTGCTCCAAGGGTGTAGAACTTAAAACATTTCCCAGATTATTTCTGGGGCTGTAAATCTATCCAATATGATCTGTGAGTTGGCTGAAATCTGGTCTAAGATTCTGCTTATAGCCATTTTCCACGATTATGCATATTTTCTTCCAGGAGACTGCGTGGTGCAATGATTTCGCTTATAAGCTACCTTCTCTTAAGAACTCTTTGGAGAGATAAGGCAAATGTCGAGGCACCAGAACAGAATGTAACCAATGCTGTAAAGCTGGGTCAGCTTTATTCACTGTGATGAATATGTGTGGTGGGTCCATAGCCACAGACCTCAGCAAACACAAAGGCAGCTGACTGGTGGCCATGTGCATTTGATGGGGCTGGTTCTTTGGAAACTACACAACCTCTTTGAAGCCAGCAAGGTTTTAGCAACTGTGATCACATAACCTTAAAGAGAAAACTCCTCTTTTCAAAGAACCAAAGTTATTACCGCAGGTATTGTTGCTCTGTGGGAGAACCCCCTATCTCAGAGAAAAGGAGTGCTGACTCCAGCTTACCTTCAAAGGCATTTGAGTCAGTAACAGCCCTAACAGCAAGCTTTCCCAGGGAATACTAGAGGCCTGGGAATACTTTAAGTACCACCTGTGAAGCATCTTGAGCTCTTGCACAATTATTATATGTCGTCTTAATGCGTCACCCAGAGAAGTAGCCTGGGGTGACACGTTAAGACTACACGTGCTTTCTGCATCCTAGGCACAGGAAGCTCTGTAAAATTTCCACAAGCAGATCATGGGGAAGACATCTTAAAAAGCAGAGGCCGTGGGGCTGCAGGCAACAGGGCCAGAGATAAGTCGGAACTTGTTCCATGGAAGGGCTTTTCTCCAGCCACCACTGCGGCAGTACATCGTGTCTTTGTATTGAGGTGGGGCTACATGTTTAGGCAGGCTGTGCTGTGTGCAGCTTCCTGTCTAATATAAGGAATCTTCTAAAAATAAATCCATATCATTACCCCTTTCCTCCTTGGTGCCTCATGAAATGTAGACAGTTTAGCAAAGCATGCCTGTATCTTTCCAGCTGAACTTTACCTTGTGTTTGAAAGCCTGGGCTCAGCAAACGGAGTACTATACAACTGTATAAAAGAATGAGGAAGATTGCTATATACGCCAATAAAAAGCTTTCCAAGACTACATTAAGTACAAATCAGTGTTAATATATACCACTTTTGGATAAGAAAGAGGGATAAATAAGAATATTTATTCAGACTCATTTATACTGACATAAACACTGAATAACATTTAAAAAACTAATGTAACTGTTTACATCTATAAGGGCAGTAGGCAGTTGGTATATATGGGATGTACAGAGACCAGTAGGAGATGCCAGGAGGGGAACAAGACATATATCTATTTATATTATTGTATTTTTTGAACATATCAAAAAGCATAAAAGCCTGGGCTGTGGAATCAGCAGAACTTGGTTTGACTACTTGCTCTTCTATTTCCTAGTTTTGAGTGAGTTATTTCACATTTTCTGATCCTCAGTTTCCTCACCTGTAAAATGGGGATACATACAGTATCTGTTGAATTAGGGATGTTATTCAAATTAAATGAAATTATGTTTGTAAAGTACTTAGTAGGATGTTTGACATATTGCAGGTATCTAATAAATAATAATACTTTAATTGCTATTGCTATTATTTTTACTTATTGAAATCTAACTCAGCCTTCAGCCTTAGGTAAAGTAATGCTTCCCATGAGAAATTTTCCCCAGGCCAGGGCAGAGTGAACAGCCTCTTCCTCCGGTCCTGCCATGATATGCCTATCTGTTACCATGCTGCTCCCCAAGCTCAGCTCTTTGTTTTGACATCAATTCCCCACTGGACTGTGGCCCTCTGAAAGGCAAAAACCTTGCCGCTGCATCAGGCTTATTGTAGGTCGGTGGTTGTCAATAAATGTTTGGTGAAAGACTAAAGGAACTAATAAGATTTCTGTTTTCTGTACAAAAGCCTGTCTGAGGCTGTCCATGGAGTTTTACTTCCTGGTTTAGCCTGGCAGATGCCTGCCTGTCATTTTCTAGGTGTGCATGGAGCTGCTCAAGAGACTGAACTGCAATAAGCAGCCCTCAGCACTTGCAGCTCACGCTTGAGTTTGCTGTGAATTTGCCAGGAGGTGAACTGTGGCCATCTGTAGAGGCCTCCCAGGAATGGCAGGAAGCTGAAGCTCTCCAGGGACCGCAGCCATGCTGGATCCCAGGCAGAACGTGCAGGCTGACACTCCAGCTGTCCCAGTCTGGGGCAGAACTGATGCTTCTACATCAGCCCAGGGGCTAGGCCCAATAGCCCCAGAGCTGTTCCTGCCTTCCCTGAGTCTGCTCCTCTGGGGTGAGGCCTGGTTCAGAGGAAGAGCTGACAAAAATAAAACCAGAGTGACAACGTGCTGTGCAGGAAGTTGCAAGTCTGAGAGCCAGAACAGAACACAGGTACCTAGGTGACATACCACAATAAAAGTTGCCTGAAGAGCAGACCATAGAACAAAACCCCGACTGTATTTGCATTTGTGGCTTTCTTCTTTTAGAAGTCAAGCCAACAATGCCTACTGTTGCCAAGCAGATCTAAGCCCAGGGTGGACCTCTGCCACTAACCAGCAGGTTGAGTTTAAACAAGAAGCCTCTCTGAGCCTCACTTTCCTTGTCTGAGAGCCATGGGAGAATTATAGAAAAAAATATATACTAAAGAATCAAGCATCTATAAAATAAATATGTGTCTGTCCTTCCTGTACTACTGAGCTCTGTTGAAGGTGAGAGAGACAAGGCTTCCACAATCTTACCATAGAGAAGCATGTACCCCACACATATATACACATAATACACATACACCACACACACAGATACACACATGCCATACACCACACACATACACCCCCATACACACCACATAGATACACACACACATCCATACCCATGCTAAGTTTAGAACATTTATGAAGCAACAACTCTAGCAACAACTGAAGAATTTCACAGTTCTTCCATTGGCTGCTTCCTAACTAGAAACAGATTGCCTTACCCTCAGCTGTTTCTGGGCCAAAGTTCCTCTAAATGTGGGTCTACTCCTGGTAATTTCGTTTCCTTTTCTCAGTTAACAGTCATGCGACACCATTGCCTGGGTGTCCCCTGCAGCCCTGGCCTTTTATCGGTTCATAAATCCAGAAACAGAAGGAATGCTTACAAAAATGTATGTGGACTCCACCATTTATTGAGTGACTGCTGTGTGCCTGCATAGTCCTTGGTCTCTGATCCTCATCACATCCAGTAAGATACTGCTATTATCCCTCTCCCACAACAGATGAGAAAATTAAGGTTCAGAAAGGTCAAAAAAATTGCCCAAGGCCTCACAAGCAGTAAAGGGCAGGCTTGAGATTTGAACCTAAGTGATCTATTAGCCTAAGCCATTTCAACACAAAACTCAATTCGAGCTCTTGAGGAGTTCCCAGTCTACTGCCCTAAATACTGCCCAGGCCATTTCTCTCTCAAGTTTCCACGTGGATCCTTCTTGGCCCGAGCTCCCTCTCCTCCCCTTTTCCCTCTTGGAGCAGATTCCTGCTGGCAAAAGGCTGGTGGCCTCCACTTCCCTTGCCTCCTGCCAGTGTAGGCAATGCAAACTTCTCACTGGAAAACACCATGCCCTCTGGACAAAGGCTCTGTGTGATATTCTAGGACCTGCCCGACAGGCCTTCTCTGAAAAGACCCAGCTGGAGTAGCTGTGCTGCCAGGCCTTGGATGGGCAGAGTTCATAAACAGCTTCTCCAGTCACGGAGCTCCAAATGCACCCAAGTCAGGTGCTGCCTACCTCAGTGCCCAACTGGCCCCAGGCCATGGCCAGCCAGAGCCCTGTTCTGGGAAACCAGCAGAGCAGCTGGATGTTCAGGGGCTGAGGCTGTGGGTGGGCTCCTTCACAACAGAAAATAAGCTTCTGAGTCAGGCAGACCCTGCTTTAAATCCCAGCTCTACCACCTTCTACCTGCCTGACATTAGGAAAGTGGTTTCTAGCCAGGCATGGTGCCTCACACCTGTAATCCCAGCACTTTGGGAGGGCAAGGTGAGTGAATCACGAGGTCAGGAGTTCAAGACCAGCCTGGCCAACATGGTGAAACCTTGTCTCTACTAAAAATACAAAAATTAGCTGGGCATGGTGGCGCACGCCTGTAATCCCAGTTACTCAGGAGGCTGAGGTAGGAGAATTGCTTGAACCTGGGAGGCAGAGGTTACAGTGAGCCGAGGTTACATTTCACTGTACTCCAGCCTGGGCAACAGAGCAAGAGTCCATCTCAAAAAGGAAAGAAAGAAAGAAAGTGACTTATGCTGCCAGAGCCTCAGCTCCCTCAGCTATAAATGAAACTCATAACATCTACTGTCCTTAGCCCAACACTTGGATCTCAGTTTCTTCATCTCCTGAAATAGAAGAGGTAGACCACATGACCTTGAGGTTACTATCTGAAACACTCCCTATGCAGGCTGGGGTGAAGGTGTCCTTCCTGCTCCTGGGTAAAGTGAGGAATTTAGATGTCTTTCACAAGGTAAGTTCATCCCTGTGGGAGAGTCCTTGGTTTAATTCAATAAATTTTATTGAGCACTCCATAATGCATACCATACTAAAGCTTCAACGTACAAAGATAAACAAACATAGGCCCTGCCCTTAAAGAACTGATAGACCAGGCCAGCAGGAATGATAAGGCTCATAAAAACAAGTATTGTATATAGTGGAAAGTGATAAGTGCACTAGGAGGGGTACAGATAAAAGACTAGGAATGTTGAGAGCAGGCAGAGGGTGATTCTGGGCTGGGAGGGAGCTAAAGATGTGGCCAGTCCATAAAGAATCTTGAATGAGTTTAGACTTTATAGGGCCAACTGTTGAAAGCTCTTAAAGGTTTCTGACCAGGCAGTGGGCTGATCAGAGCCATAGGGGCTGGAGCCTTTTGTTAGTCTTCTACCATCTGGAGTAGTCAGATCATAGAATTTCTAAAAGGGAAAGGGCCCTTTTCCACCATTTTCACAAGGGTTTTGTTCCCTGGATGAAACAGTTCGAGAGTTGCATAAAATGTGCAGCTGTCAATGGCTGCCCTTTGTTCTGGCCCTGAATCTTCTGCAGCATGATGCCTACTGTCTTTCTTCTCTGTGCCCTCTCATCCAGCTGTCTCCCTGCGTGAAAGACAGGAGAATGAGGCACATGGGGCAGGAGGCAGGCACCCAGCTCCGGGAAACAATCCTGGCTCAACAGAGTCCCCTGGGACCTTTGCTGCCCTACCGCCTTGTGTTGGCCCAGGTCCCAGCATTATGGGAGGGAGTTGGCCTGTTGAGGAGAGAATGTGTCAGTGAGTTGCAGTGGCTTGAGTCTCCTGAGAAGCATGCGTGTGTGTGTTCAGGGCTAGGTGTTTTGCAGCTGATTTCAATCTGGGTCAGAATTGTGCAACCCTCAGCATGTTGCTATCTAGAGAAGATAAGCTTCAACAATCCCTTCCAGGACCCGCAGCAATAAACTAGGGCTCTGAATGTAAACACAGCTGTTAGCAAGCTCTAATTTCTGGAAATGAAGGGGCCTGCTTCAGTAGCAGAAGGGATCCAGGTGTATCATGGAGTTGTTTAAACCTCCCAGAGAGGCTACAGCTGACCCACTCTTCTGAAGAAAAATCCAGGAGAGGTGCTAGTGAGCTCTGCCCTAGCCACACTTCCACCACTTGACTCATCCAAGCCAAAACTGACAGGGCCATGGATGGAGAAAGACACCCACTCACTTGCCGTGTGGCCTTGACTGAGTCATCTTGTCTCATTGGCATCCATGTCCCCATCTGTAAAATAAGGGCTAGTGCAGTAAAACCTCATCAGTGTGAAAACAAAGAAGAAAATCTCAAAAGACCTGTGAATGAGCAGAAGAAATGACTCTGCTTGTCAGTCTCTCGTCTTTACTCAGAGAAAAGCCCCTTAGAGTTCCTCCTGGAGCCTGTGTGTCCTTGGTTTACGTGTTGAGAATATGCTTGGTTTTCTGGCTTCCGAGCCTATTGTACATGACAAACAATTGAAGAGCAGGAAGTTCAGCTGCTAGGGATAGGCACACTGATTGGTGACAGAAACATAAAAAGCAAAGAGAGAGCAAGGAAATGGAAAGAAAAACTGTAGGGCAGAAGCAAGATTTTCCAAAGCAATGGGAACGGTTTAGTACTGGGGCAAACGCATTTACACATGGCAGTATCTACAAAGCTATCTGCCTAGGAGACTAGTATGACAGTTGATACTTACAAAGGCTTTCCAAGGAAATTTCAAATGATTGTACTCTGTAACTACTGTTTAACAAGGCAGGGCTTTTACCGAATGTTATTTTAGGAAAATTTTCTTACAAATGTTTCTAGTAAATAAAGTTTTGGTGCTTAAGTGGGAAACTTTTCAATATCTTGAAACTTCAGATATTGGAAAAGATGTAAATCTTTCACGAGTGCTCTGGAGGGCACAGTTATAGCTGTTCTCTGCATGCCAGAGTTTGATCCGAGGATGAAATCAAATAATAGAGATGCTATTGTACTGAAAATGTATAAAACACTACCCAAATTAACCGCTAGGACAGTGAGGAGCAATCACTTTGGTCTTCAATTCTTCTTCTTCTTCTTTTTCTTCTTCTTTTGTTTTGTTTTGTTTTGAGACAAGAGTTTTGCTCTTGTCATCCAGGCTAGAGTGCAGTGGTGCAATCTTGGCTCACTGCAACCTCTGCCTCCCGGGTTCAAGCTATTTTCCTCACTCAGCCTCCCAAATACCTGGAATTACAGGCATGCACCAACATACCCGAAGAATGTTGTACTTTTAGTAGAGACAGTGTTTCACCATGTTGGCCATGGTTGGTCTCGAACTCCTGACCTCAGGTTATCCACTGGCCTTGGCCTCCCAAAGTTCTGGGATTACAGGCGTGAGCCACCATGCGCGGCTGGTCTTGAATTATTCTTGAAGACTTAGAAATGATACTAACAAACATGTTTGTTGATGAGTTGGCCTGGAATGTAAATTCATTTTGCCTTCACTTGAATTTAGAGTGTGAACTTTTCCCAACACAGATGCCACACCCACTGTGGGAGGCAATAAAAGGGGGAATCAGGAAATAAAATTTGCGACCAGAAGAAATGTCTTTGTTCAGTGAGTAGAGCTGTTATCTTCACGTCAGGGTAAACACTGCGGGCTTGTAGAGAAATGCAACCCATTGAGTTACACACCTCTATCTGGGACTCACTGTGCCCTAGGATAAGGAGAGGCACCCAAGAAGCATGGGGCTGCCCTCAAGAAGTTTACAGTCTAGTGCTTTTCAAGGCCACCAAGGTGGCTGCCCAATATGAGATATTGACTGAATAGCAGCCCTCCTGACACTTTTTTCTTTAAATACATTTGACTACACAGATCATAATTGTTTATGTAGAAAAAGAAAATATAGATGATAAGATGAAAAAACTGACATCTGCAACCCACCACATGGAAATAACCAGTATTAACACTCTAGTTAATAATCAATATTAACAAATTGTAGAATTGTTTATATAAGTGAGTACAATAATGGGATCATATTTGACATTGACCTCTTTTACTCAAAAATGAGCCCCCCCAGTGCATTTAGAGTGATGAGAGAAGACAACCTCAGAAACACATCCTGTATGCTGAGAATATAAATTCTTCATCTATTCCAAATATACATTTCTGAAATATTAAAGATGTGATTATAAATATATGGAGCCATAAAAGTATTATAAGAAAACAGACGAAAATAATTACATAACATTAGCATGGGGAGACTGCTTATGCAAGACAGGAAACCATGAAGAATATTACAGATTTGAATATTGAAACATTTTAAACTTCTACATGATAAAAGACAGCACAAAGTTCAAAAAAATGATAGACCTAGGTACAATATTTGCAACACTTAAAACGTGAAAGATTAATGTTCCTAATATCAAACACAGAACTCCGGCACCTCAGTACCTGCTTTAGATACTCACCCCTGGGAGCTTCAAAACACAGTGTCTTTTCTCTCTGCCAACAGATGTCCATGCTTAATGTACAAAAAGTGCCTATAACTAAGAATGACTCAAACATCCAAATAGATTAATAGGAAAGAAATATAAACACAGAATTCACAGAAGAAAGGCAAATGGCCCATAAACATAAAAAGATGTTCTCTGTTGTCAGGGAAATGCAATAATTAAAAACTTGATAGTACGAAGTGCTTGCAAGGATATCTGAAGTTCTCTCACGCACTGCTAATGCAAGTGTAGATTGGCACAACTTTGGGACGAAGGTGATTTCATAGAATCTACTAAAATGTTAAATGTGTGTCCTTTTTGACCCAGCAATTCCATGTTCAGTACTCTGTCTTACAGAAATAATAACACATTCATAAACCTGCACGTCCATTGCAGCAAGATTTGTAATAGAAAAACCTTTAAACCAAGAAAAACATCCATCAGTAGGTTGTGTTAATTATCACTTATCCATATTAGGGAATATTATACAGTCACTGAATAGTATGATATTTTATCTGTGTGGACTTGAAATGATATACACATATTGTTGAATAGAAACAAAGCGAGTGTCAGATCAATATGTACACTAATATTTAGTTAGTGAAAATATGCATGTGTATCTATATCTATATATATTTGTGGTGTCAGTATAAGCCTAGGGAAAATCTGGAGGCATTTGAAGCAAAGTATTATTGATACATGCCTGGGAAGGGTATTGGATTGGTGAGGAAGGAGACTATTCTCTTTACATGTATTTTTTTATAGGTGAAAGTATTCTCTCTGCTTTGTATGTAAGTTTACTGAGGCTTATAGAAGTTGTCCTTGCCAAGGTCAAATAATAGAGCTACTGCGTAGCAGAACCAGGCTCTGGGTGAGGTTCATTTGGCCCCAAAGCCCATGTTCATTTCACATTGGTAGGCTACTCCCGAGGTATGGGGTTAGGAAGAATAGCTTGCAGGATTCTACCTGGGATCTTAAGGACCCAGGCAGACAAGATTAAGTCTATGACTAACCCTGGAGGCATTGCTTGGATGTTTCTGGAAGCAGAGGAGAAAGGGTGAATTGCAGGGATATCCTGGGGACACACCCTGCTTCCAACCTTTGCCTCTGTTCCTGGAGGTGCTAGGCGGTGGTCACTGAGTGGCCTGGATTGTCTTGCTGGGATGCTTTTTTTCTTCCTCTCTGTACTGTTTCCTCAGTGGTGACTTGTGAGAAAGATGATGTGCCTGTTGTCTTATCCACAGATTTTCTGAGAGGACGAAAGGAGATTACTGTGGACTCCTCTAAAGGCTGCAGCCCTAAGGAAAGAGAAATTTCTAATCTGAAGAAATGAAACAAAGTTACAAATGAAACAAAGTTAGAAGGAAGTACTTAGCCTCCTGAGAGGACCATCCCTGCACCCTTGCTGTGCTCAGGAGTTCTTAGAGGCTAAGGTATCTCATTAGCTACCCTAGACAGAAAATGTGAAAAAGGCCTCAGCAGGCAGCTTTGCCCTGGGATGCCGCTTTCCACCTTGTTTTTCATGTGCTGGTGCTGCTTTTGGCTAACTCTCTGACCAACTGCCTGAATCAATATGACAGAGCAACCCTATCCTGGTTGACATTCCTGGGCTTAGCTTCTCCCCTGCTGGTCTCATGGCACTCACCTGATCCTTCCTCCCAGACCGTTTCACACAGAGCACTTCTAGGTAGCCATGCCCTGGGCAATGTGACTCACTGACCAGCTGACACACTTCAAATTCCAAAGCTGTCAGGGTTCACTTTGATTTATCATCCTATTGACATGTACATGCAGGCTGATCAATTTCCAGTGACCTGCCTCTGAATAGTAAAGTCCCTGAGGACAGTGACCAGGCCCATGTGTCCGCTTTGTTCACCAATTGCACACTCAAGACCATAGAAGACTCCTAGAAGAACCTGGTGACTAAATGAATATAGGAAGAATCCACTTAGACTCCCTTTTCCCCTGCCATATATAACAGTTTAAGTCATTGTAGATAATCCACTTGAGCAGGGATTGGCAGACATTTTCTGTAAGCAATCAGCTAGTAAGTCTGGGCAACATAGTGAGACCTCACCTCTACAAAATAAATTAAAAATCAGCTGGCCATGGTGGCAAGTACCTATAGCCCAGCTGTTTGGGAGGCAGAGGTGGGAGGATTGCTTGAGCCTGGTGGGATAAAGGCTGCAATAAGCCTGATGGCACCACTGCACTCCAACCTTGGCAACACAGTGAGACTCTGTCTCGAAAAAAATCTAGGATTCCCAGGCAAGAGGCAAAATCGAGGCTATGATATAGGTACTTAAAAAGCAGAAGAGAAAACAAATTCCTATGATATTTTTATTAGTGAAGTTCAAAATATAATAATGAGTACAGTTTTTAGATAGAACAGGTCTCCTAATAAGAAGATTAAAATTCTTTTTTCAGAAATAGCATTTTCCTTAGTTGGGGTTCAAAGTATTCTATCATTAAAATCAATTGCAAATGTTCATCTGTTAATGCTGATGGGTAAAGAGATTTTATGTATTTCATATTTGAAAATGAAAGTTGATTTTCACATAATTCGCATATGTCACAAAATATTCTTTTAATTTTTTTATTGATTCTTAGCTTGAGGGCAGCACAAAAATAGTGGACTGGATTTGGCTTCAGGCTGTAGTTTGTCAGCCCCTGCAATTGAGGATACTAAAGAGTAAAATATTCTCATTCTCTCTGTCTCTCTCTTTCTGGCCTCAATCTCCCAAGTCCTACACTTTCTAAAACCTTGGGGTTTCCAAGACACTTTCACTCCTGTTCTTGGTGCCTCTTCCTTCTCAAAGAAGGAAACACAAGTCTGAGCCTGACAACTCCAGAGAAGAGGTCCCGGGGGCTTCGTTATTTCTCAACTGAGCAGAGTCAGAACTGCTGCAGACCTTCCTTTTCCAAGGCTGGCATTAGCTCTTTGTCAACCACACAAAAACCACTGGGAAGGGCCTGGCTGTGCTTCTTCTCCAGCTCAAACCACAGAAGAAGGGCGGCCTCAGAGAGGCTGGGTAATGGGAAACAGTTGTACTTGCCCAGCTCTGCTCACAGGGGGAACATATTCAAATGCATAAAATCTCATTGCATCCTGAAAAACATCATTTTGGGAAGACAGTTGACCACAGCACAGAGTTCAGTGTTGGCAAAATGACATAAATAATGCACTACAAGGACCTCACCTTTTGTAAATATAGAGAATACTAAGGAGATCAGATACTTGTGAAAGCATCAATCATTCATAGACTCATTAATTTATTTAACAAATTTTTCAAGGGTCTCTCATGTGCCAGGCACCATATCAGGCCATGAGCATACTGCATACTGCAGAAAATAAGACAGTCTCTGCTGTCATGAAGTTTGTAGTAGTGTTCAAGAGCATTTGCTAAAGCCCAGTGTTCCGTGGTACATTATAAATATTCCTTGAATTAAAATGATTGCATGGTGAAATAGTTAGGGAAAACAGGTTACTTGGTTGTGAAACCTTTCTGTGCAGATTTCCATTGAGAGTCTCAAGAGAGAAGTATATAGAATGCAGTCATCCCAAGCTTATTTAACTATGGCATTCTTTTGTGAGTTGCATTTTGTGGCACCAGAGTCACATGGAACATAGTTTGGAAAGTAGAGCTCTCAGGACCACTGGGCACACCCAGTGTGGGTTGTGAACTGAACAACTCTGGTGGGACCACTCTCATAGACTACCATATCCATGGTGCCCTGGAGCGGTATGAGAGTGGACATGATCTCTGTAACTACAGGGCAGAGCATGGGCAGCACAGGGTTCATAGGACTACTGCTCAGCTCCTAGCCTCTTGCTTTTTCCCACAGAACAGCAAAGGTGCTAGTAATTTTACCCAGCATTGTTTTTGCCCCATCAGTGTGAATGTCAACATAGTGAGAAAGGCAAATAAAATCTCAATGTGGCTATAAAAATAGGTTTGACCTCATGCAGGGATCTGCAGACCACACTTCGAGAACCATTGACTTACAACTAGCAACCCCAGAATTAGACTGTGTCTTTTTGATGGTACTGACAAAATCACAGGGAAGATTTTGATTGGCCCATTTGGATCATGTTCCTCATCCTGAATCAATTGCTGTGATGGGAGGATGAGGTTCTCTGATTAATCACACCTCTCTGAGAAGGACAGGACAGATGGGCCCATGCAAATCACAGGGAATGGGTTCCTGCAAGAAGCAGTGGTTTTCTTGCAGGAACAAGAGGGAAGGGATATTGCACAGGCAAAAATAACTTATGTACAACATCAATTCAATAGGGTAAAAGAAGTTGGTGTCTAGACTAGTGGCTGGGCCTATTCCTGGGAGAGCCCGAGGCCAGCACCAGGCAGGAGAGTGAATTATAGGTGATGAGAAGATTCTTAGGCAGGAGCCCTGCCCCTGAGGGCACCAGGTCCTGCAGCCAGTTTAGCTCAGTCCAGCAGGCAGGATGAAGCAACCAGACCCAGGTTTGTTTAGGTTGTGTATGTGGCTGCAGCAGTGGGTACTATGTGTGTTTGCAAGGGCAGGTGCTTCTCTCTGTGGCTCCTATCAACAATGTTGGGGTATGACTGTTTATATGTTTCCTATCTTAGCCAGACTTGATTCAGGAATTGGAATCCAGTGGGTCTTCAGGAGTGGCTGATAGAGCAAGGCAAAAGGGATTCAGATATTAGAAGCTGGGGATGCAGAATGATTCTCTGGGCCATTCATAAGTCGATAGAAATTCATTATGTCACACCAGCCATTGCAGTTTAAAAATGGCATTCATTCAAATACAATTTGACCTGTCTGAGCTTTTTCACTTTTGCTGTTTAACACTCTGAATCTTCTACTTACTTACATTCAGAATTACTGGTGCACTGAACTAATACAATCGATCGGGAGCATTCAACTCTAGTAAACAAAACTCTTCGCTCCTGAAATATTCTCATTCTCAGATGTCCTCGATGCCATACTTTCCCAGATTTCCTCCTAATTCTCTGGCTGCTGCTTCTCAGACTCTTTGCACATCCCTTAGATGAGGGAAGTCTTTAAGGGCTCTGCCATAAAACCTCCTTTCTTCCCTCCAGGCAATCTGATCTGTCCCCAGGCTCTCAATTACTAAAGACATTTCTTTCTTAGACCACTGCAAACCACACTGCCTTCTGCATGCACAAATATGTCCTTTGTGTACTAAGTCTCCATCAATACCCTCCTCAAGAGCCTGGGATAATCAGAGCAATCGGTACGCTATTGGCACCAATGCTATCATAAACTCAAACATACATGGGTGGGTGTGGGGGGTGGAGGGGTCAAGTCATTTGACCATCCAGATGTCCAGACTATGGTATGGGTATGGGGGGATGTGTGGATGTGGTTCTGTGCATGTGCCTATTTTTCTTTTTCCTTTTTTGAGATGGAGCCTTGCTCTGTCACCGAGGCTGGAGTGCAGTGGTACAATCTCAGCTCAACGCAACCTCTGCCTCCCGGAATCAAGCGATTCCTCTGCCTCCTAGGTTCAAGCGATTCCCCTGCCTCAGCCTCCCAAGTAGCTGGGATTACAGGCGCACACCACCACGCCCAGCTATTTTGTATTTTAGTAGAGACAGGGTTTCACCATGTTGGCCAGGCTGGTCTTGAACTCCTGACATCAAGTGATCCATCTGCCTCAGCCTCCCAAAGTGCTGGGATTATAGGTGTGAGCCATTGTGCCCTCCCACATGTACCTATTTTTCTATCCATCTTTCAAGTTGTCATTAGAATGAAACAAAATCTATGAAGACTAAGAGAGGACTTGACTACAGTCCCTTGAGAATATGTGATTGCTCAACATTTAACTGTTTAAATGAGTTCGTCTTATGTGCAGGCACATGGAGTAGGTGCTATGAGGCTACAGGATGAAAACAGGGTGAGGAGGAGAGGACTGACCCAGATGCACGACCGTCAACAGAAGAAATTTAAGAGCCCCATGAAGTCCAGTCCCAGCACGTTGTTGTGTATTAAAGAATCTAAAAGAACTTTATCCATATATTTTAATACACACAATTTTTTTTACATTTTAACATTCCTGAAACTAGGATGTATTCAACAAATGTGTGTTAAGAGTTTAACTGACAGTGTTGTTTTCTTTCTTAGTTGTACAAAAAATAAAGATGAGAGAGTTACAATTGATGTAATCTTAGATTAGATGAAAAATATTACTTGGATCTTTCAAAGAACATAAAGTGAGATCAGATATGTAATACATAGCAACGTGTTGTTAAATTTCTCCTTTTCTTGGCTTCCAACTCTCTAATACCTCATAGCTATGCAGAAGACTCACATTCTCTCTCTACTCTCCACCAAAACACCTCAAAACATCCCTGACCGCTTCCGCAGAAAGAGTGTGAGAGTGTGTTCTCTTTCTTCCTCCCCTGCCTTTCCCTCTTCTCTCTGGGAGTCCATCTCAACCATCCTTGGTGGGCCTCTCCGCAGCCCCGCTCCTCTGGCTCTTCCCCAACCCAGATGATTGAGCTGCTCTACTTAATAAGAAAAAGAGAGAGAGGAGTAAATGCTTGGCAGTTAAAATTTTCTTTAGCAAGGAAAGGGAAAGAGATAGAGGCTTTGCATAGTCCCACAGGAATACTTGTTGAACCAGGAGCCAAGAGAAACAGGCAGATAGAGGGGTTGTAGCCCAGGGCCAGGATGGATGTGAGTGTTACCTATGACAGGGCATCCTGGGAAGGCTCAGATTTGAAACTGCCAACCGTGACTGCTCTCAGGAGCTTCAGATGCACGCATGCACACTTGCACACATGCACGTGTGGACACATGCACTTGCACACACGTGCTTAAATAATAGGTTGATGTCTTTCTCTGCTACTTCACACCAGTAGGGAAGGAGGCCGGGCCAGGATAATGGTCTCATTTCCAGGGAGGAAAAGGCCTGGGGGTGAGGAGGGGAGGTAGGGGGAAAAGGAAGTGACCCAATGAAGTCACCCTGCAATTCAGTGGAAAAAGCAGGATGGGCAGCACAGGGTTCATATGGCTTTCCTGGGCTGGCTGGGCTGTCTCAGATGGGAAATCTGGGCTGTAGAGAGCTTGGGGGATTTGTCTCATCCCAAAGCCGAAGGGTTGCATTAGCCTAACTGGCTTGAGACCAAGGCATCAGAGAGGCTGAAGTCATACTCCTACCCCTACACCTGAAGTAAAAACCAGCCACAAAAGACTGGACAACATGCTGATGAGTGGCCTCCCCCAGATGAAGAAGCCCCATAACTGGGGAAATGTGGAGCTGGAAGCAGGAAGGGGCGGCAGGAAGGCAGCCTACGGGGAGAAGATCATGCTTCCCCAGGACCTTAGAAAAAACAAGGGAAAAGCTGGGAGGATGAGTCTACAGAGAGAGGGAGGAAAGGAGCCCCACTTTGGCCACCCAGCTGCACCCTAGTATTTGGGTCCTCAGCCTCTATGGTGTCCAGCAACCAGCTGTGGAGTCTCAGTGTTCTCTTGGTTGGGGAAGACCCCTGTGAGAGCTTAGGAGACTCCTGCTGATATGAGTGGGCTGTGCCCTGACTGGCCAGTTCCCACCTGTCTGAGCTGAACGCTGTTGCTGTGACAGGATCATGCAAGAAGCCAGTCCTGGGTATGCTGAGCGTGCCATGCCCTTTGCCGGGTGCTGAGCAGTGGGAGTATAAATAAGAAAGGGGAGAGGCTGTGCTCAGGAGGGGCTCAGGAGGAAATCGTGTGTCAACACAGGTGCAGCTGAAGTCCAATCTGCTCTGCAAATCCCACCCTGGAGCAGAGCTGCCAAGGCTGCCTGCACCCTAGGAATTGCCAAAGGCCTGCTCTGAGCTCAGAGCCTGTGGAAAAAGTCAGTAAGGTTTTATTAGGAGGTGGATTTCTAGACCTGGGATAGGTAGGCAGGAACCCCTGAGACTAAGAGGCCTAGTTCCCTGGGAGCTTTCAGAGCTAAGCTTCAAAGCCTCCTTCTCAGTCCCTGCTCTCTGGTAATTCCTTGCTGCAGGGTATGTGTGTGGCTGGGAACAGGTCAAGTTTAATTATTAATCATCTGGCTGGCCTAATCAATCTAGACCAAGATCTCTCTCTTCCAGGGCTATGAAATTCCTACTCACTGACCCAAGTCTCCCAGTGTTTTTTAGACATGAAGAGAGGAAGGTGCCAGGAGCCTCCCTGCAGCCCTTGGGTCTTTGGAGGCATTGATTAGGTGTGGGCATCAGGCATGCAGGCAGGCGTGGTTTGCAAAGTGCGGGGTGAACCAAGGCCATCCACCCAGTGTTGACAGAACTGTCATAAACCCTGCTTTGTTCTCAGCTTTGCCTGGGAAGGTCCTGGAGAACTGGGTGGGCCTGGCTAGGTGGAGGTGCAGAGTGAGGACAGACAGGTTTGGGGAGTAGATGCCCCTGGGGACAGAGAGAGATGCGGCCTACATAGGAGGCCTGGCTCTGTGGCTATAGAAGAAGCCAGCTGTTAAAAGGCCAAGCTTTGGGCAATGTAAGCAGGGCTCTATTATCCACTGTCAGAGCCAACTGCCAGCCCTAGGAGAGGGGGACCAGGGAAGGGAAGGATGGCAGGGGAAGGGAAGGTGGTGGGTGGGTAGGGTGCTCCCTGGCACTGCTCCAAGAACCCACCCTTCTCCTATGAGCCAGCCAGCTGTGCCAGTCCTCATGGTACCTGGGCAGAGTATGACTGGGCAGAGACTTAGGACTCAGGTCTCTGTTGCTCCAGCAAGTCCCAGAGGTGAGCAAGGGATAACTTAGTCCTTCAACTAACATTCACTGGTATCTACTCTGTGGTGGGAATACCAGTGTGCACAGGGGAAGCAGGATACACTTCTTACCCTTGGAGACTCAATGACTACTGCAGAGGCAAATCTAGAAACAGGTAACAAGGCAACATGATAAGGGCTATAAAAGAGGGGCCTCTTGGGAGGCCAAGGCAGGCGGATCATGAGGTCAGGAGATTGAGACCATCCTGGCTAACATGGTGAAACCCCATCTCTACTAAAACTACGAAAAATTAGCCGGGCATGGTGGCAGGCGCCTGTAGTCCCAGCTACTCGGGAGGCTGGGGCAGGAGAATGGCGTGAAGCCGGGAGGCGGAGCTTGCAGTGAGCTGAGATCGCACCACCGCACGCCAGCGTGGGAGACAGAGCGAGACTCCGTCTCAAAAAAAAAAAAAAAGAGGGGCCTCTGTGGGTGTCTGGGCTAGGGGTACAAAGTGTTCTGGGACACAGTGGGGTCCAGTAATACCTGCAGGGAGGTCAGAGAAGCCAAGGAAGGCTTCGTAAAGAAGATAACACCTAAGTAGAATGTTTAAAAAAAAAAAAAAGTCATCGTTTCCAGGTAGACAGAAAGGGCCAAAAGGTATTCCCAGCAGTGGGAAAACCATGTGCAAAATCAAGGAGCTGGAAGGGGGCTATTTGGGAACCCCTGAGCACTGAGCATGGCTGAACCACAAATGGAGGCTGTGGGGGTGAGAAGGTGAGTGGAGAGGAGGCGGAGTTAAGTAGTGTCGGTAGAGGGCCAAGCTAAGGCATATGAGGAGCACAGGAGGCAAAAACCACAGAGACCGGGCTGGCCGACCCCAAGCAAGCCTGCCTCATGGGTAGACTCCTCTGCTGGGGGTGGGAGGATGGTAACAAGGACCGTAACTCCCCACAGGCCCATGTGGGACAGTTCGGGTAGAGAAGCAAGTCTCCACTCCTATCTTATTGTGATTGACAGCAAGTCTCCACTCCTATCTTATTTTCTCCTTCAAAACCTCTGGCACACACAAGGCACACATCAAATGCACAGACGGGAAAACTGAAGCAACAGAAGGTAAACATTTGTCTACATCTCAGAATGAGTTCATTGTAGATTTGACCCAGGAACTCAAGGTCCTAATTCCCAGCATGGAAATCTGTCCCTGAGCCAGCAAGCTCTCTTCTTCCTAGACTTGTATACAGTGATGGTGAGAGATCTCGTAGGCAAACGGGGCACACCTTTTGCACCCCTCCTCCCTAGGCTGCTCCTTATCAGACAGATATGAAGGGCAGTTCCCAAACTCTGCCAGAGGGAGTCAGCACTTCCCAGTCAGGCTGGGTTCCCTCCTGGCTATGGTCATCCCTTTGGGGTAACCCCGAAGAATAAATGCTGGAGAGGTTTATTTCCCCCCAACAATCCAGACAGCAGGGGCCCCACCCTAGAGCTCTCTAATGTTGGGTGGGTATGGCAGGGCAGTCAGGTAGTAGAGATGATGGTGACCTCCTCCTTGGCCTGTGAACACTGGTTCCTGGAAGTTCAGACACTTAACAGAGATATTTGAAAAACAGAGCTTGAAAATAAGCCCAAACAAAAATTCATGAACTCCAGCCAGCATACTCACTCTCAGGTGGGTTGGGCTGGTGTGAGCAAGGATCAGGCCTTCGGACACTGGGAGGTGTTGCCCTGACAACAGGAACTACTTCACACAGACCAGGAGCCATCCCAATGTCCCCTCTAAAGGGACTCCCACTATGCTCTTCTCCAATGTTGGGCTGTGAGCTCCCTAAGGATTTTTCCAACACCTCTCAGTACCTCTGTGCCATCCCTCAGGAGAATTATTCCAGAATATAGAGTCAGGTAGAACAATCTCCCCAGATAACCTGGAATGCTCTCTCCAGCCTAAGGACAGAGCATGTTTTGTTGTTTTTTTTTTTCCTTTCTGCCTTGGCTCCCAGGAGGCTTCCAGTCACATCTCTTGCTGTATGAGCCCTTACAGACCATATATTTGCTGCCTCCAACTTTCTTCAATCCTTGTTTATAACTTTTTTGTTGTCTTAATGAGTGTATCATCTCAACTCCATGTTGGAAACAGGTGTCAGGCAAATCAACAATTAAGTTTCACTCAGGAAGGAGAGGTCACAAGTGCAATGTGGCTAGCATTTTGGGGCTGTGGGAAATCCCCTTTTGATCACTCCTCTTTGTCCCCAGGTCCCCTGACAGCAGAAAGCAAGCCGCTTCTCTTTCTTCTCCTCCCTGAAACAGGAGGAACTTGAAGAGCTCCTGGGGCCCTCCTTCCTCTCTTGCCCTCAGACTCAGCTCCCCTGGCAAATTCTCCCAAGTGAGAAGAAGGAAGAAACAGTATTTATTTGGGTACAGTGCTGTGGGTGGAGGCCTTTCTTTATCTACTTTCTAGGGAGGAGAGGTACTGGAGAAATCAGTTTCTGGAATTTAACAATTAGGAATTCAGTCATAGGCAACTGAAGTATTGCTAAATTAGACTTTCTAATTCATCCAAGCAGCTCTGGGCAGACCCAGAGTCTAGAGGCTTTAGGGAGATGCAGGAACAGGAGGTAGGCAGTGGAGAATAGTGGCTAAGAGTGTGGTTTGACAGTCATGTGGACCTGGGTTTGAATCCCAACTCTGCCACTTATTGGTCGTCTGACCCTTGACAAACCACTTTGTCCCTCAGAGACTCATTTTCCATCTATGAAATGGGGAGAATAACAGCACCTGCTTCTCCAGTTGTGAAGAAGTCAAGAGAGAGTGCACCTATGGAGTACACTGAGTGTGCCATGCACGGGGACTCAGGAATCAGCAGGGCTGAGCTGACAGTAGTAGTGGCTCATGGAAGAGGGAGAGAAAGTGTGTGTGACCCCAGAGTTCCTCGCTGACAGTGACATGGCTCTGGGCAGTGGCCCTGTTCCTTGTCTCTCCTCTGAGAAAGGATTGCTGACTCCACAGAGCTCTCTGTCCTCAGCGGCAGGAATTCCATCAGAGCTCGAGGAGCCGTTTAATAACCACAACACTTCTAGCCATTAACAAAGATAAAGAGCACTGGAAAATTGACTTGTGCCTAAGCACAGTAAGTACTAACCCAACTAAAAATCATAACACATGCTCCCAAACCCAGTTTGATGACTGTGACACGCTCCCACCCCCATCCTTCGCCGGCTCCCCACCCACCAGCTGCCACCAGCCCCTTCTGCCATGGCCATGCTGATCTCCTTTTCTCTGCCTCCTACTGTCCAGCCTTTTTCACACTAGAGCGTCCCTACCTTGAATGGTCTCCATTCATATCTCTCCTGACCTACCACCCAGTAAAATAAATGCCGCTTCTATTCTAGGAGCTGCTGGGTGCTTCTATTCTAGGAGCTACTGGGGAAGTCCCTGGTTGACATCTAGGGCAGTCACACACTCTAAGTGTGATCGGTGATCTGCACCTGCATTGAATTACCCCCCAGGCTTGCTGATGCAAATGCCTGGGTCCTCCCCATAACCTAGTGAGTCAGAATCTCCATGGGAGGGGCCAGGAATCTGCATTTTTAGCAAGCTCACCAGGTGCAACTGATGCACCTGAAGCATGAGAATCCATGATTTCTCTTGAGTCCCTTGCTGAATGCCAGAGTCCAGCTAGGACTAGACCTGGAAAATTCACAAGATAATGTAATTGAAATATCGTAATCCCTCCAAGTAACCCCAGCAAAACTACTCAGGGGATCTGGATTCTAGTCTCGTCTCTATACCAATAAGCTGTGTTGCCTCAAACAAGTCATGTCTCTTCTCTGGGCCTGTTTTCTCACTTATAAAAGCAGAGACTTGGAGGTCTCTTGGGCCATCCTCCTCTAACATGCTTGGAATGTCACTCAGGATAGGCACCCTTGTAGGATCATCATGGTGAGAAAAGAGAATGGGGAGTCTACAGGGTTGAGCCCAGATAGATGTCCAACCACTGCCTAAGAGGGCAGTTAACAGTTGCTGTTGCCAGGTTCGGTGGTTCATGCCTGTAATCCCAACATTTTGGGAGGCTGAGGTAGGCAGATTGCTTGAGCCCAGGAGTTTGAATCCAAGTTAGTATCCAAGTGTCCTGACCTAGTAAGGCATTATGAGGAGTGAACCCAGTGTCTAGGCTGTGGCAGAGTCAGGCAGGGGCAGCCTGGAGTTGATCCCTGGGGATAGGTGTGATACAGGGAGTACATCTGAGTAGCAGTGGTCCAGCCCAGTGGACTGGCTCAGAATCAGGCTCTAGGGCCCACAGAGATATCAGAGAGCAAATGGGAACACCTGGGCTTGGGGGAACAACTGCAACTCGAGGGAAGGGGGTGTCCCTGGCTGGGTATCTGCATTGCACAACTCCAGGGGGTGCCATCCTATAGGATACAATGTGGACGCCCTCTCTAGAGTTGTGCCACGCAAAACAACAAGCTAGGACTAGGCACCAGGGGTACCCCCAAGCATCCTGGATCCTGAACTTAGGGCAGCAGAACCAGTCTAAGCCCATTCACTGCTTTGACCATCTGGGACATAGATAGCAGTTGCAGAAAAGGAGGTTTCCCAACCCCTCCTGGTTGGAAACTGGAGGCCTGAGCTTGGTCCAAGGATGACCACAGGAGGTGGGGGTGGGGTGCAGACAGCAACAAGTTCAGCAGGAACTTTCCTCAGACCTGCAATCTGCTCCCAGGAATTGCAGGCGGCCCCCTCACTTTGCCCTCTGGGTCCAGGCTGCCTAGCCCCTCCCTGTTGACTCAGGAGCACTGCCAACAAAAGGGAAGGGCCCAGAGAAGGTTCCGGGCCATTCAAAGGACCGGCCAACCAGTCCCAGAAGACTGGCATTGTTTTGCTAGAATTAATGGTTGAGAAACAACTTAAGAACTCCTGAAATTTGGAGGGCTGCTGTCCAGATTGCAAAAACAAACAAGATTTGGTGACCTGTAGCACACCAAGTGCTTCCACCAGCAATTATCTTAACCCTGAAACAACCCTGGGAGGCGATTCACATTCTTTTTTGTTTTTTGAGACGGTGTCTCGCTCTGTCACCCAGGTTGGAGTGCGGTGGCGCGATCCTGGCTCACTGCAACCTCCGCCTACTGGGTTCAAGCCCTTCTCCTGCCTCAGCCTCCTGAGTAGCTGGGACTACAGGTGCACACCACCACGCCCGGCTAATGTTTGTATTTTTAGTAGAGACAGGTTTTCACCACGTTGGCCAGGATGGTCTTGATCTCCTGACCTCATGATCCACCCACCTCGGCCTCCCAAAGTGCTGGGAGCCACCGCACCCAGAGCGATTAATATTCTTATCTTCTTTTACACCCAAGGAAGCGGGCCTTAGGAAGTCATGGGCTAACAGCGGCAGGGCCAGCCCTCTGCTTGGGCCTGCTATTTCCACTGCAGCACTGACCACCAGATATTCATCTTCAGAGGGGATGAAACTGCCAGAAATGGCCTAACCCTGGTGCAGGACACTGGGTAGCAAAGCTAGGAGTTTATAAGCGGTCAAGAAACGTTCGTATCTGAGCCTTCAAAAGGACAGCAGCCCTCACCTAGTCAGACTCATCCTCCAAAGATCACCCCTGAGAATCTCTGTTTCTCTCTAGTAGCCTAACTGGAGCCCTAAGAAAACCTGTTTTGTCCTCTCTGTTCAACCCTTGAAAATAATTCATAATTCGAAGGGACCAAATCTCAGCCTTTCTGCTTGGTGAGCCTTCCCCAGCCAAATGCCAGGGACCCCTGCATGACCCGGAGTCACTCACTCACAGCTTTCAAATTCTCTTTATTAAAAATCTTTTCTTTTCTCTTTTGTAAAAACAAACACTTTGCAGTCAGTTATACAGATCAGGAAAAGTCGTGACAATTTATAGGACACTCAACAAATTTCAATACTTTACAAGTTCAAACTTAACTTAGTGTTTTTGTTTTTCTCATAAATTCAAAAAACAAACTCTGGTCCAGTTCAAGTATAATCTAATTATCTAACAGGTCACAGCCTCGGACTGTCCAAGAATGGGAAACCCTGATACTAATGGCTGCTGCTCACACCATCAAATTTTCCAAATTCTTTGGGGATACTGTCTAGATAGATGCTATTTTGGGTGTTAACAATGAAAAGAAAATCATACAGGCCTTTTGTTATATTAACCTCGGGTAAATATGAATCTGTTGCTCAAGGTAGCAATTGCTCTTCAGCATCCTTTTCTGGGAGACACTTTGAAATGGCTGACAAAACACTGAAAAAAAGCTTTAAAAAATAAATCAATATTTTCCTGGTTGCCTTTAATACTGCATTGTGTGTGGCACACGTAGGAATAAAAAGTGCAAATCATAGGGTCGGTGAAGGACCATGCCAATGGAATTGTATAAAAATAAATAAAATAAATACATATGTACACACGAGTATGGACTCTTAGATGATTTTAAACTGAAGGTTCTGATTGAATGCAGATAGCGCCTTATCTCTCTCCCTCCTGGGGGCCCTCCCTAGCTTTCTAATATGAAGGCCAGTCTATCACATGGGAGCCATAACACTACACGACCATCTGGATTTCCATGGAAATGCTGCTGGGGATGGGGGGTGGGGAAGGCAGGGGTGGAGCAGAATGAGCTGGTGAAGTCTGCTCCCACTTTGCTAGGGGATAAAGTGTCCAGTCTCTCTGATAATATACAGTTCTAGCCTCTGATAAAAATTGTACGCTATTTCCAGCAAAGTTCAGCAAGAAGGCCAAAGAACTGCCCCCAGAATTCCCTTCAGTGGGAAGAAAGACACACAAGATCAAAGGTTTTCTGAGAAATGGAGGAGGCAGAGCTGGTGTCCAGAATGCCAGGTTCAAACCTGTGGAGTTGGCCAGGGGAACAATCCGGGCTGAGCCATGATCTTCAGACTTTATTTGAGATACCAACTTTTCAGCAGCCCCCATATGGTTTTCTCAAAAGATAAAATTACAACAAATTTACTTTAAAGATCTTAGTTGGCTTTTATTTTTGATTCTAGAATTGAGCAACACGTCATTCTATAAAATAGAATGAGTGTTCCCAGGAGCTGAGCGGAGGAGGTTGGCTTTATAGACAGAAAAGGGCTGAGGAAAGCAGACACAAAGAACAAAAACCAGACTGGTCATCTCAAAGTTGCTTTCCTTATAAAGGTTAAAACCAAGGACACTTCTTCATCATGCTGGTTAAAACTGGCCTGTTTGAGGATTTGGCTATTCTCTTTCTCTCTCTCTCTCTCTCTCCTGATTTCTTGGAAGACAGAACTTTAACATGAGTGACTCCCTTTTGTTTTGGTCTGTTGGGCCCTAGTGCAGGAGCTCAGTTCAAACCAACAGCCTCCTATAAATTTTATTTAATAGTCTGATGATGATGATGAGTTCAGGTTTCTTGCTTCTTCCAACCTCTCCGCATCACACCTGTTCAAGCTGGTCTGCTTTCACCTGGTGCTTGCCTTAACTGTTCTCTCTCACCAGCTCCCATAAGTATGTCCCTTGCCAATGACTGCATGCTTTCAGGTTTACACTGATCATTTTATGTTCTTCATTTGTTCCCTTTGTGTGCCTCAGTTACCTGATATAAAATGTCAGCCTTGAACTAATCTCTCTGCCCTTCCTCTATTAGTACAGAGGACAGAATGTGCAGTATGATCTCACATGCCATAAAAAGGAAAATGAAAATAAAACAAAACAAAACCCTACACAGTCCCTTCTCAGTCTGCCTGCCCAAGGTCAGGAATGAAACAACAGGAACTGCCTAGGGGAGAGTGACCTGTCTTCCTTGTTTTATTTTTCCTGGGCTAAGCTATGAAGGGTGCTTTCAGGAGAGTATCTCAGCTCATGAAAACAGCTCCAGGCCCCCTTCTTACCTGCCCGAGGGCCTCTCTACGGCTGTGGCCGAGCCTCATTTCCCCCAGCACATTTATCCCATACCCTTTCAATGGAATATCAGACTAGAGACCCCACAGCCTGAAGGTACCCACCCTCCAGTACCAGAAAGAGCAGTGGGAATCAGGACTTTTCATAACACTTTGGTAACAAAGTCTGCACAGGCAGTCAAACCCAAGGAGCCCTCAACTATCTGCCCAGCTGGAAAGGGTCCACCTACAGACACCCAGCAAACTTTAATGCCACTCTTTGGCTCTGCAGCCTTCTCTTTCCTTAGCTTCTCCCCAACTGGGGGGCCATTTAAAACCATCCCATGGTGAGGAGGTTGTACCCCAGAGTGCAGGCACCACGGCTGAGTGAAGGACAGATGATGTTTCCTTGACTTAAATAAGCTCATTTAACCCCCAAAACAACTCTGTTTTCCACAGCCTGGAACTGTGTCTCAAGCCAATGCTACGCATTGCAGAGAGGCCAGCATTCCACCTAAACCCACGCCAACTGCTGCTTTAGCTGAAGGAAGATGCTTCTGTTTTTATTTTTAATTATAGTGAATTTGTACCAAATTCATTGTCCAGAATAGAACAAACCCTGACATCTCCTGAAATCAAGAGGAGGGAAATAAGTTTGGAGGAAACTTATCAGAGCTTCCACAATGAAGGGCTCTTTTCATCTTCTCTAAAATTCATTTTATTTTACTTTAAGGCATAAGTCTGGCAGACTTCTAGAAGAACTGAGAGGATGAAAGAGTTATTAAAAACAGGGGCTTTTCAAAAGGGTGGCCCAGCTGGAGGAAGAGGTTAATGAAGTCCCTCCCAGCTCTACCAACAGATTGTCCGTGATGTCCCCTCACCGGGACTGCAGACCCGACTCAGCTCCCCAGTGCAGGGGATACACGGGACACCAGACAGAGATACTGCTGTAGACTCACTGCAGAGGTTCGCCTGACCCAGGAGTTTCCATTAAACCTTTTCCTTGGGTGACTCAGCCAGGCCTGACGTATTAGATCCTATCAAGAATTTAAACACTGTGAAAATCCCTGAGAAGTTGGGTTTTGTGAAAAAGAAATGATTCTTGGCACATAAGGAGAGAGGGAGAGAGAGAACAAGAGGAAAAGAGAGAAAAACAAATTGAAAGATGGTTTGAGAGAAACAAGAGTCAACAGGGAGAGAGTTGGTGACCCTCAGTGGGCTGGACACACCTGGGTGACTTGGCTCCTGGAGACATTTCAGAGGCATTTCACTGAGTCTCTGGGAACAAACGCAAGCAACGTGCCCTGCTTGGTTTTCCTTCCTCTCAGGCTTTAGTCCTGTCCCCAGAATCAGGAAGATCCCGCTTCAGCAAGCTCTCCTTTCCAACCTTATAGCAGCAGCAGAAGCAGAAGCATCAGAGCTTTTTCCTTTCGAAGCGGGGCACGATTCCACTGTCCTCCGGCCTCGGGCTACCTGCCCCCTCCGTCTCCTTGAGGCCCTCCTCGGCCAGCTGGGACAAATATTTCTGTGGAAAGAAGAGAGGAAGTGGAGGAAGGGACGCATTAGTAGGGACCTAGAAGGAGAGGAGAGGAGGGGACATGCCTCAATCATCCCTCTCCTGGCATCTGTGCCCAGCTGTGGGGGTTACCCTCTTCCTGGTTCACAGATCCCCCCTGGGGCTACAGAACTTATGCTAAGTACCTCATTATGTTAGCTTACAAGTAATACATGTCTCCTGTAGAAAAAGTAGAAAGTATAGGCCGGGCGCGGGTGTCTCCCACCTGTAATCCCAGCACTTTGGGAGGCCAAGGCGGGTGGATCACCTGAGGTGGGGAGTTGAGACCAGCCTGACCAACATGGAGAAACCCCATCTCTACTAAAAACACAAAAAATTAGCTGGGTGTGGTGGCGGGTGCCTGTAATCCCAGCTACTCAGGAGGCTGAGGCAGGAGAATCACTTGAACCTGGGAAGCGGAGGTTGCTGTGAACCGAGATCGTGCCACTGCACTGCAGCCTGGGTAACTAGAGCAAAACTCTGTCTAAAAAAAAAAAAAAAAAAGAAAAGAAGAGAAAGAAAAAGAAAGAAAGAAAGAGAAAGAGAGTAGAAAGTAGAGCTATAATAGCAAACACTTCCAAAGCCCTTATCTAGTGTCAAGTGCTGTTCTAACTGCTTGACTTAAAGAAGCTCATTTAACTCCCAAAACAACTGTTTTCCAGAAACAACGCAAGCTCTAGGCAACATATCTATGCCTAAAAGGCAGCGGGAGGGCAGCTGGAAGGCAGGGTAAAGAGTGCTGGCCTATGGCAGCTGCGCAAAACAGCACCACGGCTGACATTTGACACTCTTAACAACCTGTTTCCTGTCAGGGCAGGCTAGTGGGTGGGGAGCCTTGGAGGTCTTTTGATGAATTTAAAAATGGGCCTGTCTGTTCTATCCTTGAGGGCTGCCTCTGCATGACCCCCAGAACACACTCACTGCTATACTGGCCTCGGCCCAACACTGTGAGCCAGGTCGGGCCTTTCTTGGGCTATCTGGAGTCAACACAGTGAGGCAGACTTGGACAGGTTTGAGGCCCCAGCTGGGGTTCTCTGACAGGGCAGCAAGGAAAAGGCAAAGAGCACTAGATTAGGCGACAGAAGGGTGCAGACCAGTACGGTGGTTACATGTGTGCACTTTGAAGTCAGATGACCTGGGTTCAAATCCTAGCCCTCAGGAGGCAAGTTACCAAATATCTCTGATATCTGTGAAGGGAGGGGAATAACAGTAACTATCGCATAAGGTTGCTGTGAAGTTGAAGTGAGGCAACACAAGGCATTCAGCACAGCGTTTGACACAGAATAAACAGTCATGTGGGCTTTTCTTATTAGCACAGCACCAGCCATATGAGTTGGAGAAAGCCACGCCTCTTCTCCCAGCCTCAGACTACTAATCTGTTCAATGGGAGGAACAGTGTTGTCCTCACCCTCCCTTCTGGGATGGTTTGAGGGTCAGATGACAGGGTGTGTGTGAGATGACCAGGTCTGCCTGCTCTCTCCATAGAAGAGACTGCAGTTGGCTTCCAGAAATGGGTGCAGCCTGACTGGGAGAAGAGCAAACGGTGAATGGCAGTAGGCAAAGCTGCTGATGGAGGGCCTGGGTTCTCCTCTGCCTTGGCTCAGGGAGGGTAAACCGTGTGCTGAGGAAGGCAAGTGAATGAGCGTCCAGTACATGGACACGTTCCGCTCCAGGGCCTGGAGCCAAGCAGGTATCTAGTTTTCCTATTGAGCGCTGGCTCCACCTGTTGTTCTGAATCACTCTGGGTGGGTTCTTGCAGAGCCGTGACCAGCCGTGGGGCAGAGCCGTGACCAGCCGTGGGGCAGAGCCGTGACCAGCCGTGGGGCACAGCACAGGCTGCTCAGAGAGAACGGAGACTCCTTCAACCTGCTTCCTGCCTTTAGGGGCAATCTCTGGTCCTCAACTCAAGGCCTCTCAGTTGTGTTAAGTTTAAAAGTTGCCTGATTTAAGTGTCAGTCATCACCTGCTGCTTGGGGTGGGGGGAGACTGTGTGGACAGAGGCATTCTGTCAAAGCCACTGACAGAAATCCTACCTGGGAAGCCTGTGGTGGAAACTCCCAGCTCCCCAGCCGGTGCACCAGGTAAAGCTGCACTGCTGTTAGCTGGCACGAGGGGCTTAGCCAGGGTCTACCCCAATGCACCTGAGAACCACAAGAATGGCTCTGGCCTGCTGCGGGGAGGGGAATCTGCCTGGGGGCGTGGCCCAGAGGCTCAGAACACAGTGCAGTCCACTGCCCTGGGAAACATACAAGAATTAGAATTAGAGGCCCTGGCAAGTCTGAACTCTTCCTAACTTCCAAGGTGACCTTGAACTGTGTGGCCCCCTGAAGGGCTGCACAATACCACTGCAAATGCTGGATGAGAGAAAAGGTTCTTACCCCAACATAGCAGAGCCTGACATAAGGATGGTCTACAATACAGACTCTCAGGCCCAGCCCTAGAGAAAACAGGTGTAGGGTGAGATCCGGGAAGCTGCATTTCTTTCTTTTTTTTTTTTGAGACAGAGTCTCGCTCTATTGCCCAGGTGGGAGTGCAGTGGTGCAATCTCAGCTTACCGCAAGCTCCACCTCCCAGGTTCAAGTGATTCTTCTGCCTCAGCCTCCTGAGTAGCTTGGATTACAGGCACATGCCACCACGCCCAGCTAATTTTTGTATTTTTAGTAGAGACGGAGTTTCACAGTGTTGGTCAGGCTGGTCTCGAACTCCTGACCTCGTGATTCACCCACCTCGGCCTCCCAAAGTGCTGGGATTACGGCGTGAGCCACCGTGCCTGGCCCAGAAAGCTGTATTTCAAAAAGATGCCAGCTGGTACAAAGATGGTTTGGGAAAATCAGGACCAGATGATTTCCAAGACCTCTTCCATCCTTGCCATTATGTAGGTTTCATCTTGTCGGGAAAAGGGATGATTATGTCTTCAAGCTAGATGACTTCCCTCAATTAGCTTTGTGGGACCCAGTCTGACCCTCCTGCTCTGGCCAAGTCAGGCCTTTCTTGCCTTGCCCCTGGAGAGGCCTAGCCCTGGGCCACAGGCCCTGTGGCTGCCTCAGTCACAGAGCAGCTGCCTTCCAGAGGGAAATCAAAGGGCTTAAATGACCTGAGTTTGGGCATAGCCTATGAGAGTCCTCTGCAGATGGTGACCCAGGCCATGACATTCTGGGTCTCAGTTTCCAAGACAAGTATAGTAGAGTGAAAAGACGAAAGTGATTCTGAATCAGGCGATTTGATCCTAGGCCCAGTAACTCACTATCTGCGTGGCCTTGGACAAATTACATAGCTTCTCTGGGCCTCAATTTTCTCAATTATTAAACAAGAAAGTTGGCCCATATCTGAGTTTTTTGTTTTTGTTGTTGTTGTTGTTTTTAACTAGGCATGCACATTTGAATCTTTTGGAGAACTTTCTTAAATTACATCTTCCTGCAACCTGCTTTCCACCCCCAAATTTTACTAAATATCTAACTTAGTACCTGTATTTTAGAAATACTGTTCAGATGAGTCTGGATCATGTCCCTGGTTAAGATGGCTAGATCAGTCACTTTTAAACAATTTAATGATAATAGTAATGCCTAGCCTGGGACTTGGGCACAGCCACTGTGAGGACTCCTTGAGTCAAAGCCTTGTGGTTGAAATAACTAGTCTGATTCCTTGTAGTAAAAACAGCAGGTGTCTTGAGATACTTACCCCTGGCCATCTGATATACCATGTCTTCTGTTAAGCTATCAAAACCTAGCCCATGCCAGAAGTTCATCATGAAAACCACATTCTAATGCATTACATATTAATTAGGTATATATTATAGAATATATTACCATATTTCATTGATCTTAAGACACATTTTTTTCACACATTAATATCTCTGAAATAAAAATGCATTTTACAGTTGGTGGAGTCTCATCACTTGATTTGCAACATTTTTTTTTCTAGTTGGTGCGAAAAAATAATGGTGCCTTACAAATGATGGCACCTTAGACTGGGTGAAATACGGTGCATACAGTATTTTTTATATGTCGTCTTTTAACATACTATACCATTTATTTTATTTATTGCTTGTCACCTAATTAGGATGAAAACTCCATGAGAACAGGGATTTTGTCCACTTTACTGTTGTTGTTACAGTATCCCCAGTCCCTAGAATAGTGTCTGGTACCTAGCATGCCTGTGGTAAGTGTTTGCTGTATGGATGAACAGCTAAAAAGAACAAAGCAGTGGTTTTTTATTCTAGGAAGCAGGGATACCTGCATAGGGGAACAGAAACAGAGAAAAACTGGAACATCCGAGTCTTGTGGGAAGGGGTCAGCCCCAGTCACAGGCCGGAGGAACACTGGCCTAACTTGAGTTACTCACAGTAGAGAGGGAGAGGCGGATATTGCCAAAGCCAACCCAAACAGGATGTTTTAAGTACTAAAGTAGAGACATGCGCTAGGAGCAGCATGGGAGGTAGCCACCATGTGGAGAGCAGCCTGATGGAATCAAGTCTATGGGAAGATCAGGAGTTCTCCGAGTAGTGGAGAGAGACAGGCACAGAAGCAGAAAACAGCTTGGTGTGCTTGGGGAATGGCAAGTAACCTGTGGCCTGGAGTAGGCCTTGCAGGTAG
Source organism: Rhinopithecus bieti (assembly GCF_001698545.2). Lineage (NCBI taxonomy): Eukaryota > Metazoa > Chordata > Mammalia > Primates > Cercopithecidae > Rhinopithecus > Rhinopithecus bieti. The sequence goes on from NW_016808764.1 coordinate 1,743,909, forward strand.
GAGCTAGACTCAGAGGCCAGCAAGGACGAGGACCCCAGACACCTGGCCCGGTTATGGAGACTGGGGAGCCCCTTACATGCTGGGCAAGAAGGGTGCATGGTTACCTGTAAGTTCCTGTAGTGGACAGCACTGCGGCAGTGGCTCATCTTCGCTGTCTCCTCACTCGTGTAGAACAGCCCACACAGCTTGCAATAAAAGCCAGTCCTGGGAACCACGAACTCCACCCCTGGGGAAGGATGAGGGATAGACAGGCAAGGTTAGGATGGCGTGGGAGGCAGGCCCCTGTGTCCTGGCAGCCATCAGGTAGAAATGGGAGCCACGAGCTCCACCCATCACTTGCTGTTGACTTTGGCTGTTAACGAGCTTCTCCAAGCCTCAGTTTCCTCATTTGCAGAACAGTCACAAAGAAACTCACACCCACTCCATTCACAGGTGGTTGTGAATGTAAGGGATGGACTTGGCAGTGTCGTAAGCACTTAGCCATTCCACGGCCTGCCACTGGCCTGTTCTCCTACTATCAGCCTCCTTCCAAGAACAATGAAGGTGATTTCTGATATTTCTGATATTTCACTTGTTGGATTTCATTCTCCACACTATACCTCTCTCTGCAGCTGCTGTGACCAGGACTCTCGAAGAATTCTCTCATTTTTGTTTGTTTACTTTAGAATTATGTTCTTTACAGAAAAAAAGTAAATAAAAGGAAGGAAAAAATCACCCAGAGTCACTCCAATCCAAATATTTTCCTCCACATGATTAACCTATATGTAGGCCTCTTTTTGTGGGACCGTTTTAGTCATACCCTAATTACAATTCTCTGTCCTCTTTTTTTCCATGCAATTGTATATCATTAACACTTTCCCACTTCCTCCAGTCTTTACATCTGAACCATCAATTAGCACTTCATATGTGATTTATTAAATATAAGTCCCAGAATTCTGGGAGGCCTTTTGATTCCAAGCAAAGGAAAAAAATGGCACCACCACCATAGAGGGGTGACAATGTCACAGCCAGGGGATTCATCCTTGAAGGGATGGTGGCTGCTCCAGCCTCCACGAAGGTGTTTTGCAGGTCACAGTTCTCCTCTTGAAGACACAGTCAATCAACGGAATGGAGAGAGCCCAGCTCTGAGAGGGTTGAGGTCAGATGCTAAGAACCCATGTGACCTGGGGAGAGTTAGCCGAACTGCTCCTGGGGCTCGGTTTCCTCACCTGAGAATGGAAGTAGGAACACATGCACTGTTTACCAGGCACCTGACTGTGCAGTGCCAGCCAAAGGGCAGGGTGTGAGGGCCGCGAGAAGCAGGACCCATCAGGGAACTAAGAAAGAGAGGTGATGCTTGGAACACCCAATCCCACCTGCAGGTTTGGGGGCAAGCCTCTCTTTTCTGCGGCTGGGCAATGGTTTCAGGTCCGGCCATCCTGGGTAGAAGGGAGGAAGGGGTCTGGGAATGGCAGAGGCAGGGGAACAGCAATTTCTTGCAGGGGTGGGGACAGGAAAGGTCTCTACTTATGACACCTGCTCCAAGGCACAGCGTGGCCGACTGCAAGCCCAGCTGCTTGGGTGGCTTCACTTTCCTCCCCCACCTCCCAGGACACTGAGCTAAGTGCCTAGGAGACCCTGTCAGAGGGAAGCTACCTACACTTGTCATTAGAACTTTTTTTCCATTTCAAAATAGCCACTTATCAGTGTGAAGGGCAGCTCTGAGGGAGGGAGATGGGAGGGAAGGAGGGAGCCCAGGAGGCCTGCCTGGACTGACAGTGAGGCTGCAGTCCGGGACCTGAGGTGTCCTCCTCAGCCTGACTTTCTCTAACTGCCACGTCGCAGGCTACATGCCATGCCCTCAGCAGTGGTCCCCAGAAGCGAGGGGGCCTCACTCAGGCCCAGGTGCCCGGAGGGAGGTTGAATGTCCTTCCCTTCCTCTCTGCAAAGGATGGAAAAGTGGCCCCAGCTTGGGCTGTGGGGGCCAGTTCTCCCCTCCACCTCACAAACAGGTCCTGGCTCCTGGCTGTTGGTGCTGGCAGAGGTGCATTCAGCAAGGTCTGCCTCCTTCCTCCGTTGTTACAAAATAGTTTTCCCTTTGCTGCTGCTCTGCAGGGAGCCGAGACCCCCCACAACACAGGAGAGGGGCAGCTGGGAAAAAAGGAGGGCTTTGATCAGAGCCACACTCTCAGTCCCGTCCCAGCCTCTGAGCCAGCTGGGTGGTACCAAGAAAAAAGCCCTGGGGTTTTTATTAAGCCCTCTGTTGAGTCCTCTGAGTCCCTGTCATGGGGACCCCCAGAAGGGGTACAGCTGCCCTAGGAGCTACCACAGATGCTGAAGCAGGGATTGAGCTGCTAGCCAAAGCCCCTGGCAGTGTAGCTAGAGTCATCCTCTGTAAGTTCTGGGAGAGATTTCACCTGAACAGAGATTTCTACTGTCAAACAAAACAAAACAAAACAAAACAAAACACCCTTGGAAGCCACAGTGTCATGAAGAGAAAATAGAATGTAGAGTCAAACCCAACCCTTACTTATGCTGTGTGACCTCAGGCACACTGTTTACCCTCTCTGAGATTAGTTTCCTCATCTGTGAAATAGGAATAATAATGCTACAAGTGGTGTTTAGGGGAAGCACCTATCATTTTGCCTGGTGCTCAAATAATACTGGTTTGGAGACACGTGTTAAATATTTCATCACAGAAGCTGTTAATAACTGCCTAAATGTTGGCCTTCTCACCTGAACCCCAACCTCTCCCCAAAGCCACCTGGGGAACCTGGCTCCACAGTTTGGTGGCAACTTTCTTCCCTGGCCCCTGCTCCACAGGTTTGGGCAGTACCAGGCAGCCACCAGGCAGAGAAGAGAAGCCTGGGTTGGGAGAAATCCCAACAGCTGCTAACTTGGACCAGAATAACGGGGTTGCTACAGACACCACAAATTCAACTGCACAACTCAGGACACTTCTGGAATGTGAGGGGGACATGAAGAGACAGCATCAAGACACACTGCCCCGGCCCTGATGTGTTCTGGAGCCACTCAATCCTCCATTTTTCAGCCTCTACTAGGATCATTAAAGCTGCATTTGGCTTCTAATAATAGCTCATGGCACGGGTAATTATAACTCTGTCATCCTAGTAAAGCTGGGATGGATAGAGGAGGGAACTTGCACTTTGCAGGCAAAGCTGTTTGTTTCTACTGAGAGCAGGCCTTGGCAGGCTCACACTGGCCAGGGTCATGCAGAGCTGGCCTGGATTTCAAGTGCAGTGTACTTCCCCAGCCATGCCCACCCCCGGTCCCTGAGCAACGGGACTGGCCTCCCTTTCCTCCCAACTGGGAGCCCAGTCCTTGACATCCCTTATTTCAACTCTATGCTTTCCACAGGGACAAAGCCAAAAAATTGTCTCTCACCTCCCTAGAAGTCTCCATGCCAGTAGTGACCAGCCCTGGAGGGTAAAGGGTTATGCAGCCCCAGTGAGAGGAGCCATAATAGGTCTTAAATATTTCATGAGTGAATAATAATAATAGACAACCCTTATTAAGTAACTCCCACTAGAAGCCACTCAGACCTTACCAGTATTTGTTCACTTAATCCTTAAAATAACTCTGCATAGTAGGCTCCTATTACTATGGCTGATTCACAGATGAAGAAATCCAAGCAGAGAGGTTAAATAAGTTGCTCTTTGTCATCCAGCCAGTAAGTAGTAGACAGGGCATTTAAACTCAGGGAATCAGATTCCACACACTGTGTTCGTAGTTTCTGTGCAAAAACTGCCTTTCCTACACTGTGCTGCTGCCTGAACTGGAAGAACCCAGAGAACAGAGTGATCTGAGATCAGAAATCCTGAGTTCTTTTTTTTTTTCTTTTCCTTTTCTTGAGACAGGGTCTAACTCTGCTGCCCAGGCTGGAGTACAGCGGCACAATCATGGCTCACTGCACCCTGGATCTCCTCCCAGGCTCAAGCAGTCCTCCTACCTCAGTCTCCTGAGTAGCTGGGACTGCAGATGTGCACCAGTACTCCTGGTTAGTTTTTATTTTATTTTATTTTTTGTAGAGACGGGGTCTCCCTATGTTGCCCAGGCTGAGAAATCCTGAATTCTAACCTGCATTTGCTAATGTCATCTTGGGTAAGTCTCTGAACTTCAGTTTCCTCACCTGTCAAATGCAGAACCTCATCCCATACTCTTCCTTGGGGGACCAATGAGATAATGAGTCTCAAAGCTAACTGAAGACTAGTAACAAGTACAATCTGTAAAAGCCCCGATCTGAAAACAACTCAAATATTTGTCAACAGATGAATAAATAATGTGATGTATCCATATATGCAATACAATACTCCTCAACAATATAAAGAAACAGACTGGCCGGGTACAGTGGCTCACACCTGTAATCCTAGCACTTTGGGAAGCTGAGGCAGGTGGATCACCTGAGGTCAGGAGTTGAAGACCAGACTGGCCAATATGGTGAAACACCATCTTTACTAAAAAAGACAAAAAACTAGCCAGGTGTGGTGGCAGGTGCCTGTAATCCCAGCTACTCTGGAGACTGAGGCAGGAGAATTGCTTGAACCCGGGAGGTGGAGGTTGCAGTGAGCCGAGATCACACCACTGTACTCCAGCCTGGGCAACAAGAACAAAACTTTGTCTCAAAAAAAAAAAAAAAAAGAAAGAAAGAAAGAAAGAAACAGAGTACTGATCCACCCAACAGTACAGATGAATCTCAATGATGTTGAGGAAAAGAAGCCAAACTAGCACATACAATATGATTCCTTTATGTAAAACTCTAGAAAGTGCAAACTAATATTTAGTGACAGAAAGGAGATCCTTTACCTGGGGGTTACACTGTGGGGAGGGAGGGGTTACATAGGAGACAGGAAATTTGGGATATGATGAACATTGTTCCCAGTCTTGAGTGTGGTGATGGTCTCACGGGTATATTTATAGGCGAAAACTGATCAAACTATGCACTTTATATGCACTTACTATATATCAATTATACCTCAATACAGCCAATTTTAAAAAGGCGAGATACTAGTTTCCTCCTAACTAGTTGGGAAAGATTAAAAACTGATAAAATCCAATGGGAGGTGGATATTGGGAACTCTCACTCAAGGTCGCAGTGAAAACTGATAGCATCTTTTTGGAGTGCAATTTAGTAGCAATTATGAAAATTTAAAATGCAAATACATACAACCCTACAACCCCCTGGCTCGGACGCTATCCCACAGGAACACTGGCACACATATACCACTGAATAAGCACATCTGAAAGGCAGCAGAGAACAAAGGCTAAGAACATGGCTCTAGAGTCAGATGACTGGGGTTTGAACCTGACTCCGGTTTTTGCCTGTCCTTAGCTGTGTGACTCTGCATCTCAGATTTTTTATCTGTTAAATAAGGATAAAAACAGTACCTACCTCATAGGTGTTTTGAGAGGGTTAAATGTGATAATACATGCAGATCACTAGGAATGGTGCCTGCATGGGGAATGTTAACAATAAAATCTTAGCTATTAAAATGGGAAAAAGAGCAGACAGCCTAAGTGTTCACCAGCAGAGGAAAGATCAGTCATTTATAGCATAGCTTTTACGATGGAATATTTGCAGTGGTTAAAAAGAATGTGTTCTCTATGTACTGACATGAAGAAATTTCTAAGACCTGCTACTAAGTGAACTTGTAGAACATTATGTGTGTAGTGTGATCCTGTTTTTGTGAGAGAAAAACCGTGGGCATGACAGTGGTAGGCTACCTCTGGAGACTGGGGAGAGACTGCAGGGAAGACATCAGACCTTTAATATTGACTTGATATGGTTCTTATTTTTTGAATTTATTACAATAATCTTTCACACTTCTGTAATGAAAAACAGTAATAAAAAGACACGAATTACAAGGTTGCAGAATTTATTCTTAATTTTTGCTAGTGTCAATTAGGTTCCAAGTTCTTGGATGACAAGAGACTTGCGTTATATTTCTTGGTTACCCCAGAGTGTCTAGCACAGTACCATGTTATCCAGTGAGTATCTGCTGACTGGCTGAATGCATGAAGGAGCCTCCCTTCTCCTGTAGGGTGGCCTTTGCAACTGTTTTCTAGAGCTAAAATACCGAGGGTCATCTCAGTTTATTCTAAGGTTAGTATTTCTTTTCCTTCATTTTATATTTTGTCTTGGGAGATGCTGTGCAGCAAATTTATCCCTTTAAAAAAAAAAAAAAAAAAAGGAAGTTTGCTCTCCAGATCTGACTAAAAATATGGTACATCTGGAGGGAAGAAATAGTAAAACACTTTTTTAAAGGAGAAGGGAAAAAAGAGCAAGGTGGATGGAAAGGATGAGCCTGCACACTGACCAGCCCCTCCCTGCATGATCAGACACGTGGTCATCAGGCATCAGATGACCCGTGCTTCTCATGCTTCTGTGTGACACTTTCCCAGATGACACTTTCCCGAGCTCTCCTTCTGAGCAGCTGCTACTACTACTTTATCTAATTACTTTCCGACCTTTCAGAGCTAATGCGAGGACTCAAAGATGATACAGGCTGGAGTTGCTGGGTTAATGGTTATGTCAGAATCTCCCAGGGAATTATCTTAAAGTGCCTTTACTCCCTCCCTGAGACTCTGCTTAACTCTCCTCTTTGAAAAGGGATTCATTCCTAGGTGATTCCATCAGTAAACTCCCCCCCCACTTCATTCCCAACACTTCCACCATTAAAAAAATCACTGTCCAAATTACAGTGAGAAAACTAAGACTCAAGAAGGGGTATGACTTATCTAAGGACACACAGTCACCCTTAAGTAGGAAGGACAGAAACCCAGGTCTCTCTGCTCAATACCCTTTCTATGAACTAGGGGGAGTCTGTCCCAAACACAGTCTATTCAGCATCATTGCCTCAGAAAAGTTTGTCCTCTAAGAAGAAAAAAAATGTAGCATTGTTCTGGGAAGGGCTGGAGCAATGAACAATAGCAGAAGAGGTTCATTTCTATTGACTTTATGGAGGCTGCTGGGCAGTTGCTTTCCTACCTGAATAAGGGCTAGGCTTAAAGCCTCCATGTCATCAAGAATAAAGCATTCCCTGACAGGAAAGACAAGGCTTCTTAGCTCTGGGTCCCAGGGCAGTGCTATTCAAGGCATGTGTTCACGGAGTATCTGGTCTACTATAGGAGACTGAAATTGCAAGGAGCTTTACAGCTGCCCCTTGCAAATCTGGGTTATTACATCATACATTTAAAATAATGATAGGCTGGCCAGGTGAAGTGGCTTACGCCTGTAATCCCAGCACTTTGGGAAGCTGAGGCAGGAGGATCACTTAAGCCCAGGAGTTGAAGACCAGCCTAGGCCACATATGGAGACCCCATCTCTACAAAAAATAAAAATAAAAAAATTAGCCGGGCCTGGTGGTGTGCACCTGTGGTCCCAGCTACTCGGGAGGCTGAGGAGGGAGGATCACTTGAGCGCAGGAATTTGAGGCTGCAGTGAGCTGAGATCATGCCACTGCACTGCAACCTGGGTGACAGAGCAAGATCTTGTCTCAAAAGGACAAAAAACAATGACAACAACAAAATGACAAAAAGCCCTCTCAAGTTCTTAGAGGTGGCTATGGAACTGTTATTTCCTAGACCTGAATTTCAGTAAGGACTGTGTGTTTTGCTTACCTAGAGGAATGCTAAGTTCACTGAACACATCCTCTGGTTCCCAAGAAGGCAAAGAAAGGGGCTGTTTCAGTTCCACTTCAGTGTACTCTGGTGACCTCACCTCCAGAGATTTCATTTCCACATACCTGGAGTTTTCTGCAAAACATGAACCAAGGCAAAAAAAAAAAAAAAAAAAAAAAAAAAAAAAAAAAAAAAAAAAAAAAAAAAAAAAGGAAAGAAAAGAAAAAAAAAATGAAATACAACACGCCTCAATGAGTCCCTGAAATTCCATCCCTGCATAGTATGATTGGGAATTGTCCGTTGGACTGCTTAATCACATGAGGCTAGGGCAACGGCTGCTAATTAGAACCAAAGCACTGTCATTAGGAGCTTTTTCCACTGCCAAAAGAATGCCACACACAATAAAACTTGGCAAATCTTTGCATTTGGCCCAGGGGGATGGGCTACTGATGGCTTCACTTGAGAAGATCCACCCCCCATGCCTCCCATCTCAGTATCATTCCATCTCTGCATGCAGAGGAATTACTGACGGGCAAAAATTGTGCTGACGTCCACCGAGGCTAGCAAAACAGGCAATACCATTCTCTCCCCAATCTTGTCAAGCTGTTATTAAATATGAACCCCAAACACTGGGTCAGCTAATGAGCCTCTAACACTGGCACATGTTGAGACCTATACTGCAAAATAAAAGGGGTTTGACTGGAGTGAAGTGAAGATTTCACTGCTCCTTTATTCTTGCCTTCTCTAGACAGAGCCTGGGCCTCAGGGTTTCTCTAGCAACAAGAAGGCATTTCACGGCGGGGTTTCCATGGAAACTTAGATCCATGCAGGTAAAAAACAGCTCAGGTCATCTTGACATGGAAAAAATCCCAAGCCTCCCAGTTACCTAATAGTTCATGCCACCCACAGGGCTCTGGGTTGAAATGTTCATTTTTAAGCCTTTCCTCTGTATTTTCTGTCCCCGATTCTCACTTCAAAGCCTGGTGTGCTGCAGGCTTTCTGTAAAGCAAATCCCTAATTATTTTCACAGTGAGAATCTTAAAGGCTACTCTCCCTCCCTTCCCCCAAACCCCTTGATGGATCTGAGGTTCCACTTGGCAGAGAAGACAGGGCTTAGCCTATTTTAAACTCTTTCATGATGTCACAGTGCTGGGCATAGGCACAAAACGTCACCTCCAATGGAGTAAGAGAAGATCCTAAAACAAGTCTTGTATCACCGTCAGACCCTAGCAAAACATGGGTCTGGGGTAGTAAGAAGGGGAACAGCTGTACCCTTTAGGGATCCCATGTTCCTTCCCCTTCCACGCTTGTCTTGCCTTCCCTATTCCTGCCCCCATCACACAAATAACAGCCTGGGTGGCCCTCTGCTGTGCAGGCAGGAGGCTTCTCCTGATCTCCTTTTGCTGATAATTCAATCTAATTTTAGTTATCCAAGTCCATCTGGGCTCCTGTAAATGCAGAGAAGTCTGCCCTGAGTTTGCCTGTCAGAAAACAGGCAGCCTCCTATCTGACTTCCTTTACACTACTTGCCTAAAATCGCTAACAGTTTAGCCAGGCTTTTAGAGGCTTGCCTCTGTTACTAAATCACTTTCTGCACCCACTTTAATGCTAGTTGAAACCTTACTTATGTTCATTCCAGCCTGCACATGCTCATACTTTATCAGGTGAGCAGGGGTCCAATCAACCCGACCACCCATGAGGAAAGGGGAGGTAGTTACCCGGGGTCAACACTCCTTGACAAGCTTGGCTTTGGAGGTCGGTTTCGATGGGGAGGCTGGTTTTCTCCTCCAGGGGGCTGCCTTCGCAAGCCCCATCTTCGGGGATCCCCCTGGTCTTGCAATCATCGACAAATGGGCTTGGCTGCCGGGCCCTCTCCTCTGCTGGCTTAGGGGAAGACATTTGCTGGACTGTAGGGGCTGGATGAACATCTGAGCTCTCCACTCCCTTTACCTCCTTCTCGTAGCAATCTGAATCCTCCAGGGAGAGGCCTGTCTCACTTTCAGCTGGCTTCCGCTCAGCATCCAGATTTAGGCCAGGCATTTCCACGTCCATGTCACTGGGACAGATTGTGGAAGCAGAGGGCAGTTCTCTGGGTGACTTGAGGCTGACTTCTGCAGCCCCATTCCCTACGGCCTCGACTCCCTCCTTGGGGAAATCATGGGCCAGGTCTAGGTCTGAGGTGGTTGTCACACATGAACATGTTTCTGGGCAGATTTTGTCTTTCTGGTCAATGGGCACAATTTCTTCCAGCTCTGGGATGTCTGGTTCCATGATAAAATCTTCTTCTTCCCCAACCTCGTCCACTGTCACCAGCTCCTCCATGTTAGTGGGATACCAGCTCTCCCCCTCTGCCTCACTTCCACTCTCCCAATCTTGCTCCTGTACAAAATTGCAGAAGGAGGTCAGAGGGTGGTTGAGAGCATTCAACTGGAAGGCACAAGACTTGGCCATGAGGACCCCTCCAATCAGGAAGAACCTGAGCATTCTCACCTCTACCTGGTACAATTACTGCGAACCACTCAAGTCCAACAGCACCAACTCATCCTTAGGGTGATGCTCAAAGTTTGGAATAAGTCCTTAATGCTTAATCCACCGTATTTAAAGTGACACAAAGAATTTCAAGCCCTAGTAGATAACAGGTGCTCAATATACAGTTTTTGAATGCATGAATAACTAAGTTATAAACTCTAAATACTTACTGGAACATCTTTCTTGCATCTGGGTCACCACCAAATGTAACTGCACCAAAGCCCCTCACAAAATTCCCCCAAGCACCCTCTCCCAGCAGCGATACATACACTTCCACAGTCAAAGCTCCTACTTGGCCCCTTCTAGAACTTTCCCCTTGGCATCTGCAGCAGCCCATGGACTCCTGACTCCACAGAAAGATTTAGGAGATCAGCTTTCCTGCCAGCGATACTCATCTCTCTTGCCTCTCCTGACTGGAAAGGCACGAAGATGGCCCCATTCCAAGGACATTTCTTTTTGTTGTGGCAGCCCCAGCCCGGGAGAACTGTAACCGGATTTTTCATTTTAATTAAGTAAAACAATCTGTACAAGCACAGTAGATGTCTTGTTAATCCTAGGGTCTGGGCCTGCTGAAGTCAGGGCCCCAGCTTGAGTGCCCAAAGCAGCTTCTCGCCCCATCCCCGCCAAGGGACTTGTCTATTTTGGGAGCCTGGCTCTGAAGCCTGAGTCTTTTTTGGGGCACATATTTTCTCATGGGAACACAGCCAAGTTGTTGGAGAGTGAGCAGAGCTCAGACATGTGGGTAAAGATCGCTTCAATAAAAACTATCTGAAGATTCCAGGCACAGCCACTCCTCCAAAGTAGTGCTAGGAGGACTGGTTCATTCATGCAACTAATGGTGGGGTCTCAGCCATATTCCACCTAGCAGGACATCACCAGGCAACAGGGGGACTCCTGTGACTCAGTCCCTCATGGCAGAAGTGCAGAATCTGAAATAAACTTTACCTTCTTTGTCCTTGTGTTTTCTGGATCAGAGAACTCTGCTTCTTTCTCTTGTCTGCCCACTGATTGAGGGCTTTCTTCCACGCCCTCCTGTTCCTCTTTTCCAGCCTTACCAAAGGAAAGACAGAGCAAACCAAATCAACAGTGAGCAGTGACAGGGAGAAGAAAAAAAGAATGATATTGAATGCAGGTCCCAGCTCTCAGAGGGGTTTCACATACAGCATTTTCTTTATCCTCCCGGAATCCTTCGGAGGCGGCTGCTATTAGCATCTTCATTTTAGAGATCAGAAAACTGAGATTCAGAGAGGTTAAGTAATTTGCTCCCAGTCACACAGACAAATGGAGGCAGAGAAATGTCTTGAAGCCTGGCCTGATGTCTTTAGGGGGCAGAAATCCCTGACAAACTGGGTGTTTTTTGCAGAGTAGAAGTAGCTAAACTTGAACTGATCTGGGCCAGCCAAGACCCTGGGGTTAAATCATTCAGGACACTTACAGGTAGAAAGGGCGTTGTCACCCAGTCAGAGTGCCCTCGCACCTTTCTTTTGCTCTCTGTCCTAGAGTGACAGCCCAAACTAGCACTCCCTTTCTTCCTTCCTTGTATTCCTTTCCCCCAATCAGGGCCCTCACAGTAGTGCCCATGTCTGTGAAACTAAACAATTGAAAGCAGGTGTTTGGTTTGAGAATTAGGGCCTCTAACCAACCTTTAAGACAGGGGATCAGCAAACTATAGTCTGCAGGCCAAATCTGACCTGCAGCCTGTTTTTGTATAGCTTGTGAGCTAAGAATGAATTGTACATGTTCACTTAATTACATTTTAAGTGATTATAGAAGTGCCTACATAAAATCTGCAATTTTGCCTCTTGGCCCACATAGGCTAAAATATTTACTATCTGGTCCTTTGTAGAAAACTTTGCCAACCCCTACATTAGAAGTTTCTGGGGGATATTCTCCCATGACTTAAACTTTGGCCACCAAATCAATGACTACTTCTGGGTTTTCTGAGGGGCAAGTTGCAGTTCTAGGACATTCTTGGCTGAGGTTGGTTTGAAGTAAACCACTCTAGTTCTGATTTCTTACAATCAGACATACCTCCTTGAGCTGACTAGGAGCCAGCTGGAGCAGAAGCTCAGGGCTGACTGGTTTCACCAGTTATTACCAGACAGGGACACATGGTTCAAATCCTCAAGTCCTTTCTGTTTCCAGTGTTTGCTGTGAAGATTCCACCAAAAGCTTTGCTGAAGTCTACTGCACTAGCCTGAGTGTAAAGCAGCTACAAATACCTTTTTAGCTATTATAGCTTCTACCAACAGGTGACTTTATTTTTATCTCCCGAATCAACTATGCATGGCCCTCTCTTGTCAAAATGAATAATTCTTACCCTTCCCAAGCAGCTCCTGCAGCCGCACTCCCAGATCAACACAGTAAAGGAACCCCCTTCAGTTCAAGTTGGGAGAGGCAGGGACAGTCTTGCCAGCCGGGCTGAAAGCCCTCCACCAAGCAGACCCCTGCTCTTCCTCCCTGCAGGCAAAGGAAACAACCTTTCAGAGCTTCCCTTTGCTCTGGGATCACTTCCAGGAGAAGGCAGCAGCTCAAGGGGAACAGATGGGTGCAACGGGTGCCCCGGCTGCCCACACCAGCTCACAGACTGAGACTGAAACGCCAACTCTTGCAAGCAGGGCTCTGCCACCACAGGGCCTGGGCTACTGAACCACTTCCAAACTGGTCTCCCACTTCTGCTCTGTACCCTCCCCCAAAATCTATTCTTGCCAAGGCAATCAAGAATGATCATTCCAAAATGCAAAAATCACATCCTCACGATATTGTCTTTTTTTTTTTTTTTTTTTAAGATGGAGTTTTCCTCTTGTTGCCCAGGTGGGAGTGCAATGGCACAATCTCGGCTCACCGCAACCTCTGCCTCCTGGGTTCAAGGAATTCTGCTGCCTCAGCCTCCCCGCCACCACACCTGGCTAATTTTATTTTATTTTATTTTTATTTTTAGCAGAGACGGGGTTTCACCATGTTGGCAAGGCTAGTCTCGAACTCCTGACCTCAAGTGATCTGCCTGCCTTGGCCTCACAAAGTGCTGGGATTACAGGCATGAGCCACAGAGTCCAGCCTCCTCACTGTATTTTCTTGCTTAAATACTTCATTTGCTTCCCCTGGTACTTAGGATAAAGGCAAAAATCTTCAACCTGCCTACAAGGCCCTGCATAGTGTAGGCCCTGTTGATAAGTCGGCCTCACCTCCCATTACTCTAATGCCAGCTCTCTGCTATGGCAATGCTGGAGCCCTGGAGCTGCTGGAGGCCCCTGTGCACGCTGCTCCCTCTGTCTTTTCACTTTCTTTTCACCCAGTCAATACTCACCATGCCTCCAAATCTCAATAGTCACAGCCTAACCCTGAGAAGGCTCGGATTTATCACAGGCACTCAGCATTGTGTACCTTCATCTCCTTCTTAGCACTTAATAGTCAAGCTCTTCTGTTCATTTGAGAAATCATTGGATTAGCATTTCTCTCACTGGACTATGAGCTCCGCAAGCCCAGGGGTCATTTCAGTGTCACTAACTATGGTCCCAGCGCCAGGTGCTCCATGAATATTGGTCAATAAAAGAATGAAATTGGTAGAAGGGGGTGTGGTGAATAACAAGTTCTCACCTGTCTTTCCACATGGTTGGTCTTATCTAGGCTCTGAAGCGAGCATAAGGGTTTTAAAAATCTTCTCCTGTTATGGATTGGTTATACCAGGGGTTACACTCTGGGGCTTCTAGATGGCATCCAGCCCTATGTTTTGGTTTATACTGGGCATTTATCTTGCTCTAAGAAAAGGGAGATTTGACAGCATGGCATGCATTCCTGTATGGCAGCCTAGAATGGAGCTGAGCAGTGGCTCCAGCCTCATAGATGGCACCGCTTCCTCAGTCAACCATGGTCCCATCACGCTGGCCTGGCTCCAATTGTCATTAGCCTGGCTTCCCTTCCCTAGGCACCTGGGCTTGCCACTCTCAAACCCCCCTCCCAGTAGGATGTAGCCGTGTTTCTTCCCCATGTTTTCCTTATCTGTGACTTGATTTATTTCCTCCTCTTTATGGTCCCATGGACAGAATTGGGTCTCAGGTACGGATGTGGCCACCCATCACCATAGAGCAGCACGCACACTGGCTTCTCAACCATGGGCACTTTCTCCAGAGAGCTCAGGATTTTTTAATGAGTGTGAGCTCTTTAAAGTAGTACAACAGCCTTGTGATCACACCCATTTTACAAACAAGAAAACTGAGGCAGAAGAAAACAGGGTGTGACCTGGTTCTCAGAAGCCAGGCCTTTGCCTCCAGAGTCTGGGTTCCATCCTTCATACCTTCAACAGATACCCACTGGACACCCGCTCTGTGCTAAGCCCTCCTCTAGGGACTGGGAACACAGCAGTGAACACAACAGACAAAACTCCCTGCCTTGTGAAGGTTACACCTGGGAGCTGGGGGTGACAATAGACGCTAAGTAAAATAAAGACTTTAAGTGATACGTTTGAAGGTGGTAAATGCCACCAAAAACAGGAAAGCAGGGAGGTGGGGGGGGGGGTTGTGGTGTTGAGATGGTCTGCAGTGGTAGGGAGGGAGAGGAATGGGTTGGGGTGTTGAGATGGTCTGCAGTGGTGGGGAGGGAGAAGAGTAGGTTGGGGTGTTGAGATGGTCTGCAGTGGTGGGAGGGAGGGGAGCAGGTTGTGGTGTTGAGATGGTCTGCAGCGGTGGGGAGGGAGAGGAATGGGTTGGGTGTTGAGATGGTCTGCAGTGGTGGGGAGGGAGAAGAGTGGGTTGGGGTGTTGAGATGGTCTGCAGCAGTGGGAGGGAAGGGAGTGGGTTGGGGTGTTGAAATGGTCTGCACTGGTGGGGAGGGAGAGGAATGGGTTGTGGTGTTGAGATGGTCTGCAGTGGTGGGCGGGAGAGGAGCAGGTTGGGGTGTTGAAATTGTATGCAGTGGCCAGGGAGAATAGAGAATGTGGCCATGAGTAAAGACAAAGGAGGTGAGGAGCAAGCCAGGAAGACTTGTGACTCCTTGGCAGCAGCAACACCTGTAAAGGCGCTGAGGGCGGGAGATGCCTGGTGCACTGGAAGAACAGCAAGCCCTGCTGCCTTCATTCCAAAGTTCATTCCAAAGCCATCTGTTATCTGACTCCTGGGGCAGCCCTGTGGGGTCTGGGCTTTTCTCAAGTTCATCATACAGAGTTTGAGGACAGTGCAAAATACTCTCTGTTCTGCTGTCATTCCAACACAGTGTTGGACTGCCTGGCTCCAAACCTAAAGAAACAATCTGTGAGGGGCCCCAGTAAGTCCCTACTGACCCCACTCCAAGGCTGTAAAAGGCAGAACCAACTTGAGGGACAGAACTGTGGGGAAACTCTTGGGGCTTTCTGAGACTCTTTTTCCATCTGGGCTCTTTGACTGACACATAGTGTCACCTTAAATGAGCAATGTTCTACAAACCGATGACAGCAGGGTGGTAAAACAGTAGGAGAAATGGGGTCGTCAGAGCAGAGTCTCAGGAGTGTGAGTAGAAGTGCAGGGAGCAGTTCCACCTCTCAGCCTAGGGGGAGAGAGGGTTGGCAGGCTGGTGGTATCCACATGAAGCCCAGGCTTTCTTTGAGCCCCTGCCAACTCTTGCTCTCTGCCCATCATCCATCACCAGCAACTGGGACCCTTCCAAGCAGATATATTTTTAAAAATAGCCACTGGTTCACCAGGTCCTTGGGATGCAGTTCAAGTCCTTGGTGAGGCACACAATGTCTTCCATGAGTCCACCTCACCCTCTTCCCTAATCTCATCTCCTGTGCTTCCGCCTGTCATGTCAGTTAGGAAAAATTGTGGCAGACTTTGTAATGGGCAAAAAAAGACTACTGGGTGTCCTTTCACTGGAATGCTGGGCATTTGTCTAGCACATCCCTTCAGGGCATCTGATTCTATAGAAGTCTGCACCTTTCATTGTCTCGAACTGAGCTATTTTACAACCATATAAGTTGCAGAAATCAGATCCTAATACAAATGATTCTTGTTCCTAGAGATACACAAGAATTGTCTCTGCTGGAGATGCAACTGATTCCCTGCCTGCTGTGGAAGGGGCCACTTTTACACCTATTAGCAAATTCATTTTAGCATTCCTGATTGCCTGTATATGTTGCCTGCTCTTTGGATTCTCTTTCAAGTTGGTTTTTGCGTCTTATGATGCCCTCATTAATTAATAAGTTGAATAAAACCTTTGACATGTATTCATTATATATTTGCATCAGTCATGATTTCACTCTTTTAAAACATTATCCCTAATATGTCCTAAAGATGCAGCCATGCCAAGTATCTCCAGGTTTTTCAAAACAGTCTTTCTTTTTCACTTTTGCCCTTGCTTCTGCTTCTATCAAGAACCCTGGCGGGGCATGGTGGCTCACGCCTGTAATCCAGCACTTTGGGAGGCCGAGGCAGGAAGATCACGAGGTCAGGAGTTCGAGACCAGCCTGACCAACATGGTGAAACCCTGTCTCTACTAAAAATATAAAAATTACAGGTGTGGTGGTGCACACCTGTAATCCCAAATACTAAGGAGGCTGAGGCAGGAGAATCACTTGAACCTGGGAGGCAGAGGTTGCAGTGAGCTGAGATTGTACCACTGCACTGCAGCCTGGGCAACAGAGCGAGACTCCATCTCAAAAAAAAAAAAAAAAAAACCCAAACTGCTTTTTTCTACTTTTAATACTCAGCTCAAATACGACCCTCTCTGAGCAGCTCTTTTCCTGTTCCTGCGCAGAGTTGTTAATTGCCTACAGAGCAGCTCATTCGCTGTAAATGCTGGCATGAGTCCCATTGTATACAAATTATTTTGATATTAATAGGTCTGTTTCCACCATTGGACTTCAGTATCTGCTATAACATGGACTATGTCCTATTCACCTGGCTCGCCTATACCTAGCACACCACCTTGCAAAGTGGCACTCCATCTATACATGTGGGAACAAATGCTGAAGTAGCATCCAAAAGGGTAACTCTTCGGTGTTCATGGAGTTGAGATTTGGGCTCCTTATTTGCACTTAGTATTGTCACCAACTCCCAGGTCAGAATGACTAGAAGATATGTGTGGAGGATTTTAAAAATTAGGCTTCTTATGCATATTGCCAAACCTCACTTGTCCTACCCCTACTTAAATATAGAAGACTCTGGCAAGAAGGAAGTGTAAGTCAAGTTGGAATATAAACCTGGTAACCAGAACCCTCCTTGTGATGCCCCTGTGTGAACTGAAGCACTGCTGCAAGCCCTCAGACCTTTCAGATGCTGGAATGAAGGTGCCAGCCAATTGCCATGCATTTTTTTTTTGAAACAGAGTTTTGTTCTTGTCATCCAGGCTGGAGTGCAATGGCATCATCTCGGCTCACTGCAACCCCCGCCTCCTGGGTTCAAGTGATTCTTCTGCCTCAGCCTCCTGATTAGCTGGGACTACAGGGGTGCATCACCTTGCCTGGACAATTTTTATACTTTTAGTAGAGACGGGGTTTCACCATATTGGCCAGGCTAGTCTCAAACTCCCGACCTCAGGTGATCTGCCTGCCTCGGCCTCCCAAAGTGCCGGGATTATAGGCATGAGCCACTATGCCCGGTTGCCGTGCATTTTTATTAGAGTGGAGGTAAAACACTGTGGACAGCTCTGGGCACCCAGTTTAATTTAGTGGGTGGCGGCGGCTTCTCTTTCACCACCTCTCATCAGAGCTCTAGGATTGGTAAATGCTTTTAGCAGGAGGGAGGACAGAATGAACCAAAGATCTAATCTCCCTTGGGAGGCTCTTTGCATATAAACACTTCAGGGCCACTCCCTACTGGACAAACAGGACTACAGGTCTTTCCATCATGTCCCGCCTTAACTTCTAGTAAAGGTAACAGGTGCCGTGGGATTTGGGGCCAGATCTCCTAGGTATAATTCTGGGTCTGCCATTTCCTCACTGTGCGTTCTTGGACAAATAACGTAAGCTCTCTGTGCCTCAGTTTCCTCATCTGCAGTAACAATAGTAACAAGCTCAAAGGTTGGTACTCAAAACCTGTGAGGATTAAATGAGTTCACTGAGATAAAGTGTCTCGCACAGTGCCTAGCACATAGTAAATAGCCAGTAAATGTTCATTCATTCAATAAACGTTCATCCTCATTACATTATTATGATTATTCTCCTTCAGGGCCTGCCTCACCTTAGCTGGGGAAGAGATTGATCATTACCTCATTCTCTGCCACTGTGTTTTCTTTCCTATCATCAGCTCCTTCTTGGTCTCTGTCAGGTCTCTTGGTTTTATTTTTCTCATTCTGCTTGGACTTGGCACCCTCAGGGGCCCTAGTGACCTTTGGCCCCAGTCCATCTTCCTTGCCTGAGTCTTCGGGATGGGGGTGTCTGCTTTCCCGCAGCCTGGCCTCGTCCTTCCTCCTGGACCTCCCAGGGCCATCCTGCTGCTGCTTCAGATACTTGTCCAACTTGACTTTGGGCTCTTTCCGGTAGTAGCCATCTTCGCGGCTTTTGTAGCTGGACACAGAGTGGGGCGGGTTGGGAGATCCAGACCTCAGGTACTTCTCTCGGTGGGACCTCCCTCCTTCTGGTCGCTCGTCCAACTCAGCCTTGTCCAGTTGCCGGGGGTGGTGTTTGCGGTCATGTGCCCAGGGGTCCATCCTGTCCCTCTTGTCATCCCCGTTCTCCCTCCAGGGAGCTGGGTCTCGCTCTTCCTCCCTCCTGGCATAGGGAGAGTGCTCCCAGGAGTCCCGGCTATTGCCCCAGTCAGCCCGGGAGGGGCCCGGAGGGCTGTGGGAAGAGCTGCAGGAGGTGAAGCTGGGAGTGTGGGACCTCGGGGAGAGTGACCGGCTCACTGGACTACGAGACCGCGGCCTTTCTGGGCCATATCTGTGAGGAACCAAGGAGCAGGATTTAGAATCTTCACGCCTCCCATCCCACACCACCCACACACAGATACAGTCTCTCTCTTAGATATACTGTGTACACTCTTAACTCCCAGCTCTATACAACCACATAGAGTGGTTCGGGAGAAAGCCTTTTCCTCCCTTCTGGCTTCTGTGCTGAGGACTTCTAAGCACAGCACTGGCCACTCTCTATCCCTTTACTCATCCTGCTCCTGGGAACTAGGAAGAAGAACTGGGTTGCTTTGGCTTGGCTCCAGCTTGCCTTCTCTTGGAAGGGAGCTATGCTCAGGGAGTGGACCTCTGACTCTCCTCCTGGGGGTGTGCGGGTTGGGCACTGGGGGGCAAGGGTGCCCTAGTCCAGCCTAGTGGGTAAGGCTGCCTAACCCTGGGTGCTGTTAGCCGGGCTCTTAGCCAGAAGACTTGAAGTCACTTCTACATTTGGGCTGTATCAGAATAAAGCCAACCTCTTAGCCTCCACTTTTCTCATTTATTTCTCAGCTCAATTTATGCTTGGAAAAGGGATGCTAATTATTGGGGAGGGTAGGCTCAGAGGTTAAAAAAAAAAGAATTAGGAAGGTATTTTAGGGTTGGAAGAGACTCTACAACTCCAACCTACACATTTGAGATGAAGAAACTGAAACCCAGACAAGGACCCCAACCTGTGTAAGGTTCAGAGCAAGACTTCCTAAACTCCCTCCACTCTGCTGCAGAATTGCAGGTGGCAAGATGTGACTTTACACGTCTTTTAAAAACCCAAATAATCATAATTTTTTTAAAAAACAGACAAACTAATAAATAAAGATAGCAAGCCTGAACAGTTACATACAAAGATATACACACACATATACACAGATACTTTGAAGACTGTTTGGTTATTAAGCAGGTCAACTGAGTCATATATCCGATACTCTAAAAGGATGGGCATTTTCTCATTAAGTTCCCAAATACAGGAAAACCACGCAGCCCTCACTGACCAGGGGACACCGAGGTGCATCTCGCTAGGACCAGGCTGCCTTGACCATCATGGGGGAAACAGCCTGGCTTGTGTCCTCTACGGGGAAGTGACAGCACCACCTACGGCCACTGCAGCAAGAATCCCAGATGTGCCAGCCAGGTGCCTGCTCCTGCAGTTTTCTACCTTGGTTCTCTGCAGGAACTGTCTTTGTAGGGGAGTGACAGTGGTCAACTTGTAGCCCCAGCTTGGCCTGATCACAAACTTCGGTTGGAAGAAATGGGTTGGAAAACTGAATATATTCAATGTTCAGAGAAAGTGACTGTTCAAATAACTGATTTTTTAAAACCATCTACATTCCACTTCCTACACTTACATTCAACTCATGAAAAACCAAGAGCTGGTTCTAAACAGAAGCCAGTTTAGACTTCTGGACTGGTGTTTCTCACAGGGAACATGGAAAGGTGGGACCCAGAAAAGCAGATGGATGGGGTAGGGGCAAGAGCAGGGCACAGCATGACTCAAATGCCCCTAAGAATGAGAAACAGGAGTGTGTTCCCACTACCCAGAACCTGCCTGGAGACTTAGGGCTTGGGGCCTCACCTGTCTGCTTCCCGGAACATGTCCCTCTCCCTCTGGGAATGGATGTCCTGGATGATGGCAGCCACAGCCTTCCCGGGTTTCTAGCAAAGTCAGAGAGATCACCATCAGATCAGAGATGGCCTTGCAAACACCAGAGGGAAGCAGCTCTGACCTGGGTCATTCATTGCCTGGTCCACGAAAAGGGAAGAAGTGCCTTGTGTGGGGAAGATAAAAGGTATAATCCAATGGATGAGTGTGAGTATAATGCTAAACTGGGTAGGGCCGACTGGCCCAGAGAACACTGAGTGGTCCATCGAACTGGGGAAGGAAGGAGCCTGGTGTTCACATCCATGTGCTGGAGACAAGCAGCATTTGTTAATACCCACCTCTGCCTGAATTAAAAAAATAAAATAAAATGTGTAAGAAAGAAAAGGAGAGAGGGATGGAAGGAGGGAAGGAAGGAAGGCAGGAATGCACTGTAAACTTGGAGAGACTTGAAGATCATTGACTGCAGCCTCCACCTTTTCTATCTATGGAAACTTAGAGCCAGAGAGGTTGAGGCAGGGTCTCTGCTCTGCACAGCTCCAGGGTCACCAGCCACCTTGTGTTCCGTGCAGTTGGTGACTTTTGGAGTTGTGTTGGGTTAAGGAACACTTCAAGGTCGCACAGATAGTGAAAAGAATCAGGACCTAACATCAGGTATTTTAACTCCAAGTTCCTTTCCATGCTTTCCATGCCCTGTGCCCCCTTCAACACCTCATGCACAGGCATCAGCTGATGCTCAAAGTAAATCTGTGAGGAGGGTGGCATAAGCTGGGAGTCAGGCTTCACAGCTGAGAATAGTAGGCAGCCAGGGCTCCATCCTTCCCTGAGATCATTAGACGGTGGCTATGCCAGGACAGGACCAACCTCAGCCCCCCATTCCCAACCAAAGCTCTTTCCTAAACCCAGAATGGACACACGATAACCAAAATAAATAAATAATAAATGATTTTTGTTTAAAAAAATCACAAGCACAAAAGGCAAGTCAGGAGCATCTTCCTAAAGATGATGCAAAATTCATCCTTTAAATAAAAATGTATCAAGCAGAGTGAATTTTATGGAATGTGAGTTATATCTCAAAACTAAAGCTGATTTTTTTAAGACCAAGGCTAAAACCCTCAGTCTATGTAAACTTTTGATAATGAGTTTTATTAAATTTAATCAACTGCTTTTATCCTTGATTTTTTCTATGGAATTTGCAAGGAATCATGCACCTTTTAAAATTTTTTTTAAAGAAACGAGGTCCTGCTCTGTCACTCAGGCTGGAATGCAGTGGCACAATCACAGCTCACTGAAAGCCGCAACCTCCCAGGCTCAAGTGATTCTCCCACTTCAGCCTCCCAAGCAGTTGGGACTACAGGGGCTCATCACCACATCAGGCTAATTTTTTCAGTTTTTACAAAAGACAAGGTCTAGCTATGTTGCCAGGACTGGTCTTGAACTCCTGGGCTCAAGCAATCCTCCTGCCTTGGCCTCTCAAAGTGCAGGGATTACAGGCATGAACCACCACGCCCAGCTAAATCATGCAATAAGAGCCATACAAATGTTAAAAAGCATCATGTATCTCATTTGACAGATGGGAAACTCAGGTCCAGAGATGTGATCTAGCTGGACTAGCATAGTATGAATGCTCTAAGTGGCGTGGCTGAGTATCTGTTATTGTTGAGATAGAGGGTTGGGCTGGGAAAAACACAGAATAAAGGTGAGAATGAAGGAGGAGCTGCCTGCAGTTTCAGGGAGAGAGGTCAGTGCTAGTACACAGAAAAGAGATATAAAATGTTCAAGTGAGGGAGGGACCTCACCTCTTGTCATATGGAGATGCAAAGTGAAAGAATGTCAAAGAGAAGGCAGTGACTCCTTCATCTGTGCTCGTGAATAAGTCAGAGGTTTTAGAAGTCAGCCAATCCCCCATTCAACAAAAGGCCCAGGAACTCAGCACTGGGCAGGATGTCCACCAGAAAAGGCACCACAACTTTGGCAAATGGTCCCTTACGTCAAACTGAAGCTGTAGAGATCGGCCCTTTATAAAGCACCTGAAAGTGCCACCTACAAATAACCAGATCACCCAAGACTCGCACTGGCCTCCAGCACCTCAGCTGCTTAAACTGGACCTTGTTCAGACCAAGGCCAAACAAGGATAGAAGCCAAGGCTGCCAAGAAGAAAGTTGCTGTCCAGGATGTCTCCTCCCACCCCACCGTGTGGCTAGAGACTACCGGTCCTTCAGCCAGGGTCGGCTGTCACTTGGGGTAGAAGGCTCACTTGGAGCTGATAGACCTTAATGTGGATCCCACCAAGCCGGTCTTCTTCCTGCCTGCCCACCTTGGGCCACACAAATGTTTCCGGCTACTGTATCATCAAGGGAAAGCCAATTGGGATGGCTGGTCCCTGAAAGGACCTGTCACAGCACTGCCTTCACACAGGCACCAAGGGAGCAGCAGAGCTTGGGAAAGCTGGTGGGAGCCATCAGGACCAAGACCATGTCATGAGATCTGCCATCACTGGGGAAGCCACACCCCAGGTCCCTCCAAAATCTGTGGCTTGCACTGCCACATTAGAATGGACAATGGCTAAATAATGTGTCCCCAAACTGGGATAAATGTATCTGGCAACTCTTCAGAACATAAAAATAAAATTCCCCATGGGAATTGGATGGGGAGCTTTCTGTTGTAAAAAGAGTCCCCAAGGTTCCAGTTTTCTTCTGCTCTTCTGGAACTTCATATCCTCCTGGTTATTCCTTCCAGCCCAGATCCAGGAAAGGCCGACGTGGGAGGAGGATGGTCTTGGCACAGGGAGCGGCTGAGGTTTTGCAGATTACCCACGGCAGAGTGACTATGAGGGTGGGGCTCAGGCGCATGGGGGCAGGAGCAGGTCAGGCCAATGTCAGGGCCAGAGGCGTTCCACAAGCTCTTGGTCCCTTCTGCACCTTGGTTATCACAGATGGCACCCCCAGGCCCTTCCCCTCAGGGGTGCCCCCAATGAGGGGCAGAACAGGCTGATCAGACACTGCAGATGAAAACATCCTCTAGTGGCCCGTGCAGTTTCCCAGGAGTCAAAGAGGTGCAGTTAGAGTGGACTTAGAAGAGCCTCTCCTTGGCTTAAACCTTCCTCTGTCCCTTACTTTCTTAATGACAGAACGTCCTCCTGGGGTCACTTTCAGCCCGTACCTCCTGGAGTTACTTCTATCCGGATCGCAGGTCTCCCACGAGGGGCCTCCTGCGCTGACAGTCTTCACACAGCCAGCACCAGCACAGAGCCTGGCATGGAGCAGGCACTGCCTAACACCCATCTCAAGATGCATGG
This sequence comes from Rhinopithecus bieti, assembly GCF_001698545.2. Taxonomy (NCBI): domain Eukaryota; kingdom Metazoa; phylum Chordata; class Mammalia; order Primates; family Cercopithecidae; genus Rhinopithecus; species Rhinopithecus bieti. Next base: position 1,767,797 of record NW_016808764.1, read on the forward strand.
CTGGAGAGATGGAAGGAGGTGGCTGCAGAGAATGAATATGAATCTGCAAATACTACATGCTGGGGCTAGTGGTCACAGGTATTGTGATCCCTCCCGAGGATCAGAGCATTGGTTCTGCTATTTTAGGTGGTAATGGCAAATTGTTTGGTGCTCTCTGGACCATCTGCCTGCTGCCATCTGAAAAGGGGACAGAAGTAGCCAAAGATTTTCAAATAAGAGCGTTGACTTCTGAAAGCTCTAAGAAAATTCTCTCAACCTTCCTCTTTGACCAGCTTCTGTATCCTGTGGGTAAAGGCATAAAGAGGGCAAGTGAAACAAAGCTGTAATCACCCCAGAAAAAATGAAACGGGAGAGAAAAGAGTAGGTCTATGATAAAATTTTGATTACCTTTTTATTATAGAAAAGTTCAAACATACACAAAAGTAGAGAGAATGGTTTATTGAACCCCGAAGAATCCATTACCCATCTTCAGTCAATGATGCTGACCAATCTTGTTGCATCTTGATATGGTTTGGTTCTGTGTTCCCACCCAAATCTCATATTCAATTGTAATCCCAGATGTTGAAGGTGGGGCCTGGTGGGAGGTGATTGGATCATGCGGGTGGTTTTTAATGGTTTAGCACCATCCCCCTAGTACTACTCTCGTGATAGAGTTCTCACAAGATCTGGCTGCTTAAAAGTGTGTAGCACCTCCCTGCTCCCACTCTAACTCCTGCTCTGGCCACAAAAAACACGCCTGCTTCCCCTTTGCCTTCCGCCATGACCGTAAGTTTTCTGAGGCCTCCACAGCCATGTTTCCTGTACAGCCTGAGGAACCATGAGCCAATTAAAGCTCTTTTCTTTATAAATTATCCAGTCTCAGGTAGTTTTTTTTTTTTTTTTTTTTTTTTTTT